>NW_027507758.1:529568471-529955971 GCF_037356315.1 Lithobates pipiens | reverse complement strand
ACACACTACCCCCCACACACACACACTACCCCCCCACACACACTGCCCCCCATACACCCACCTCCCCCCCCCCCACACACACACACACACACACACACACACACACACACACACACACACACACACTACCCCCCCATACACCCACCCCCACCCCCACACTACCACACAAAACACCAACCCCACTCAACCACCAACCCACATAAAAATCAATTAACCATCAATAAGGTGAAATTTCACTATACACATTCCTAACGCAGGCTTAAAATTAGAATAAAATAAAACGATAACTATCCTACCGTCGCGTGTAGCACTCGCTGCTTCCGTTCGGACAAGCGTATGGCCTCGCGGTAACGCTTTATATACAGCGCATGCGTTCAAGCTCCGCCTGCGTCGCCCGCCCCTGACGTTCCGTGTGACCGTATTTCCCCGCCCCTTTTACCCTCGTTCCGCTGTGGGAGATTGATAGGTGAAAATGGCGGACGTAAATTCAATGAGCAGCGCGGAGGAAAGCCCTGAACCCCATGCTTCCGGAGCAAGGAATAGATATAAGGCCACAAACATGGCCTTTGAAGAGATGGTGGAGATGGTGGCTATATTGAGAAGGGAGGATTATGATGGGAAAAATGGCCCGTACCCCAAACCCAATGTCCGGAAAAGCGGCATCATGGATATGGTCGTCACAACTTTGCAGAGCAAATTTGGGGTACGAAGAGGCAAGGATCAGCTCCGGAAACGATGGTCCGACATCAAGTCCAGGGAGCCGGACCAATATCATCGCATCAAAAAGGCCCTGAAAAAAAGTGAGTAAACTCCGCGTTTATCGTGGCTGTCGGACATAATCGTTCGTATAGGTATTATATGTAAATCTGGCGAATTTGATCGTAATCGTTCGTATAGGTATTGTATGTAAATCTGGTGAATTTGAGCGTTCGTGTAGTTAATAGTTCATGTAATGAGCGCATATGGTTGTTCGTATATGCGGGCGTAAATAGCATGAATTTGTATATGGTGTAAATTTATCTGGTTTTAGATTAGATTTTAATTAGTTATTAATTTTTTTGTATTGTTCATGATAAACTGAATTGTCGCACTCAGTTTAGGATATACATTTTTAATAACGTTTCATAAATTTATTCAGTGCAATGTAGTCTCAATAAAAAAATGAGATAGATAGATAGATAGATAGATAGATAGATAGATAGATAGATAGATAGATAGATAGATAGATAGATAGATAGATAGATAAAATGCTGGTTCAACATCTGGACTGGGAATCATTTAGTGTAGTTTGGGACATCATAGAACATTTTTTGACATAATCACACACAGGTACTCCAGGGGATGATTTGAGTGTGTCCGTCTGTGAAATTTGGACGAAAGATATAAAGTATCGCAGTTTGGTTAAAGGCTAGGTTCACATTGCTGCAATGTACGAGATCGAATGTGATTTGCAACGCACTGCAGTGCAAATCACATGTGATCTCTGTGTGATGCGATTTCAGCCATACATATAGTATGGCTGAATTCGCATCGCATCCGGCCCAAACTTGTACATGGCCCTTTTTTTAGTCCACAGTCGAATCGGATCACATGGGTGTTCACACCATGTGGTCCGATTCCTGTCCGAGTTTAAAGATTGCACTGTGATATGAGAACTAATTTGGAGGTGTCAATAAAACTTTCAAATGACACTCCCAGCAGGTCACATAGGGCAGTGTGAACTGCCTCCGGGAGGCATGCGATGCGTGAAACCACAGTAGATTTGCAGCGTTCGCACATCGCAGCAGTCTGAACACAGCCTAACTAAAAAAATGTCATTTTAATGATGTATTAAACTAGGAGCTTGTAATAACCAGCTAATAATTGTTCACCACTTCAAACCAATGTTTCATATTCCAATTTCTGAACTCAAATATCACTATGCTTAAAAGTATACCTTTTTTTTTTGTTTTTTTCATTCTCATAGGGGAACAAAGACTCAGACAAGAGGCGGAGCAGCCCAGGACCCCCCGACCTCACCAGCCTGATTGGGCAATTAGCCCAAGCCCCGTGTCGGTGATGGAGCTGCCCAGCCCCGTGTCCGTGAGGGAGCAGCCAAGCCCCGTGTCCGAGCTGGATCAGCCCAGCCCAGGGCTAGATGTGGAGGAGGAAGAGGTGGTGGAGATACACACCCCACAAAGTGAGTGTCTGACAACCCAGCTTAAGGTAAACAATTAATGGCTGTATATGTTAACCAATTTTTTATCTGCACATGTTTTTAGGTGATGATCTGGTTGTGGAAGGCCAACAAGCTGCAGAGCCATTTACGACCGACAGTGCCCAGAGGCTGATTGGGCAGATCATGGCCTGGAATGGCAGGATGGACTTAATGGAGAACAACATCCATGCCATGCAACAGCAACTGGTCACTATGAGGCAGGAAATGAAGAACATGATCAAAGCCCCTTTTCCCTAAAACAAAAGATCATGTTCTTCATTTCCTTGCCAAAATTTTTTAAATGTTTTTACAACATTGTTTTTAGAGGCCAAATTTTGAAGATGCACACGGTGTGTCAACATGTGCTATGTGCCATCAGAGGATCGCAATGGACGCATTTGGTGTTTGCAAACCCTTCCTCATTCTAGTATGTGAGAGGAAGGGATTGCACCCACCAAACACGTCCATTGATCACTCATGATGGTACATAGCACATGTTGACATTACCAATTTTTGGTGTGCATCTTCAAAATTTGGCTTTACCCCTTGTTTTCTGTAAATAGTTAAAAATACGATTTTATGGTTTATTTTTTTTATAATTGTATTTTATATATAGATATATCTATATATTTCTATGTTTCCTAAAAAAAAAAAAAAAAAAAAAAAAAAATATCTAAAAAAGAGGCACTGGTTGGAATGTGCACTATTAAAAAATCCAAAAAAAAAGATGTGTGTGTGTGTGTGTGTCTACTTCTTTCAATACTCAATACCAGTTTGGGAAGTCATTTTGTGTTTTCTGTCACAAAGGGCCTTATTTACTATTGTCAAAAACCACTTTGCAATACAAATGCACTAGGACAGGAATATGCAATTAGTGGAAATCCAGCTGTTGCAGAACTACAAGTCCCATGAAGCATAGCAAGACTGACAGCCACAAGCATGAGACCCAGAGGCATGATTGACTTGTAGTTTTGCACCAGCTGGAGGTTGGCCAATTGCATATTCCTGAATTAGGATAATGTAGGAGACAAGCACCGTGAAAAGCAAACAAGAACCAAACTTAAAAATTTGAACAGACAATACATATTTCAAGAAAAATAAATTTTTATTGCTCAGCTGGCATTGGAATAGCCCCCCTACCATTAAAATAGCTGACATAGCGGTCACGCACCTCACGTGCTGTTTGGGGGGCTAAGCCAGGAATGGCATGATCCAGCCCTGTGAGTTCTGGAAATATTAGTCCGGCCTCAGGCCCAATAGGCTGCAGGCACTGGTTCCCTGAAAGTTTGCGGAGAAAATTGTGCAAAATGCAGCAGCACAGAATCACATAGTTCAGTTTATATTCTGCTAGGTTGATGGCTGTCAGTAACAGACGGAACCGGCTGGCCATAATGCCAAAGGCACTCTCCACAACCCTTCTTGCTCTGGCCAGCCGGTAATTAAAAACCCTCCTCTCCGGGGTGAGGGTCCTTTGGGGGAAGGGTTTCATCAGATGGTCACTCAGACCGAACGCTTCATCAGCTAGAAACACAAACGGTAGACCCTCCGCATTCTCGTCATCTGGTGGCAAGTCCAGGCCACCAGTGATGAGACGGTGGCAGAACTCGGTCTGCCTAAAGACTCCTCCGTCAGACATCCGGCCGTTCTTCCCCACGTCCACATAAAGAAAGTCACATTGTGCCGACACCACCGCCATTAGCACCACACTATGGAACCCCTTATAATTCCAATAGTAGGACCCCGAATGGGGTGGGGGCACAATCCTCACATGTTTCCTGTCGATCGCCCCTCCGCAGTTGGGAAAGTCCCAACGGGCAGCGAATTGGGAAGCCACAGTCTGCCATTCCTGTGGCGTGGAAGGAAGCTGGGGAGTCAAACACAGGAAAAAAAAAATTAGTCATTAAATAAAAACAATTCATAACAAATAAAACTCAAAAACATTTTGGAACAAAAGTTAAACAGAAATATTGCAAAAAAATTTTCTGCAAAAAAAAAAAAATATAGGCGGCCCAATTCACAGATTAATCAGCCCTCTGATGGACCAGGGGACATAAGTTAGGTGGGTGAGTGGGGTGGGGGGACTAATTAATGAGTAGACAATACCTGGAACCAATTAGAGTGGGGTGGGGGGACTAATTAATGAGTAGACAATACCTGGAACCAATTAGAGTGGGGTGACTAATTAATGAGTTGACAATCCATATATATATATATATATATATATATATATATCTATATATATATATCTATATATATCTATATATATCTATATATATATCTATATATCTATCTATCTATATCTATATCTATATATCTATATATCTATATCTATATCTATATATACACACACACACACACACACACACACACAAAGGGTGTATACAAAGAGTATACAAAGGGTGGGGGGGGCAGTAAAATAGTACAATGGAGCTGACAATATGAATTATAGAGAAGAACAGTCTCGGCTGTGGGTGTATAGGGGCCCAGGATTGAATGCTGAGGACGTTAGTGAAAGCAAATATGCACGTGGGACACAAAAAGGTAAAAAGCTCAAAAAAAATGACACAAAAAAATAAAAAATAAAAAAATAAAAACCATAAAAAAAAAAACAAAAAAAAATGCATGCATTCTTATAAAGGGGACATTCACATCATATTCCTGTCATGGATATTAAAAGTCATGATGAAATGAATACAAACATACAATGCATATAATGCATATAATGCAATATTAAAAGAACAAACTTACCTTCATATATTCCTTCTGCAGGACCCGAATAATGGCAGAACAGGTCTCTGGAATAATGATCCCCAGAGCCTGGGGGGAGATGCCTGTCGAGAACTTGAGGTCCTGAAGGCTTCTCCCTGTCGCCAAGTAGCGCAACGTGGCGACGAGCCTCTGCTCCGGAGTGATGGCTTGCCGCATGCAGGTATCCTGCCTGCTGATATAAGGGGTCAGCAAAGCCAGCAGACGGTGAAAAACGGGGTCCGTCATCCTGAGATAATTCCTGAAATCATCAGGATTATTCTCACGGATCTCACAGAGTAAAGGCATATGCGAGAATTGGTCACGCTGGCGCAACCAATTCTTTGTCCATGAACTCCCCCTCACCCTGTTCACAGACTGGGCTCGGGTCAAAGTATTAACCCCAACACCAAGCCCCAATATAGCACGAACTCGTTCCCGAGTACGTCCACTCTCCATGGCTTTGAAACGGTCGGCTGGACAAACAAGCTCAACTGAACGCACTGAAGAACAGCCAGACCTATGAAGAACGACCTGAAACCCAGAAACGAGCGGACCAGAAGTGCCTAATAACAGGTACAACTGATCCACGCGTACCGAAAGACAGATACAAACCTCACAGGTAGACTGCGCCGCAGTGAACGGACAAATTAAGCTGAAGTCTGAAAAGCGCGAATCGTCTCTAACCAAACTTCTACTAATGCAAAGTCAGCAGAAGGAGCCCAAAGGGTGCTTTGCTGTGTCTTGGACTTCCTATTTCTAGTCCCGCCGTACGTGCCGTACGTCATCGCGCAAGCTTTCAGTGGACTGTTTGTTCGTCGTGTGTGGTCAAGTCCGTTCATTCAAAAGTTGGACGGACTGTCTGTCGGATTGTCTGACGAACTTAGTTGGCCAGACAATCCGCCCGTGTGTACGCGGCCTTAGAGTTCTTGTCAAGTTAAGCAATGCATGCTGACATGGAAAAATTTGGTTTGGGAATCTAGACTATAGTGATCTCTGATCATTGAAAGGTTACAGTATTCATCTGATTATAAGCAAGCCTAACATATGTAAGAACATATGGGCACCTGTAAAACAATATCAGTCTCACCTGTCAGATGTACTGTATGTAGCAGCGGTGTAGCTCTTTACACCTTATGAGAAATGAAAAGAACATACAAATGTCCTTCTCCACAAGTCAAACTACTCAGGATTTATGCTCTTTTTATATTGGGATATCCATTGTACATCTAAACCTTCATTCTGCTGAGAGCAGACTATTTCATTCAATATCTATATTACCTGTAGATACTCTGTCTTTAAACATTGGATTTATTTTTACTGTCAATGCTGTGAACTGGAATTGCTGTCAAAAACACTTTTATTTTAGAATAACGAAAGAATATAGTGATAAAGGAAAGGCTTCATTGTGTTTTACTTTGGCATGGCTAAGCCCTTGTACACACGGTCGGAGATTCCGACGGAATGTGTCCGATCGGAGCGTTTTGTCGGATAATCCGACTGTGTGTGGTCTCCATCGGACTGTTTCCATCGGAGTATCCGACGGACCAAGTTTTCCAACTTGTCGGTAAAATTTTCCGACAACATGATCCGATCGGACTTTGTCCGATCATGTGTAGGGAATTCCGATCGGACAAAGTGCCACGCATGCTCAGATCAAATTCCTACACCAAAGCTATTGGCTACTAGTGTGAATGTAGTCCCGTCGTAACGAAATTACGCCATCATGTTCTGAACGATCAGATTTTCCGACAACTTTGTCCGACCGTGTGTATGCAACAGTTTCGGACAAAATCCGTCGGAAAAAATCAGACGGATTTGGTTGTCGGAATGTCTGACTGTGTGTAGAAGGGCTAAGAAATGTTGTTTTACATATATGCAAGGGCTGTACCAAAAGTGATGGAAAAGTGGGCATAACTTTTTTTTATCTACTTACACAGATCATTCAAATTTCACTTGCTGATAGAGTGAAACTTCCTTTATAGTAACACTTCTTATTTTTTATTGCAGGTAAATAATAGATACCTAGCAGACGCCATGTGTCATCATTGAGTTATTGAGGATATCCGTCATCCACAGAAGGCTACAGAATGTTTACGGAGATGACACCATTGACTAGAGTTACCAATTATAAGACATTGCTCTTATCAATGGTGTGATCTCCATAAACATTCTGTAGCCTTCTGTGAATGTTGGAGAGTCTTCACCCCTTCTTTGTCAAGAACCCAATGAGGGCAGGTTTCTCCTGCTTGGAATCCAATATTTATCTGCAATGAGAAAGTTGAAGAAGAAGAGTTACTATAGAGGAAGTTACTTTACCAACATGTGACTTTTGAACAAATATATAATTAGTATTGGCGAGCTGCACAAGTAGATCAATTATAAGGTAATTTTAGGTAGGGTGCACATTGTAGACAGTCTCTACTTTGCCACCAAATCTAAAGCACCAAAGAGCACTCCTTGAGTCCTTCTTCATGCACAACCATTGTGGATTTATTGCAGAAATAAACAGTACATTTGATTGTACAATGAAGACAGTTTTGGCTGTCCCACCCTTCATCAACTAAATTTGTCTTTGTTGTACAATTTAATGTATAGTGATTTTCCATAGAGGACCATAGTGTTCTTTAGTGTGTTATTTATATTTGTTTAGAAAGGCTGCAGAAGTATCTATGTATGAAGCCGCATGCATGACATTTTCATGCAAAGAAGAGTCAAACTTTAAATATGCCACATCCTAAGATAAATGCAAAGAAAAAGAATGACAAGAATCCTTGTACGGTTTTGTTTGATGTATTTAGTGTCACGCCCGCTGTCAGGGAACTCACCGTACGTATACCCGTCCCCGTATAGCTGCAGTTCCCCTTCGTTCCAGGCGCCATGCGCGGTGTCCCCGTCAGAGGCGTACGAGTTCCAGGACGAACGGACGTATGCTAATCCGAACACGTGGACGTACGCCAATCCGAACACATGGAGACACCCGCGCAAATTGAACGGATGTACGTATTCACGCACGGACGGCCACTTCCACCAATCCTGGCTCACTTCCCTCTATATAAACAGGACCCTGGCCTGACACCAGTGCTGGATCGTCTTCAGCTATTCCTGCAAGACCTGATTGTTGCTCCTGTGACCTTGATCCTGTGAACCTTGTTCCGTGACCTTGCTCCTGTGATCCTTGTTCCTGAGACCCGTTCCTGATACCCTCTCCTTGGATACCCCGCGTTACTATCTCCCGGACTACCTTTGACCTCGGCTTGGACTTTCGACTTTGGCTTGCCTCCTGATTCTGTACCTCATTTGCTCACACGTTACCAGACCCCTGCTCGTCCTTGATTACGCACCTGCCTCTTGTTATTGTACCGCATTTGCCCGCCAGTTGCCGACCTTGCCTGTTACAGACACGTAGTGCTTCCTGCACACCTGCTGGACTTCCGCTGCCTACCTCCGTGACCAGTCAACACCTCTTCTACCGTGAGGACCCAGCGTCTCCAAGGTCTTCAACTTCCACCTGCAGGCACCTGCACCCTTTCGTTGTCCTCGCGCTCCCTGTTCCCATCTCCAGGGGCGTGGAGACCGGAAGCGTGCGAGAGGCCACCCTCAGCAGTCTGACTCCGCTGTAAGGTACGTGACAGTACGATCCAGCCAAACATGGAGTCAGACAGGGGGGCCTCACCCTTGGAAGCTTTGTGCCAACAAATCTCTGCCCTTACCCAAGCAGTTCAGGGCCTGCAAGATGGTTACCATCAACTTGAACAGAGGGTGGAGTCATTAACTCCGAACACTACTGCCTCCCAAGGGGCTACAGCATCTCGGTCCGCCAGTCCGGCAACTCCAGCATCTATGCCCGCAATAGTGGTGCCATCCCCTGAGCCTCGTGTTCCTACTCCAGAGCGGTTTTTCGGAGATCGCAGCAAATTCCGCGCTTTTCGTAATGCATGCCAATTATACTTCCTGCTTCAGCCTCGCACCTTCTCCTTGGAAAGCACAAAAGTGGGGTTCATCGTCTCCTTACTCCAGGGGGAACCTCAGACCTGGGCCCATCGCCTCTTGGAACAGGCCAGCCCTCTACTTGACACTATGGACTCTTTTTTGAACGAGATGGCTAAATTATATGACGATCCTCAGCGTGCCACAACTGCTGAGGCCAGTCTCCACGCTCTGCAACAGGGTCGCAGACCTGTAGAGGATTATGTGACGGACTTTAGGCGGTGGAGTTCTGATACTCAATGGAATGACGCCGCCCTACGTTACCAATTCCGCATTGGACTGTCCGAACCATTAAAGGATGAATTGGCCCGTATCGGAGTTCCTAGTTCTCTAGAAGACCTCATACAAGTATCCATCCAAATCGACCGCCGTCTCAGGGAACGGAGATCTGAAAGAGCTGGCCAGTTTCGCCCCACTTGGATGCTACCCAAGGTTCCGAAT
The DNA here is from genome assembly GCF_037356315.1 of Lithobates pipiens. Lineage (NCBI taxonomy): Eukaryota > Metazoa > Chordata > Amphibia > Anura > Ranidae > Lithobates > Lithobates pipiens. The sequence goes on along the minus strand of NW_027507758.1, from coordinate 529,946,598 downwards.
CATCCTCCCATTTCCACACCTGCTCCCATCTCCGAAGCTCCAGAGCCAATGCAATTAGGATTACTACGCTCACCATTGTCTCCTGAGGAGAAGCTATGCCGACGCCAGAACAATCGTTGCCTTTATTGTGGGGAAGCTGGTCATTATGCGAAGACATGTCCAAATAAAATTCGTAAGTTCAAAGACTCATCTCTTGTATCTAATGCATCACCTCTGACAAGATCTATTCATATAGCTGTTCCCCTTTCCTTACAGCTTCCAGGGGAAACACTCCAGGTTCAAGCTATAATTGACTCGGGTGCCTGTAGCTGCTTCATTGACCATACCCTCGTTCTGCAACACAACATTCCATTAACACTCAAGCAACGCCAACTTTCCATACGGTTAGCAGATGGATCCAACATCAGTTCAGGCCCCATTACCCATGAGACTCAACCACTGTCCGCCAACATTCTGTCCGATCACCAAGAATTAATCCGCCTGGATGTCATCTCTTCACCACTCTTCCCAATCATTCTGGGAATGCCATGGTTACAAGCCCATAATCCCCAAATAAACTGGATAACTGGTGAGGTAGTGTTTCGGTCTACTTACTGCCTCCAAAATTGTATCAAGATTTCAAACCACCTGGCCCCGGTTATTGCCTGTTCAGGCCCCACATCCGAGCTCCAGAGGTTGGTCCCACCCACATACCATAAATTCCTGGACGTATTTGACAAACGAAAGGCGGACACACTTCCCTCTCATCGGGTCTACGATTGCCCAATCGAGTTATTGCCTGGAGCCGAAATTCCATTCGGGAGGATATTCCTTCTATCGGAACCTGAACTCCTGGTCCTCAAAGAATACATCGATGAGAACCTCAAGAAAGGATTTATCCGACATTCCTCTTCTCCAGCTGGTGCTGGAATATTCTTCGTTGAAAAAAAAGACCGTTCGCTCCGCCCATGTGTGGATTACAGGGATTTAAATAAAGTGACGATTAAGAACCGCTATCCCCTTCCATTGATCCCAGAATTATTCCAGAGACTTCGATCAGCCAAAATATTTACAAAGCTGGATTTACGAGGGGCCTATAACCTAATCAGAATCCGTAAGGGGGATGAATGGAAAACGGCTTTTCGGACACGATTTGGCCACTTTGAGTATCTGGTCATGCCATTCGGACTCTGCAACGCTCCAGCTACTTTTCAACATTTTGTTAATTACATTTTCAGGGACTTTTTGGATTTATTCGTAATTGTTTATTTGGATGACATTTTGGTATTTTCAAACTCTCTAGAAACCCATCATGACCATGTAAAACAAGTTCTCCTGAGATTAAGGCAAAATGGGCTATACGCCAAGGCCGAGAAGTGCGAGTTCGAACGGCAGACCATTCATTTCCTTGGTCTGGTGATATCAACAGAGGGAATAGAGATGGATCCCCAAAAGGTGTCAGCCATTTTATCCTGGCCACCTCCAACTGATAAAAAAGGGGTACAGCGCTTCATTGGATTCTCTAATTTTTACAGGAAATTTATCAAAAACTTTTCCAGTGTTATAGCTCCCATCACGCAACTCACCAGCAAACAAAACCGTTTTCAATGGTCTATCGAGGCCCAAGCTGCGTTCGATAAACTAAAAGGACTATTCACATTGGCCCCCAATTCTCAAACACCCTGACCCTGCTCTACCCTACACTCTGGAAGTGGACGCATCAGAGAACGCTGTAGGCGCTGTTCTGTCCCAACGCCAAGGGCTTAAATCATTAATGCATCCTGTAGCGTTCTTTTCCAAGAAACTAAATACGTCAGAAAGGAACTACGATGTGGGAGATCGGGAACTTCTGGCAATCAAACTGGCTTTAGAAGAATGGCGGTACCTTCTGGAGGGGGCAACACATCCAATATTGATCTTTACAGATCATAAAAATTTGGAATATCTCAGAACAGCCAAGCGTCTCAGGCCCCGGCAGGCGAGATGGGCTCTTTTCTTCTCCCGTTTTAATTTTCACATAACCTACAGACCAGGATCCAAGAACAGTAAACCTGACGCATTATCCCGTATGTTCTCTGAAACTGAAGTCTCATCCCCTCCAGACACTATTCTGCAAGCTGGGAACTTCCTATTAACACAAACCAGTTTTTTATCACAGGTTCGGCAGTCGTCTCGAGGTGCAGCAGTCCCTCCAGGTATTAACCTCCAAGAAAAGGATGGTCTTCTCTGGCGAGGAAGTAAACTATTCGTTCCTCAAAACCTTCGCATCTCCGTCCTACAGGCTTGTCATGACTATCCCCTGGCGGGTCACTTTGGGGGTCACAAGACGATAAATTTAGTTCAAAGGCATTTCTGGTGGCCAAACCTCGCAAAAGACTGTAGGAACTATGTTAGCTCTTGCTCAACCTGTCTCCGGAATAAGAATAGCAAAAACAAGGCCTGGGGATTGTTGAGGCCATTACCTATCCCTGAAAGACCATGGGATAAGATCGCAATGGACTTTATTGTTGAGCTTCCTCCCTCTGAAGGGTTCTCCTCTATTTTCGTGGTGGTGGATCGCTTTTCCAAGATGGCACACTTCATCCCCATGAAAGGAACTCCGTCTGCAACTGAGACAGCCAGAGTATTCATTAGAGAAATTGTCAGACTCCATGGAATTCCCGGTGATATTATCTCTGATCGTGGAGTCCAATTTACGTCAAAATTTTGGAAATCGTGTGAAGCTCTGGGTATCAAGTTAAATTTCTCTTCAGCCTACCATCCCCAAACAAACGGGCAGACCGAACGCACTAATCAAACGTTGGAACAATATTTACGTTGTTTTACTTCTTTTTCTCAGGAAGATTGGGCCTCGTTACTACCTTTGGCAGAATTTGCATTCAATAACTCTACTCACTCTGCCACGAACCATTCACCATTTTATTCTAACTATGGTTTTCATCCCTCCTTCCTGCCAACATCCCTACCGGATTCTCCTGTACCAGCCGTCCAGGATAGGCTAAATTTCAACAATCAGGTACTTAAAGAAACCCTCTCTAAGGCACAGGAGGACGATAAAAAATTTTTCGACAGGAAGAGAAGGGGAGAATTGGATTTAAAAATCGGTGACCGTGTATGGCTTTCTACCGCAAACCTGAAACTGGCGTGTCCCTCTAAAAAATTGGGACCCAGATATTTGGGACCTTTTCCTATTAAGAAGAAAATTAATTCAGTGGCCTATGAACTCGAACTTCCCAGCTCATTCAAGATCCATCCTGTCTTTCACACTTCTCTACTTAAGCCTGGTGTACCTAATTCTTTTCCAGGTCGAGAGTTGGGATCTCCAGAAGCTATATTGATAGATGGAGAGGAGGAGTTCGAGATCGAAGCCATTCTAGACTACAGGAAGCGACAAGGACAAAATCAATACTTGATTAAGTGGAAAGGCTTTGGCCCTGAAGAGAATTCCTGGGAACCCGAAGCAAATCTTCATGCCCAGAGGCTTATACGGGCTTTTCACCGCTCTCAAAGGTCGGTTCAAAGGGGCACCCGGAGGCTGCCCTTAAGGGGGGGGGCACTGTCAGGGAACTCACCGTACATATGCCCGTCCCCGTATGGCTGCAGTTCCCCTTCGTTCCAGGCGCCATGCGCGGTGTCCCCGTCAGAGGCGTACGAGTTCCAGGACGAACGGACGTATGCTAATCCGAACACGTGGACGTACGCCAATCCGAACACACGGAGACACCCGCGCAAATTGAACGGATGTACGTATTCACGCACGGACGGCCACTTCCACCAATCCTGGCTCACTTCCCTCTATATAAACAGGACCCTGGCCTGACACCAGTGCTGGATCGTCTTCAGCTATTCCTGCAAGACCTGATTGTTGCTCCTGTGACCTTGATCCTGTGAACCTTGTTCCGTGACCTTGCTCCTGTGATCCTTGTTCCTGAGACCCGTTCCTGATACCCTCTCCTTGGATACCCCGCGTTACTATCTCCCGGACTACCTTTGACCTCGGCTTGGACTTTCGACTTTGGCTTGCCTCCTGATTCTGTACCTCATTTGCTCACACGTTACCAGACCCCTGCTCGTCCTTGATTACGCACCTGCCTCTTGTTATTGTACCGCATTGCCCGCCAGTTGCCGACCTTGCCTGTTACAGACACGTAGTGCTTCCTGCACACCTGCTGGACATCCGCTGCCTACCTCCGTGACCAGTCAACACCTCTTCTACCGTGAGGACCCAGCGTCTCCAAGGTCTTCAACTTCCACCTGCAGGCACCTGCACCCTTTCGTTGTCCTCGCGCTCCCTGTTCCCATCTCCAGGGGCGTGGAGACCGGAAGCGTGCGAGAGGCCACCCTCAGCAGTCTGACTCCGCTGTAAGGTACGTGACACCCGTGAATGTAAATGGTCCTGAAGAAGTTACTATACAAGTGAAACACATTCACCATGAAAAGTGTATGGTGCAAAAGGGACTTTAAGGGCACAGCATGAGATGGAACCATATATTAAAACAATAATTATACTAATTATTACACGAAAAAACACAAAACATGTAAAAAACTGCTGACACATGTGAAATTGTGTTCACCCTGTCATAACATAGGTCATGACTGTCTTATATTGAGATAAATATGACGCATGTCACTATAGTCAAAATGTTCTTGTCGCTTCTCATGGGCAACACATTTCGCTTATATAGTAGCTTCTTCAGGACCATTTACATTAGAGGGCGGGGCACTAATTATATCAAACAAATAAATATATATATATATATATATATATCTATATATATTCCATATATGATAAACACACCTATTGGACAAATAACGTCAGGTGACATTCATCATAAGCAGCGCTCCTGTCCATAATAAAATGACCAGGCTAACTTTATGTTCAATTTGACAAAAAAGGATAGCGGTATCAGATGGTGATAAGAAAGAGAGTCCAAGCACAAATGGTGATGTCAATGTTGTCTGTTGGTTGTGCACCCTTTCACCAGATCACTCCAACAGTGTGTCACACTCCCCTCTGGGGTTTAAAATCCCCACACTTCCAAGAATATAAGACCTCACTAAGATATCCCAAGAACCTGCTTCCTTGTGCGGCGAAGGTTGCTGGGATGGAGGATCTGTGTGTCTCTGTCTCCCTGGACTGGGGCACAGCTGTGTGTACAGACGACGTAGAAGTAGAACAGACACCCCAAGCCTTGTGATCAGTGTGCTAGAAACTACCAGCAGGAAGTAGCTAGTGACTCGGGCTACCCTTAAAGTTTCAGGGTGAGTTTTGTTCCTCTAGTTGTCAATGCTCCACTCCAGGAGATCTTTGACTTATGTTCAGACATGTGTGGTATGATATGAATTGTTTTATTTCCGGGTGTTGCTATCCTTTGACTTGTCTCTTTGTCATTTTAGAGCTTTAATTACACTGCATCTTATCTTACTCTCTTCTACCCCTGATGAAAGTTTTCAAGCAAAACTGGAAACGTGTCGGGTTTTGGGGTGTCCTACCCTCATGAGAGCACAAGTGTTGTGATGTTCCATTAACATATTTTTTCTTGCATTGTACTGTGTATTTGTTCATATGCTAGTCATCTGTTTTTACTTTTTTTGTATAAATAAAACATTATATTTTAACAGTTGCATTGCATGTATGTTGGTGGTCTGCCAAAGTCCCACATAGGGGTTTTTTCTTGTTCCATATTCCACACTGCTGTTTCTGACACAGTGGGAGCTGCTTTTTCTTGTCCCCATACTTGACTATACTCCTCACCCAGTTGCCGTCACACACGCTTGACACCATCTAAACCAAATAAGTTTATCTTGGTCTCATCAGACCACAGAACATGGTTCCAGCAATCCATGTCCCTAGTCTGCTTGTCTTCAGCAAACTGTTTGCAGGCTTTCTTGTGCATCATCTTTAGAAGAGTCATTCTTTTGGGACGAGAGCCATGCAGACCAATTTTATGCAGTGTGTGGTGTATGGTCTGAGCACTGCCTGGCTGACCCCCTCCCCTTTAACCTCTGCAGCAATGCTGGAAGCACTCATATGTCTATTTTTCCAAAGACAACCTCTGGATATGATGCTGAGCATGTGCACTCAACTTCTTTGGTCGACCATGGCGAGGCCTGTTCTGAGTGGAACCTGTCCTGGTAAACCACTGTATGGTCCTGGCCACTGCGCTGCAGCTCAGTTTCAGGGTCTGGGCAATCTTCTTATAGCCTAGGCTATCTTTATGTAGAGCAACAATTCTTTTTTTCAGATCTTCAGAGAGTTCTTTGCCATGAGGTGCCATGTTGAACTTCCAGTGATCAACAGTGAGAGCGATAACACCAAATTTAACACACCTACTCCCCATTCACACCTAAGACCTTGTAACAATAATGACTCACATGACACTGGGGAGGGAAAATGGCTAAATGGGCCAAATTTGTACATTTTCACTTAGGGGTGTACTCACTTTTGTTGCCAGTGATTTAGACATGAATGGCTGTGTGCTGAGTTATTTTGAAGGGACAGCAAATTTACACTGCTATACATCATACCAAAATATAATTTCTTCAGTGTTGTCACATGAAAATATTTACAACAATGTGAGGGGTGTACTCACTTTTGTGAGATACTGTATATATTAATTACAGATTAAAGACTGCATTGCTCACACAGACATGGCAATTCTCAGTGGAGACCACATTATCATGTATTTCTTTGTGACAAAATGGCCCTGAGTATTGAAATCCCGAACTTTCTCACATGCACATGTTATATATTACATCTTTGTTCTCAGGTTTAGTTACACTTTAAGTAACAGCTCTGCTAAGTGATAATAATGCTTAAATGCCTTATTTAGACCAATATTCCTGCCTAATCTTACACACTCATTGCATTACAGCCTATAGAAAAAGTAATTTCATGTTTAAAATATTAATTTTCAGTGATGTTTTTTCATGCTTGACTAAGAAGACATTTGACATTTAAATATGCTCTAGCCTTAGCCCTCTCCTGTAAGATGTTTGAATAGATCATTAATGGTGCATGCCGATAATGTATGGAACTGAACCAGTAACACTAATGACCTTTGTGTTAAATGGACTGAATTTTAAATTCTTTTTTGACATAAACCAATTTTATTAAAATGTTATGCTGAGTTTTAGAATTTCTTAGAGCATTTTTTGACAGCAAAGTGACATCTTCCCTGGCTAATTTGCATTACATTTCCACGATAACGTGTAACTTGCAAAGGCAAAATGGCAGAAAGTATAACTTTTTCTTAATCGAAAAACATCTGTCTATTGTTAAATGCCCTATAAATGGGTAATTATATTATTTACTTAAACAACAAAATGACAAGACACATTATCAAGAGTTGTGTTTTTTACCAGGTCCCGGAAAACATCATTAAGCTTTAATTTAAAGGGCATCTGTGATTATAGCAAATTTTCTTGTTTTATTTGGTTGATGTAATCTATTTTGTGATGGAAGTTTCAAACCTTGCAGATTCATAATAATTGTGTCCTGATTTTTATCATAAATTTTTGACCTTTTAGATTTAAAATTTAAAAATTTTAAACTTTTAAAATCACAACCCAGAAAAGTAAGCTAATTTTCCAACTTGAAATGAAAATAATGTGCCCGAAGAGTTACACAAAAGACACACAATATGAGAAGCTTTGGCATCAACACATTAAATTACACCAGCCATGACAGAATTATGTAGGCTGTCAATGCTGAATGCTCCTTTTAAAGCTACCCTCCTCTCTGTACAAACTTCACCTAGCAAAAATATACCTGTAAGAGAAGACTGTAAATGCTAACTTTGCTTGCACAGCCAAAACCAATGACAGTAGTGAAGTAGATGTCAAGAAGAACGAATGAGAGCTTTGAGGGGCCAAAGAGACTGACACTCCCAGAAGTGTCAGTGCTCAAGAGGACTTGAGGGGGGGGGGGGGTGAGAATATCTGCTCTGATTTTTTTTATTCTGTATGGACAGAGTTGCTGCAGAAGCACAGAGATTAGGAACAATTATAAAGATACCTGTGCTTGTTCCAGGTGTGTGGCCTAAAGCTGAAAGAAAGTTTTCCACTCCTAGACATGCTGCAGTTATTGTTAAAAAAAAAAACTTAAAAAATATAATTTAGTCACCTGACTCTGCTGTCCTGGGACCATATAAGGCACCTCTTTGAGTAATTCTAGAATAGTGATTGCAAGTTGCTCTCCATGCAAGTGACTGGCATTGTAAGACTACGGGACCCTGTGCATGCCCTTTTGCTCCACATCACCAATAAGTGACAAAGAAGTAACCTTCTGCACTACAGAGCAGATACAAGAAGAATTTGGGCATTGCCTGTCACTTGGCCATGGTTTCAAGTAAGGAATTTAAAGTGTTTCTAAACCCAGTAATATGAAAATAGTTAATTTGCCCCCTCACAGTGCCCACAGCTTATAAATCTTCTTTTTGGCTGATCTGTACACCACGGTCAGTGAGAAACTGCACAGTTTCACCATTGCTGAGAGTTCAGGAAGGTGGGGATTTCCACTGCAGTCTGTATACACGCCCACATGTGTGATGCCAATATCATGTGACCTGGCTAACTCCGATCAACAAGTAATTGTTCTCTGCAGCATAAAAGACACAACTGAGCATGTGCAGGTTGGCTACTCTGCCTGTGTTAGTTAGACATGTGCAAAAGGAAAAAAATTGTTTAGTTTAGTTTTAATTTGTTAATTAATTAATTTTGTTTAGTTATATTCGTTAAATTCGTTTTCGGATTTCGTTTTCTACCAAATTCGAAAAATCTGTCGCATTCGAAAATATTTCAACCAAATTCGAAAATGTTTCTACCGAATTTGAAATGATTTCAACATGATTCTAAACTATTTCAACCGGATTCGAAAATATTTTACGACCCGAATTTAGGGCCATGTATCTCGGGATCACTTGGTGCTAGAAACCCCAAATTTGGAGATATTGTAGTGCTAGTTGGCTCAAAATTCGGGTCGCAAAATGTCATTCTCTGCTGCAGAAAAGTATTTGGCATATTGCCCATATCTGGGGTCACTTGATGGCAGGTGACGTGGCAAGTGGACAATCCACAACTTGGTCACGTGGCACTTGTGGCCGGTCACATGGCACTCGTGTCAGGTCACATGGCACTCGTGGCCGGTCACGTGGAACTCGTGGCAGGTGACGTGGCACGTGGACAATACACAACTTGTGGCAGGTGACGTGGCAAGTGGACAAATACAATACACAACTTGTGGCAAGTGGACAATGACATACAGCATATGCACTTGCCTTGCGATCGATATCCGTGCCATAAATATAAATGAAATAAGATGTGTGTGTTTTTTTGCACTGGTAGACTGCAAGTATGAAAAGTTGATGTGACAGATATATATAAGTAAGTAACTAACCATCTTCCAAAATTTCTAATTCAAATAGAAAAGATTATAACAGAATAGAAAAAAAAAATAATTTTATAGAACAAAATAGAAAGAATATACAACCATCTTCTGAAATTTGAATTTGAACAGAATAAATTTGAATTTCGAATAGTATGAATTCAAATTTTTAAATCAATTAATTTTAAATTTGGATAGAAAAGATTATAATAACATAGAAAATAGACTAGAAAAATGATAGAACAGAACAGAATAGAATATATTATATTTGATTCTGTTCTGTTGTATTGTTTTTCTATTATTTTATATTCTATTAAAATCTTTTCTATTAAAATCGAAATCATTATATACTAAATTCGAATTTCGGAAGATGGATATATATCTATATTTCCGACATTTGAATTTCGTATAGAATGAATTCGAATTTGAATAGAAAACATTAGAATAGAAATAGAGAATAGGCTAGAACAATAGAACAGAATAGAATATAGATACTATCTATTTCATCTTTAATTTCTTTGCAGATTACCTTTTGTTTTAATAAGATCTCCTGCAGACTATTAGCATCTATTTAATTTTTTTGCATATCTCCTGCAGACTATTAGTATCTATTTAGTTTTTTTCACCTGGTCTCCTGCAGACTATTAGCATCTATTTCATTTTTGTGAAATGGATGTTAATAGTCTACAGGAGATCTACAAAAAAAAAAAGAAATAGATGCTAATAGTCTGCAGGAGATCTGGTGAGAAAACAAAATAGATACTAATAGTCTGCAGGAGATCTACAAACACAGTAGACCTAGCACTACACCATCTCCAAATTTGGGGTTTCTAGCTCCAAGTGAGCCCAAGTTACGGGGCCCCAAAGTCGGGTCACAAAATGACAAGCACTTTTCTGTAGCAGAGAATGACATTTTACGACCCGAATTTGGGGCCCCGTAACTCGGGGTCCCTTGGAGCTAGAACCCCCAAATTGAGATGTTGTAGTGCTAGGTCTACTGTGTTTGCATACCAAATTTGGGGTTTCTAGCTATAAGTGGCCTCGAGATACGTGGCCCCAAATTCGGGTCACAAAATGTCATTTTTCTAATTTGATTCGAATTTTGTTTGAATTCGTTAGCATTGTAATTTGGTAATTCGGATGCATCCCAATGTCCGAACAATGAAAATTTGTCCGAATTTCGATTCGGAACGAAACGAAATGCACATGTCTAGTGTTAGTTGGCTTTCCCCAGATAGACAGTGCAGGAGGGGAGGATCTGTGCATACAGGATAAAAATGCCTTTATACACAATGCAGAGAATTAACCCCTTAAGTTCTACAGTGAGTATAACAAGCATGCTATTCTGCATATACAGACAGATTTTACTGTTGTGGGTTTAGTAACACTTTAAGTTTTAGATTTCATTTTTTGAAAAACAAGCTACTGATTTTGCTAGAGGCAGGTGCAGAGATAAAATGTGTTTTTTTTTTATGCCCATAATTAAACTTTCACATATTGTGAAGCTGGATAACAAGCGATTTCAAGAGGTAGCCAGCAGTGCAGGCTCCTGTTCTTCTTTTAAGGAAATGTATAATGGTTTTGCTTACATTTTCTTATGTTATTTTTTTATGGAGAGAACCAAAAAATATAAAATAACAATATTTTTTTATAGACAGGTAAATATGAAATACTACATATTTACAGTGGAAGACTCTGGTTTGGCTGCCTCTGGAGTATTCCGTCCAGTTCTGGACACCAGTACTCAGAAAGAATGTGCTGGAACTGGAAAGAGTTCAGAAAAGGGCAACAAAGCTAATAAAGTAATTAGAGGATCTCAGCTATGGGGTAAGGCTACAAGCATTGAATTTATTTTCTCTGGAGAAAAGACGCTTGAGAGGGGATATGATAGCTATATACAAATACCCGAATGGTGACCCTAGCATTCGGAAAAAAAGTTTCAGTGAAAGGGAGTTTAAAAAGACACGTAGCCGGGGCGTTTCCTGGACATGGAGCTGTGAGGACGTACCTGTTCCCTGCTCTGCAGCCACCGCAGCAAACACAGCAGCACACCAGAGATCCTGAGCCTGAAAATGGCTCAGAACATGAACACAAGCCAGGACCCGGGGGCTGATAAAACCAGGCAAGGACAGCTGGAAACATACTTTCCTGGGACCCGAAAAATCCAAGATGGCGCCAACCGGGAAAATTTCCAAGGCACATGCGACACCACAGCCTGCACGGTCAGCAACCACAACCATCCCCAGAAATGGTGAGTGACTCTGCACCTCTGGCATCCCCGGGATCCACGGTCTCCAGACTACTAGAGAGTACCTGGAAATGTTCACATCCAGAGTTGAAAAGGCCTTTAAAAAAGATATTGCCCAGCTTAAAGAGGACACTACCCTGTTTACAAATGTGCGGAAACACTGGAACAAAGGCTGGATGAAACCCTTCCCACCATATCTGAACTGCAGATGTGATGTGAGGCACAGGATCATAAGCTAGAAGCATTTTTGTCACAACTAGATGACTGAGAATCACAGCAGACGTGCAAACATCCGCATTCATTGCCTGCCTGAAGATACTGCCCCCAAAGATATAACCCCATCTCTAGTTGGAATATTCAGGGAAATTCTAGAACTCCCTAGCACAGTGCCTGTCGAAATAGATCATGCCCATCGAGCTCTAAGGCCCCCCCTCAAGACGCAGACAACCCCAGAGACATCATATGCAAATTGCACAAATATACCCTTAAAGAGTGTATCATGTAGAAAATGCAAAATAAACCCTTTTTTGATTTTGATGGCACACGCTTCTTTTACCAGAACAACTCCAGATGCACTCTCATCCAACGCAGGGCCCTTAAACCTGTGCTGGCAGCCCTACAGAAAGCAGGCCTACCCTATCGATGGGGTTTTCCATTTTACTTGCAAGCGACTAAAGATGGCCGCTCTGTAACTTTATGCACCAAGGATGACATCCCACACTTCTTTTCAGCGCTTGGACTGAGCCCAGTAGGCCTCCCAGACTGGCGTGGAGATATAGAAATGGCGATCTTTTCGGCCATTAGACCTCCCCAATCCTGGATGCAGATGCCACAAAAACGCAGCAGGAGACACAGTTGCCACCACCAAGAAATGGATTCATTGTCTGGCCACTCAGCTCTGAGGGACTGATGGCCTACTCCAGATTTCAACTTTACCTAACCACTTTACCTGACCATTTGGGACCAACTCTAATCCTGTCATCTGCCTCCCCAGTGAGATAGCAGCTGGAAACTAGCGCTAGGTCCCTCCCTTGCTTTATGGTGGAAAATAAGACTGCTCTGAAGGACTGACATGGGCCCGCATCGGGAACACTTTGACCAGGCTTAGACCCTGCCTCTAGGGCCCTAGTCCCTTTAGCCTGGACCTCTTAGGTGGCATCCACCCCCCTAAACTCCCCTCAGCACTCACACCCGCACATCCGGTGTCCCAGAATAACTTCCAAAAGGTGGAAGTGGAGCAGACCCCCTGTACCTACTGCCATGCTGGCCCACGACCCCCATGTAGGCCACCCACATACGGGTATTGGTCCCATTTGGGACAACAGGCCCAGACCAGGTGGATCCCCTGTATCAGGGACAACCCCAGGCCCCGGCCTGCAGTTATTTCCAACAGTTGGGTGGTTTTTTGCAACAGTTTACTTTGACACTGTGATTATTGATACTAATGTCTGTCTTTTTCCTTCCCATCCTTTCTTTTCTCCCCTGTCTTTTTTCTCTCTCACCTTCTCCCCAGATGGGATCTACTCAGACTGCCGCATCCTGCGCTGGACCGCACCGTCAGGAACAAAGTCAGCCTGGCACATGGTGATATCACGGCAGAAATCAAGGTAATTTCATATAATGTCCCTGGTCTCTGCTCCCCTGGTAAGTGTACCAAACTATGTTGGGAACTGAAGAAGCTGAAGGCACAAGTAGTTTTCTTACAGGAGATGCATTTCACTCACCAATCCATACCTGAACTGCCCACTCACCTATACAATCAGTGGTACATCAGCACATCCCCAGTTAGAAAATCCAGTGGTACAGTGATAGCTGTCCACAAAAACTGCCCCTTACAACACAAAAGTAATCTCATCGATCCACAGGGACAATATGCTTTTTTTAAAGGGATCCATTGCAGGCATAAAATACACCTTTACCAACATTTATGCCCCTCAACTCAAACCAACTGACCTTCCTAGACATGGTCCTGGATCGCCTGGCCAAATTCAAATAGGGCTTCCTAGTTTTAGGTGGCGACTTTAATGTTAGCTCAGAACCCTCACAAGACATATCGCACAGGTGACCCACACAATCACATGCCTTCCTAAAACGCTTCCATAAATCCCTTCAGGTCACAGGTTTGGTAGACAGCTGGAGGATCCTTCAGAGGATCTGTGGAGGATCCTCCACTCCATAGATAGGGATTATAGCTACTATTCTAAGTTTCACAATGTATACACCAGAATAGATCTGCTATATGTTGACCGGCCCACTTTGGAACTGCTTCAGTGCTCATCAATCAGAAATATAACGTTATCAGACCATGCTCTGATTGCCGTTACCCTCACCTTGTCCTCAGGCACCCATAGGGCCTGGACTTGGTGACTCAATGAAAATCGGTTGGACGATCCGGTATTAGAGTTAAAGACCTCAGAAACCTTGCAGCACTACCTTCGAGAAAATACAGCTGCAGACCTGAAAGAGGGAACAATCTGGGAATGCCACAAGGCAGTAGTATGAGGTGAGCTTATCGCCCTGGGCACAAAAATGAAAAGATAATGACAGGCAGACTTCAACAGAGTGCTCAACGCACTCCAGCAGGCATAACTTAAACGTAAAACCAAAGGTGATCCCGAGGCCCTGATGAAGTTGACTGAGCTTAGAGAACTGTTTTCGCACTTGCGGGAAAGACAAATGCAGAAGCAGTTGAGGTACCTGTCACACAGGTATTACGAACATGGTAATAAATGTGGCCGAATGCTGGCGAGAGCACTATGCAAAAAAAGGCCCCAGACACAAATACACAAACTTTGCTCCCACTCAGGAGACTTTATGTTTAAATCCTCACAAATAGCTGCGGGGTTTCATGACTACTATGCTACCCTTTATAACCTTGATGCTGATATGACCCCAGAAGACAAGACTGCCAAAATGTGTAGAATCCACAAATATCTAACCACAAATGGATTACCACCCCTGACTGAGGACCAACAAACAGATTTAGGCCGCGTACACACGGGCGGACTGTCCGCCCAACTAGGTTCGTCAAACAGTTTGACAAACAGTCCGTTCAAAATTAGCATGAACGGACTTGACCACACACGACGAACGAACAGTCCGCTGAAAACTTGCGCGATGACGTGAACGGCACGTACGACGGGACGAGAGATTCGAAGTCCAATACACTGCAATGCAACCTTCGCCGTGTAAATTCTTTCTGAGCATGCGCGAGACTTAGTTTGTCGAACAAGCCCACACACGAGCGGACTGTCCGCTCAAACCAAGTTTCAGCGGACAGTCTTACGGAAATTCCGAAAAACTTTGTTCGTCAGACTGTCCGCTGAAACTGTCCGCTGAAGCCCACACACGAGCGGACTGTCCGCTGAAACACTGTTCAGCGGACAAAGTTGGGCGAACAGTCCGCCCGTGTGTATGCGGCCTTAGACTCCCCCATAATAATTGAAAAGATCAAATCAACCATTAAATCACTGCCCAAGTGTATCCCAGACAGATACACTTATGCCGTGTACACACAACTGCACTTTTCAAAGATATACACACAACTGCCCCCAAAGATATAACCCCATCTCTAGTTGGAATATTCAGGGAAATTCTAGAACTCCCTAGCACAGTGCCTGTCGAAATAGATCATGCCCATCGAGCTCTAAGGCCCCCCCTCAAGACGCAGACAACCCCAGAGACATCATATGCAAATTGCACAAATATACCCTTAAAGAGTGTATCATGTAGAAAATGCAAAATAAACCCTTTTTTGATTTTGATGGCACATGCTTCTTTTACCAGAACAACTCCAGATGCACTCTCATCCAACGCAGGGCCCTTAAACCTGTGCTGGCAGCCCTACAGAAAGCAGGCCTACCCTATCGATGGGGTTTTCCATTTTACTTGCAAGCGACTAAAGATGGCCGCTCTGTAACTTTATGCACCAAGGATGACATCCCACACTTCTTTTCAGCGCTTGGACTGAGCCCAGTAGGCCTCCCAGACTGGCGTGGAGATATAGAAATGGCGATCTTTTCGGCCATTAGACCTCCCCAATCCTGGATGCAGATGCCACAAAAACGCAGCAGGAGACACAGTTGCCACCACCAAGAAATGGATTCATTGTCTGGCCACTCAGCTCTGAGGGACTGATGGCCTACTCCAGATTTCAACTTTACCTAACCACTTTACCTGACCATTTGGGACCAACTCTAATCCTGTCATCTGCCTCCCCAGTGAGATAGCAGCTGGAAACTAGCGCTAGGTCCCTCCCTTGCTTTATGGTGGAAAATAAGACTGCTCTGAAGGACTGACATTGGCCCGCATCGGGAACACTTTGACCAGGCTTAGACCCTGCCTCTAGGGCCCTAGTCCCTTTAGCCTGGACCTCTTAGGTGGCATCCACCCCCCTAAACTCCCCTCAGCACTCACACCCGCACATCCGGTGTCCCAGAATAACTTCCAAAAGGTGGAAGTGGAGCAGACCCCCTGTACCTACTGCCATGCTGGCCCACGACCCCCATGTAGGCCACCCACATACGGGTATTGGTCCCATTTGGGACAACAGGCCCAGACCAGGTGGATCCCCTGTATCAGGGACAACCCCAGGCCCCGGCCTGCAGTTATTTCCAACAGTTGGGTGGTTTTTTGCAACAGTTTACTTTGACACTGTGATTATTGATACTAATGTCTGTCTTTTTCCTTCCCATCCTTTCTTTTCTCCCCTGTCTTTTTTCTCTCTCACCTTCTCCCCAGATGGGATCTACTCAGACTGCCGCATCCTGCGCTGGACCGCACCGTCAGGAACAAAGTCAGCCTGGCACATGGTGATATCACGGCAGAAATCAAGGTAATTTCATATAATGTCCCTGGTCTCTGCTCCCCTGGTAAGTGTACCAAACTATGTTGGGAACTGAAGAAGCTGAAGGCACAAGTAGTTTTCTTACAGGAGATGCATTTCACTCACCAATCCATACCTGAACTGCCCACTCACCTATACAATCAGTGGTACATCAGCACATCCCCAGTTAGAAAATCCAGTGGTACAGTGATAGCTGTCCACAAAAACTGCCCCTTACAACACAAAAGTAATCTCATCGATCCACAGGGACAATATGCTTTTTTTAAAGGGATCCATTGCAGGCATAAAATACACCTTTACCAACATTTATGCCCCTCAACTCAAACCAACTGACCTTCCTAGACATGGTCCTGGATCGCCTGGCCAAATTCAAATAGGGCTTCCTAGTTTTAGGTGGCGACTTTAATGTTAGCTCAGAACCCTCACAAGACATATCGCACAGGTGACCCACACAATCACATGCCTTCCTAAAACGCTTCCATAAATCCCTTCAGGTCACAGGTTTGGTAGACAGCTGGAGGATCCTTCAGAGGATCTGTGGAGGATCCTCCACTCCATAGATAGGGATTATAGCTACTATTCTAAGTTTCACAATGTATACACCAGAATAGATCTGCTATATGTTGACCGGCCCACTTTGGAACTGCTTCAGTGCTCATCAATCAGAAATATAACGTTATCAGACCATGCTCTGATTGCCGTTACCCTCACCTTGTCCTCAGGCACCCATAGGGCCTGGACTTGGTGACTCAATGAAAATCGGTTGGACGATCCGGTATTAGAGTTAAAGACCTCAGAAACCTTGCAGCACTACCTTCGAGAAAATACAGCTGCAGACCTGAAAGAGGGAACAATCTGGGAATGCCACAAGGCAGTAGTATGAGGTGAGCTTATCGCCCTGGGCACAAAAATGAAAAGATAATGACAGGCAGACTTCAACAGAGTGCTCAACGCACTCCAGCAGGCATAACTTAAACGTAAAACCAAAGGTGATCCCGAGGCCCTGATGAAGTTGACTGAGCTTAGAGAACTGTTTTCGCACTTGCGGGAAAGACAAACGCAGAAGCAGTTGAGGTACCTGTCACACAGGTATTACGAACATGGTAATAAATGTGGCCGAATGCTGGCGAGAGCACTATGCAAAAAAAGGCCCCAGACACAAATACACAAACTTTGCTCCCACTCAGGAGACTTTATGTTTAAATCCTCACAAATAGCTGCGGGGTTTCATGACTACTATGCTACCCTTTATAACCTTGATGCTGATATGACCCCAGAAGACAAGACTGCCAAAATGTGTAGAATCCACAAATATCTAACCACAAATGGATTACCACCCCTGACTGAGGACCAACAAACAGATTTAGGCCGCGTACACACGGGCGGACTGTCCGCCCAACTAGGTTCGTCAAACAGTTTGACAAACAGTCCGTTCAAAATTAGCATGAACGGACTTGACCACACACGACGAACGAACAGTCCGCTGAAAACTTGCGCGATGACGTGAACGGCACGTACGACGGGACGAGAGATTCGAAGTCCAATACACTGCAATGCAACCTTCGCCGTGTAAATTCTTTCTGAGCATGCGCGAGACTTAGTTTGTCGAACAAGCCCACACACGAGCGGACTGTCCGCTCAAACCAAGTTTCAGCGGACAGTCTTACGGAAATTCCGAAAAACTTTGTTCGTCAGACTGTCCGCTGAAACTGTCCGCTGAAGCCCACACACGAGCGGACTGTCCGCTGAAACACTGTTCAGCGGACAAAGTTGGGCGAACAGTCCGCCCGTGTGTATGCGGCCTTAGACTCCCCCATAATAATTGAAAAGATCAAATCAACCATTAAATCACTGCCCAAGTGTATCCCAGACAGATACACTTATGCCGTGTACACACAACTGCACTTTTCAACAGCAAAGGTCCGACGGAACGAATCCGCCGGATAATTCGATTGTGTGTGGGCTTCATCGGACCTTTGCTGTCTAAAAATCAGACAGACTTTAGATTTAGGACATGTTTCAAATCTTTCCCACAGAAAGAAAAATCAGTTTGTCTGTATGATAGTCCGACGGACGAAACCCGATGCTAGGGCAGCTATTGGCTACTGGCTATGAACTTCCTTATTATAGTCCGGTCATACGTGATCACGTTCGAATCCGTCGGACTTTGGTGTGATTGTGTGTGGCCAAGTCCATTCATCGGAAAGTCCATCGGAACTCCGGTGAAAAGTCCATTGGGAAGACCGTCGGACCTAGTCTGCCGGAAAGTCCGGTCGTGTGTACACGGCATAAGGCTTACTATAAGAAATTCTCCCAGATACTAGCCAGCCAGATGTGCAAATACTTCAACTCTCTGACAAAGGGTAACTGTATTCCCCCAGAGGCCCTATTAGCACGAATTTCAGTTATACCGAAAGAAGGGAAAGACCCCACTCCTCCACAAAGCTACCACCCCATATCCCTACTGAACACTGATGTGAAAATATTGGCAAAGATTCTGGTGAACTGACCCCAAGTAGCCCACCTAGACCAAACGGGTTTCATCACAGGAAGAAAGGCCAGAGACAACTCCATACGAATGATTCAACTCATTTACTGGGCCAAGAAAGAGGAAGACACCCTTCCCTACTTAATACTCTCTACTGATGCAGAGAAAGCATTTGACCACAATGACTGGTCCTATCTGCGTTCAGTGCTCGCCACATTGGCTTTAGGTTCCAATATGTTAACCTGGATACAGGCCCTATACACAGATCCTACCGCACAGGTCAAAGCAAATGGCAATCTCTCATCCAAGTTCCCGATCAGGAATGGCATGATACAGGGGTGCCCACTTTCACCCCTCCTCTTTGCATTAGCCTTAGAGCCTCTGTTGCATAGAGTGAGAGCAAACACTGACATAACGGGCCTGATAGTAGGTGCCGTAGAGCATAAGCTTTCTGCATATGAAGATTATGTATTATTCCACCTAACGTACCCCCTGACCTCGTTGCCAGTCCTGCTGAAGGAGCTCCAACATTTCGGGACAATGTCAAACTTTAAAATCAAGTACAAAAAGTCTTAAATCCTGCCCATACAATTATCCCTTTACGTGGGCTGTTACCTCCCTCCGTTGTCTAGGCATACAACTAACAGACAGTTTTGACACGCTATATGAAAAACTACCCGAAGCTGATATCTGTGGTCAAACAGGATTTTCAACACTGGACGAAAACTGTCTTCACATGGCTAGGGGGAGTGAATATTATAATAATGAACGTCTTACCTAGGATTTTGTTCTATATGCAAATGCTCTATATGAACACCTGGAATATTCTTTGCCCACATATCCCACATGTTCACTAAGTTCATATGGAACTCCCGGAAGCCACACATAGCACTGAGGGTCCTGAAGTGCCAGAAGCGCTCCGGAGGCTTGGGCATTCCAGACCTATAGAGATACTATCAGGTTATAGCCCTCCAGAGCCTCCTCAACTGGCGCTTTCTTGACCAATCCAAACTGTGGGTCAAGATGGAGAAATACATGGCTGGTAGAAACTTGGCATATGCCCCGTGGCTCTCGAGGGAACACAGGGGGCTGTTGGAGGACATGTCCCCCTTGACGCACCTGTCGCTCAGGACGTGGGATCAACCGACCACTAGGCCTGGCCCCCCTGTGTCCCCTCTGGCACCGCTGGGAGGGTACCTTTGGTTCCCCCCGGGGAAAGTTCAGACTTCTTTGGTACATGGGTTGATGATAGAAATGCGGGAAATTGTTAAAAAAACGGAAAACTGATACCATATGACTCTTTAACAGGCAGACCCGGGAGACCACAGATGAACTTTTGGAGGTATAGACAGTTACACCACTTTTGAGACCAATGGTAGCTCAATAAGAGATATCACGTCACTCGCATCTCTTGAGGGCTTATTCATAGCGGACGAACCAATCTCACGAATGGTTTCAGAGTTATACCAACTGTTGGGGTCCTCTGCCTTGGCGTCCAAGCCCATCTGTATACGGGCATGGGAGAGAGACCTGGGGCAGGAACTTACGGGTCCTCAACTGACACACTTATATCAGATGACCGACTCCAGCTTGGCAGACTCTAAAATGCAAGAGACAAACTACAAATTGATGTCACGCTGATACAGGGTCTCCGTGTATTTGGCATGGATGTACACTTCTGACTTATGCTGGTGGGGATGCGGAGGCCGAGGAACCCTTCTACATTTATGGTGGGAATGCCCAATAATTGCACCTTACTGGAAAGACATTAAAGACCAGATTAAGGACGTTTTGGGGATAGATATCCCCCTCTCTCCGGTCCACTTTCTCTTGCACATCCCTCCCATACCTATAAGTTGTTACAAAAAGAACGCACTACATCACCTACTAGATGCCACTGGGTGGCTACTTCCTATTTATTGGCAGAAAATGCAGATACCAAACAAGGAGGAATGGATAAATGATATCAGGGAAGCAGAGGAATGGATTGCAACCTGTAAAGTTACTAGAAATAAACACACTGCCCGATGGACTCTCTGGACAGATCATTTCTCTGACCGCAATCATATCTCCTCTAGTTTAGATGAGTCTCTATTAAAGTTAGCAGATCCAACCCTGGGCCACAACGGGGCACCAGATAGTAATTAATACCAACCTCCCACAGAATGGAGCATGGACCGTGGACATTGCATAACTGTTTTTCTTTTCTTGTTTACACAATAACCGGGCATCTGGTGGTCTGGTGCGGGCAAGGTGAATCCCTTATACGTCTATGGTGAGATCCTGACCTTCTTCCCCCCACTATTCCAAACTCTGTCCCACCCCCCTATGCTTTTTCCCTGAGATCACATCCAGCTCCCCCCCACACTCCTTTTTTTCTCTCTCTCTTCTCCTGCTTTAACTCCCTCCTCTCTTCTTAATGGTTAAACACTGCAAAATTTTACTGTTGACAAGATTGATGGTAGTTGCCCTCGAACTGATAAGATGGTTACACACGGCAAGGCCAACTGCTCACACATAAGTGCCCTGAACGATGGCACTAGCGTTGTGACATTTCATAATGAGAGCCAGGGAGACGGAGGGGGGCCTAGGCCTGAGCGACACGCCGGAGGAGGTTAGATGAGGACTTGATTGGCACCCCTCCTTCGGCACGGTGCCTAGGTGGAGCCGCCCATAGATCTGCCTAAGGTGGTTCCCTCCGATGCAGATAGCTTGCGCCAGGCCACGCCGAGTTAGATAATTGGTGAAAGTATGCAAGCCACCCGCTCTATTCTCAAGAATAAGCTTATTATGCTATATTTGCTTTGGCTACCATAAAATACCTTTTTTGTTGTCTTGTTGTAAAAGATAAAATGTTTGTCACTGTTAAGACCAAGACTTACCTAATTGTTAAGCTGTGACTGAACTCAATAAAATTGTTTTACAAAAAAAAAAGACACATAGCCATTCGCTGAAATTGGAAGAGAAACTATTTAACCGTAATCTGCATAGAGGGTTCTTTACTGTCAGATCAGTAAGAATGTAGAATTCTCTTCCACAAGCAGTAGTATCAGCAGGCAGTGTCAATAGTGTCAAAAAACTATTAGATGGGTATCTTAACGATCGCAATATACATGGTTATACAATGTACTTTTCACATAAACACACGCACACACAAGCCACAGGTTAAACTGGATGGACTGGTGTATTTTTTAAACTTTACTGATGTAACTGTGTAACTATGAATTAAACAAAAAACCAAAAATATAATATATTGCAGCATGCCAATCCTTAAACATGGTGGCTTCATTTGTTTTCATGTTTGGACAGCAGCATTGCCAATCTGGGGAGAGGGTAGTATTAGATGCAGGGGTCAAGTCATGGGCAAAAAAGTGTGGGGTCTCCCACCCAAGATCCACTCCCCCACCAAAAAAATAAAAAATTGTACTCTCATAATCAGGAACACTTCAAAAGTGGTATTTTTCATCCAATTTTCATATTGTGTGTATGAAGCTTAACTGTTAGTACATAAAAAAAAACAATCCTCAATAAACATAAATACGGTAATTCTCTGAATAATCAGCATTCATTCAATTGCGCTTCCATGCAAATGTGAACATCATGTTCTGATCTTTATTGGGGAATTTTATTTTGTATACAGAGTGTTTATGTGGTGAATTTACCCTTTTCATTGAACAGAGTTTGGATGACACAGGATTAAACAGAAAAGTCATAAATGAACTGCACATTATCTGGACAGAATGCTTAGGGAGATAGTGATGTGTTCCTGCTTAGGAGATGTATGTTAGCTTGAGGGGCTAAAAACTATGCAGGGCTCCAACACACACTCGCTACTATTCCAACCCTTCACATATTTCCACATAAACTTCCCTCCTGGCATTAAACTTTGCCAGGTATTGTGCTCAGCTTACCACCCCAAACTGATGTTCCTCCCTCAGCTCACCTCTCTCCCTGCATGTCCTGTGAGCAGAATAGCTGTGCTCCTCCTCTGGGTTCTCTCATCATATGGCACTGAAGATAGAGGAGGGGGGATTTAGCGGGACACACAGAGAAAGTATGCAGGAGACTGGGGGGGGATGAGGAGACAGAAAATCAGGAGGGGTCGGCGGGGAGGAGCGCATCACAAGAGGTCTGACTAAATACAATCTCTTAGCAGCAGAGACCTGATCTACCCGCCAGCTAGCTGTGATTGACAGATAGATCAAAGACGAAGCTGCCTACTGGCAATGCCTGAATGGTCAGTCCACCCCTGGTGTGCTGCGCTTACTATTGTGAGCTGTGTTGGCGGCTGCTGGTGTATCACCTGCCACACAGCTCACATACTTCAAAGTCTTGCAGGACTAATGGGAATGCTAATGGAAACTGAGTTCCTGTTGTGGAAAAAGTACAGGAACTCCGTTCCCATGCGTTCCCGCAGGACTTGAGCCCTGATTAGATGTACTAGCAGATTTTGATGGATGTGACTAACAAATTATAGCTGAACACTGGACTGTTAAAGAAAGTTAAAAAATAACAGACATACTGGCCAGATCACCAGGTGAAAATATAAAAGCAAAAAAGTCTATGAATTGGTAATCCGCACTGTAATACATTTTTCTTTTTGTTTAATACCACTTTAAGTTGATCCATAGGGGCGCATGCTCTCGAACATGGCAGACGTGTAGAGGCTGAGCTCCGGATCCCGTCTGCTCTCTAGAGCCCCCTAACCACGTGAATCCTGTTACTATCGCCACGGAGGTAAGCATACAAACTCCCTGCATGCCTACAGCACCCCATGGGAAAAATCGGCAAGCAAAAATATTGCTATAGGCCGCTGTTAGACCCGCGCCATCGGACAGCGATGGATAAGTTCCTCACTAGGCCGCAATCCCCAGCCTTGTCTACACCCGCAGATCTGTTCGCTGCTATGGATCCCTCGCTGGGGACGGATGAGCCTGATAATGGCACACTTCAGTTACAATGCTCTCTAAAGTGTTAACCCCGGAATTGCTGGATGTAAAGCTCCAGGCCCTCCTCCAGCTGATGAAATACACTTTTGCCACAGAAGTGGGTAAATTATCCCAGGAACTGCGGAGGGAAATAACTCAAATAGATGAGAGAACTGATGCCATAGAGACTAAGTTTGATGAGCTTATCCATTATGTGCAGGAATTAGAGGAAGAAACATCCTCACTAAAACACACTATATCCAAACTTCAATTGCAACAGGAAGACCTGGAAAACAAGGAGAGACGTCAGAACTTACGTTTCCGAGGTATTCCAGAAACTGTGGGGGATAACACCCTGTGCCAATACTTGGTGGGGCTTTTCAACACACTGGCCCCAAAAATCGCAAACATAGACTAGAAATTGGATCAGGCGCACAGATCCCTGGGCCCTAGGCTGCCCTCTGGAGCTAGGCCTAAGGATGTCATAGTTCACTTCCATTACTATGACAGCAAGGAGGCCTTGACCCTTGCCACGCACAATGCTGGCTATCCAACACTCCTCCTTCCCATTCACAATTCGTACAACTTGTAGCAGAAGTCAGAAGAATGGAATCTCTTAGCCCTTGTACACACGGTCGGACATTCCGACCACAAAATCCGTTGGATTTTTTCAGACGGATTTTGTCCGAAACTGGTGTTGCATACACATGGTCGGACAAAGTTGTTTGAAAATCTGATTGTTCGGAAAGTGATGACGTTTTTTCGTTACGTGGGGACTACGTTCAGGCTAGTAGCCAATAGCTTTGGTCTCGTAATTTGATCCGAGCATGTGTGGCACTTTGTCCGATCAGAATTATCTACAAATGATCGGACAAAGTCCGATCGGATCATGTTGTCGGAAAATTTTATATCCAGCTCTCAAACTTTGTTGGTCGGACATTCCAATGAAAAAAGTCAGATGGAGCCCACACACGGTCGAATTATCCGACAACATGGTCCGATCGGACATTTTCCGTCGGAATGTGTACAGGGGCTTACAGCTACGGTACATGACACAATCTCTCAGTTTAATAAAATTTGGGAACCCGGGGACCAATCCAAATATGGTGACCGTGTCAACTGAGTACGTTTTGAGGATTGAAATAGTTTTTCTTCTTCCCCCCTTTTGCTACCCATAAGTAGATCCCTTCATTGTGAGATGCTGCTCACCTTTGTACACCTTGTAACCTGGGCCTTTGCCCTTATGTACCTGCTTGATCTTTATGGGTAGTATGTAGGGATAAGAAACATTTCTGTTTTTGGTTGTATGTTTCTAAGCTGTGATTGCTTATGTACCTCATTAATGCCATGTGTTACACACTTTGTGATGTACCAATGTTTTTACTGTTGTTTATTGAAATAATAATAAAAAACTACAATTACAAAAAAAAAGTTGATCCATAGGGTGGAACTTTAGGCTCATTTGGCACAGTTTATAGGCTATCCTTTTCTGTTTTGCTGAAAAAGTATGTTTTTCATCGAGCTCAATAGCTCAAGGTAAAATTTACACATGCACTGTAGAAGTCATCACACATCTCCTTCCTTCATTGTCTATTTAGACTATGTATGATGTTCCAATATAAAAAACATTTTAAATAAATGAATAAATAAAACTGTCCCAAAGCCATTATCTGTGGATTGATTTGTTGGGATATATCTGATATTTATGGATGACTACCTCAGTGGCTAATGTTGATACTTTCAAGATTGTTAACTAGACTGTCTGAATGCTGCTACTTTGTGGGTGTTTATCCGCTTATGGATTATTTATAAAAAAGGAAATAAAGATTTTTTGGCTGGCTGCATTGTTGTAAAGATCTATAGACTAAATGGATCCTGAGAAAGCCCTCACTGAGCGTAACGTGTCGATCCATCGTTTTTATTTTCCTGAGTATTAATTGTAAATTTATCGGTGCAGCTGTTGACTAATGTTTTTATAAATATGAGGGACTATGAGGGACATACATTTTTAATGGAATAATAAAAATGGTTATATAAGTATTTTTTGTTTTCCTTGTAATTTGGGCACATTAAAAACCCTATTCTTAAGGGCCATTGTTCTTTGAAGGGACATGTGGGACATAAAAGGCTTCATTTGTACGTTATTGGGGATAGTGCCACTTATTATGATTGACAAGATCCCCCACCCTGTATTGTATATGCACTAAATGTAACTTTATTTAGTAAATAATAATCACAGCATAAATATCAAATAATACATTTGTCACTAGTATTTTTCTGTTGGCTCCATCACCTTGTTAGTGAATTACCAATACCATTACCATGTTTTGGACAGAGTGAAGATGGATTAGAATACCAACTAGATTTTTATTGCTGTTAGGGAGATTCAACTTCTCTATTTGTCCTGTTTGAAAAGTGAAAGCAAAAGAAAATCACACATTTTGGATTGTCCCCAGAAAATTAATAGAGGGTAAATCTTCAAATGGGGACACTAGTTCTGCTGATCTGGGGAGCTCCAAGAGATTCCCTTAATTTGCAGGAATTTCTTCTCACTTCCTGTTTTGGCTATGGGACAGGAAGTAAAGGGAAATCGCCCCAATGGGACACAGAAGACAAAAAATGTGACAGGGGTTATCATCCTCTGTTACTCTGTTGATCTAAAATTTTTGGTTTTGCCTATGTAGCTACTTTAAAAGAACTGGCTAGCATTCCAATTACTAGATATGCTGTCACCAGAAATGACGAGTCAGAAGTATTGCATTTTTATTGATTGATATCTTCAGAACTCTAGCTTTATCAATCAAGGAAATATGTATAGGCAGGACTTCCAGCTTGTCATTTAACATGACATCATATCTGGTAATTGGAATGCATGCTGACTCCAGGAGCAAGCAGAGCGACAGCGTTTTAGTTTACAACATTAACTGGTTATATTGGGTACCAATGAGGTCACTTTTTAAATGTGAATGGGCTATCTTATGTTTTCATTAATCTATAATGATTTATTTGTAATAAACACAGTGCAATAAAAAATTTCCCCATTGGTCTTGAGTGGTTTTGTGGTGCTGCTGAGAGGAGAAGGAGAGCAATACAATATTGTGGGCATCCAGGATGTTGGAGGCTGTGGAGGAGAGGGGATTCTTTTGTAAAAAGCACATTTTGACCATCTGACCACTTTAAATATTGGCGTCACCTGTGGCGCCACGGAGGGACTGAAAATCAATTATTGAACATCAGTGGTGTGATCTGAAAGGACTGAAGGGGCATTAATTTCATGAGAATATTATGGACACTTTAGCACATACTCCACTTATATTTGTGATCTTAATCATCACTTGGGCACATCTATGTGTTCTTGTATGATTTGTATGTTTCACTACAGTGATATAAGGTATACTAGTTAATGTTTTAGTGCCCCCTTCCCTTTCTCTTTGCACAAGCGTTAAAAAGTGTTACTCGACAGGTTTTTTCTGTATTTGCTGAAAAAGGAAAAAGGAAAGAAAAATAAGTCAGCCAGCACATTTTAGGACTGCTAATATGCCAACTATTTCATTTTTATTATTTGGGTTTAGTTATCCTTTAAGTTGTGCACACATGGTTAATCTTTACTTGGCATGTGTTGTCAATTGTGTAGTCTTTCAAAAAGCACAGCATAATGATTTTGTTCTAATGGTCTGATTATCTATGTACAGAGCTTTATCACCAAGCTAATAGTGTTTTTTTGTCAATAAGTAATTTAAATTAGGAGTTATGCAGCATGCAGTTCAGCAATGGCAGTGATCTCACTGACAAGTAGAAAGAGCAACCACAAAGCTGAGTATGCAATGCCAACATGAAATATGGCGCAGATAACAAAAAAAGAGGAAAAAAAAATATATCAGATTAATTTACAAAACAAGTAGGTAAATCCAAAATTTTGAATTGTCACCAGAACAAGAATAGAAGGGAGCTGATCTAAAGGGGGCACTTGTTCCAATGCCAACTGTTTAAGAGATTTTCCACAATTTGGAGAGTTTTCTGCTTAAAGCATAACTCCACTTTTGTTGAGAAAAAAAACATTCCCCTCTGGGTGATCTATGTACATTGCAAGGATTATAACAACCTTTGATTCCTACCTTTTGTTATTCTGAAGAAATCCAGGTGTGTTTGTCTGTGCCTCTGTGCTCAGTGAGTCTAATGGGAGTGGTTTTATAATTATCAACCAGCTGTGCAGCGGCAGAGCACTAATGAGGAAAGCTGCTGGGCCAGCATATCTTTAGACATGTTCCTATTGGGTGTATCTCACCATAAATTACATTTTTGTTGCAGGGAATTCCATAAATCTGATTTGTATCTTAGGCCGACTTCTGGGAAAATTGGTGAGTCAATCACACAAGCAGGAAATAATGTTTCTGGGGGGGGGTCAGTACACACTCTGTGTACAGAACAACTCTATATAGCCATATTGTATTGCATTCTCAGAAAATTACAGTGGCTGCAGAATGAAAAGGGAAGGTCATTTTTAATAACATTAAATTACAATATGACTTGTGTCGCAATTGTACACTCTATAATATTTTTCCTTTATTTTTATTTTCTTTTCCCAAAGAAAGTGGAGTTACCCTTTAAAGTGGTGGTAAGGTCAGAAGGTTTTTCATCTTAATGCATTCTATACATTAAGGTAAAAAGCTTTCTGTGTGCAGCAGTTCCTCCCCTCAGCCCTCCTAATGCGTACCTGACTTTACCATAACTTTAAAGGACTTGTAAAGGTACGTGTTTTTTCACCATTATGCATCCTAATGCAAACACCTGGCAGTCACCGACCCCCTAGCCCCCCCCCCCCCCCCCGTTTTACTTACCTGATCCCCTTCATTCAGTCTGCGGGAACGTGCTGGCTCCTTCTCCACGGGCCCTCGGCTCTTGATTGGATAGATTGATAGCAGCGCTGCTGTCAATCAAATCCAGTGATGCGGGCGCTGGGGGGGGCAGGGTAGAGTCCGGCATTCTATAGACACAAATGCTGGATTCGGGAGCTCGCCCGCAAGGTATCCCCCTGGGGAAGCACTTCTCCGAGGGGGTTATTAGATGTGGAGTAGAGCCGTGAGAGCCGCCGCAGGACCCCATAAAAGGAGGTTCGGGGCTACTCTGTGCAAAACGAGCTGCACTGTGGAGGTAAGTATGACATGTTTGTTATTTGAAAAAAAAAAAATTACCCTTACAATCACTTTAATTCCTATTGTGTCTACAGGACAGAAAGTTAAGGAAAATCTCTGCAGATGGGAAAAAATTAGTTTTCTAATGCCACGCACACACGACCAGTTTTCCCGTCGGAATAAACTCCAAAGGTTTTTCCGACGGAGTTCCGACAGCGTTCGCTGAAACTGTCGTGTGTACACATGATCACACCAAAGTCGGATTGTTAAAAACGCAGAGACGTACAACACGTACGACAGGACTATAAAAAGGAAGTTCAGTAGCCAGTAGCCAATAGTCTCCGTCTCGTTCTTGCTTCAGAGCATACGTCGTTTTTGGTCCGTCGGAACAGCATACAGATGATCGGTTTTCCCGATAGGAATTGGTTCCGTCGGAAAGATTTCAAACATGTTCTATTTCTAGGTCCATCAGAATTTTCGTAAAAAAAAAGTCCTATGAGGCATACACACGATCAGAATATACGATGAAAAGATTCCGTCTCACTTTTTCTGTCGAACATTCCGCTCGTGTGTACGCGGCATTACTGTTCTCTTTGCATTCATCATAAACATTTTTTTGGCTTTACAACATACACTTTAACAACTCTCCATGGCTTTTCATTCTCTTTTATTGCAAAAAAAGGCAAAAAGCACATAAACTCGCCCGAGATTTTCAATTTACAAGCTGGATTACAATTACACTGGGCGGCATCGAGATCTGATCCTGATTACGGAGGTTAGGCTACAGACCCCCAATGGAGTTTCCCCTCATTAGAATGCTGACATCTGCTTGTATCCCTCGGTAACAACACACATTCTCTCTTAAATTTTGGTTACAACTGCAAATAATTCAGTGCTGTGTGATTATTGAAGAAGAGTGATGTGATTACAAACTTTGACTGCAGCACCACCTTTTGGTGAAATCTGGTATTGTGGTTCAAATCATGCTACTATCCTAACACGGGTACAGCAAAATAAATATGTGGATGCCCATTTTTTCTTCTATTTTGAATTAGAGTCGCAACTAGTGCATTCGAATGAAACTACTGACATCAAAGAACTCCTAATCTGTATACTTCAGGATCAATGCTACACAGGGCTTTTATTTCCTCAGAGAATAGGTGAAGGTACTACCCCTTCTAAATCAGCCCTTGTCTCCACCCCTACCCACATCCAACAACCATCCCTTTTGGTTTCACCCTCTACACCTCTCGCAATACCACTCCTTTTAGAGAATACAAAGCCAAATATCATTTTGTGGTGCTAACTAAGTAATTTGTATGGAATTTGTTAATGATAACAAGAAAAGCAGTAAAATAGATTTCCTGCAGCAAGCAAGATTGGACCCACTCCCCCAGCAACAACAGATCCCTCAACAACAGTAGACACCCCCAGCAACAATATTTCTCCCAGCAGCCATCATCAATATACCCTACAGAAGCCAGCAACAACAGACCCCTCCCTCAACAGTAGATACCTTCTATAAAAAATTGACCCCCACCAGAAAAAATATATCCCCCCGAAACAATAGATCCCCAGCATTAATAGATCCCTCAGCAACAATTGGTCACCCAGTAGCCAGCATCAGTAGACCCTCCAGCAGGCAGTAACAATAGACCCCTCTCTCTACAGTAGATCCCTCCAAACAACAATTGATATTCCCAACATTATATCTCCCAATAACAATAGATCTCCCAACAGTCAGCATCAATAGACCCTCCAATATTTCTCCCAGCAGTCATCATCAATATACCCTGCAGAAGCCAGCAATAACAGACCCCTCCCTCAACAGTAGATACCTTATATAAACAATTGACCCCCAGCAACATAAGACCCCCACCAGCAAAAATACATCCCCCAGAAACAATAGATCCCCAACATTAATATATCCCTCAGCAACAATGGGTCACCCAGCAGCCAGCATCAGTAGACCCTCCAGCAGGCAGTAACAATAAAACCCTCTCTCTACAGTAGATCCCTCCCAACAACAATCGATTCCCCCATCAACATTAGATCTCCCAATAACAATAGATCTCCCAACAGTCAGCATCAATAGACCATCCAGCAGGCAGTAACAATGGACCCCTTTCTCTACAGTAAAAGTAGACCCCTCCCAACAACAATAGATCCCCCAGCAACAACCCTTACAGCAACAATAAACTGCCAGCATCCAGCATCAATAGACCCTACAGCAACAAGAAGCAATAGACCCCTCCCCTCAACAGTAGATCCCTGACAACAACAATTGACCCCCAGCAAAATAAGGCCATCACCAGCAACAATAGATCCTACCCAGTGACAACAGATCCCCCTGTAGCCAGCATCAATAGACCATCCAGCACACCCCAGAACCTTTGCCTTTACATACATCCATTGCTGGAGGTGCAGGAACTGTGTTCTCTCACGTTCCAGCTGAAAAAAAGCCCTGGTGCTACTGATAAAACTAAAGCCACTGGTCCAGTATGGCAAACTGGGAACTAGAGGTTTCAGATCTAAGCATATGTATTCATTTGAGCACAGATGCAGGGGCACCTCCCTGTTACCAGTCTTCAAGTTTCCATTTAAAAATAAGGCTTTTTTTTAAAATATTGCCCTTTAACCACTTCCCACCAATGCATATATACGGCCGGGTGGGAGCCGTCTACTCCTGATAGGACGTTCAGGAACGTCATTCAGGAGTAGCGGGATCGCGCGCGCGCGCGCGCGCCCGCGCAGCGGCGCGATCCCGATGTGCTCGTGTCACCCGGACACGGCACATCTCAGATCGGCAGGAGGGCTCTGTGATTGGCCCTCCTGATCACATGACGGCCGTGTCCAATCACGGCCGTCATGTGATGTAAACAAACAGCCGGTTGCTAGGCAATCGGCTCTCCTCTCCTCACACGGAAGTCACCGCTGAGGAGAGGAGAGCAGAACGCTGCAGCGGGCTGATGATCAGTGAGTATGGGCTGCTTTTTACAGCTTTTTACTCACTGATCATCAGTGTAGTGTAAACACACAACACACCACACAGTACAAACACAGTCCCCACATATATCCCCAAAACACACATGTCCCCAAAACATACATGTCCCCAAATAATAAAAACACATGTCCCTAATAATAAAAACATGTCCCCCACATATGTCCCACTAAAATCACATGTCCCAATGATTATCTGCACACATATGTACGTGATCACCTGCACACATATGTACATGATCATTTGCGTACATATGTCCGTGATCACACAAACCAATTATTATACACTTAACGGAATTTTTTTTACCAAAAACATGTAGCAGAATACATTTTGGCTTAAATTTATGACAAAATTTGATTTTATTGGATTTCTTTTCAAATAGAAAAAAGAAAATATTGTTTTATTTTCCAAATTTCCGCTATTTTTGCGCTTATATCGGAAAAAAAAAAAACGGAGTCGTGAATAAATAACACCAAAATAAAGCTCTATTTGTGCGAACAAAATGATAACAATTTCATTTGGGTACAGTGTAGCATGACCGCGCAATTGTCACTGAAAGCGCTAGAGCGCTGAAAGCTGAAAATTGGGCTGGGAAGGAAGGGGGTGAAAGTGCCCTGTATTGTAGTGGTTAAATAATGCCAAATGTCTATCCCCTTTACCTTCCCTGTCCTGTCTGTCTGTACCTTTCTTACCAGAGTTGCAGCTCTGAGCCTAAACTGCTAATGAGTGATAACAGTGTGGATGTCAGTGAATTGTTTATCTTGATTTCCAGGTACATTGTTACAAGGTTGAGGCTCATGAATTATTTAGCTTGCTTTATCACACTTTGTTATTTTGTTGGCATTTTAGTTTGAACACAACAACCTCTTCTTGCTGCTACAGCTATTAGAGATAAACTATGTTCTCAGTGAGAATTCTCCAGCATAAAGGAGCATTGCCAACTTTAACAATTAAATAAACATATGAAATCTACACATTTTAGACAAGTCTATATTCATATATTTTATATTTATAGAGAGCCATGAAAGTTCATCAGTGACATCATATTACAACACTAATAATGCAAGGGATTGCTCTGCCCCACTTTGGTATATTTTGTATATGTTGCTTTGTCACTTTATCATGTTATATTATTGTTCAGTAGGGATGAATGAGCGCAATGTTTGAGTCGAACATTGCCCATTTGACGAACAGCGAATATTATGGGGTGTTCGCGGTAAATTTGAATGCCCTGGAATGCCCCATAATGCACTGGGAGATCGCAGTGCATTGATGTCTGATAATTGGCCAAAACATGCAGGTCCGGTGGTCCAATCACAGTGCACTCTGCTGTGAGAGCCATAATTGGCCAAAGGCCGGGTGCCTTTGGCCAATCATAGCTCAGGGGAACTAAGTCCACGCCCCACACTATATAAGACTGCTTACATAGCTGTCGCATGTAGCGTTGTTGACATGGATGGAGAGATAGCAGGCAGGTTATATAGTGACAGTGTATCTGATATATAAATATATATATATATATATATATATATATATTTATATATATATATATATATATATAGTCAGTCTAATACAGTTGTGCTCATAAGTTTACATACCATGGCAGAATTTATGATTTCTTGGCCATTTTTCAGAGAATATGAATGATAACTTTTCACTCATGGTTAATTTTTGGCTGAAGCCATTTACTATCAATCAACTCGGTTCACTCTTTTAAAATCAAAATGACAACAGAAACTACTCAAATTACCGTGATCAAAAGTTTACATACCCCAGTTCTTAATAATGTGTATTGCCCCCTTTAACATCAATGACAGCTTGAAGTATTTTGTTGTATTTGTGGATGAGGCTCTTTATCTTTTCAGATGGTAAAGCTGCCCATTCCTCTTGGCAAACGGCCTCCAGGTCCTGTAAATTCTTGGGCTGTCTTGCATGAACTGCACATTTGAGATCTCCCCAGAGTGTCTCAATGATATTGAGGTCAGGTGACTGAGTTGGCCACTCTAGAACTTTCACTTTATTCTGCTGTAGCCAATGACAGGTCAACTTGGCCTTGTGTCTTGGATCATTGTCATGTTGGAATGTTTAAGTACGTCCCATGTACAACTTCCTGACTAATGAATGCAAATGTTCCTCCAGTATTTTTTGATAACATACTGCATTCATCTTGCCATTAATTTTCACCAAATTTCCTGTGCCTTTGTAGCTCACACATCCCCAAAACATCAGCGATCCACTTCCATGTTTCACAGTAGGAATGGTGTACCTTTCATCATAGGCCTTGTTGACTCTTCTCCAAATGAAGCGTTTATGGTTGTGGCCAAAAAGCTAAATTTTGGTCTCATCACTCCAAATTACTTTGTGCCAGAAGGTTTGAGGCTTGTCTCTGTGCTGTTTGGCGTATTGTAAGCAGGATACTTTGTGGAATTTGCGTAGTAATGGCTTTCTTCTGGCGACTCGACCATGTAGCCCATCTTTCTTCAAGTGCCTCCTTATTGTGCATCTTTAAACAGCCACACCACATGTTTTCAGAGTCCTGTATAGGGATGAGCTTCGAGTTCGATTCGAACATTGCCTGTTCGCCTGTTCACCGAACAGTGAACAATTTGGGGTGTTTGCTGCAAATTCGAAAAGCCGCGGAACACCCTGTAAAAGTCTATGGGAGAACTCTAAAGTGCTAATTTTAAAGGCGTATATGCAAGTTATTGTCATAAAAAGTGTTTGGGGACCAGGGTCTTGCCCCAGGGGACATGTATCAATGCAAAAAAAAGTTTTAAAAATGGCAGTTTTTTCAGGAGCAGTGATTTTAATAATTCTTAAAGTGAAACAATAAAAGATCACCCATCGCTGGACCCCGGAGAGATGATCATCCATCGCTGGATAGTAAGAGTGGATTACCACCGCTGGAATCTTTTTTTTTAATTTTTTTTATTTTTAATAAAGGACTTTTCCCAACGTGTGTGTGTGTTTTTTAAACATTTTTTTACACTTTCTTTGTGAGATGGTAGGGGTACTTTTGTACCCCTTTACCATTTCAAACAGGGGGGCCTGGATCTGGGGGTCCCCTTGTTAAAGGGGGCTTCCAGATTCTGATAAGCCCCCCGCCCGCATACCCCCACAACCAACGGCCAGGGTTGTGGGGATGAGGCCCTTGTCCCCATCAACATGGGGACAAGGTGCTTTGGGGGGACCCCAAAGCATCCTCCCAATGTTGAGGGCATGTGGCCTGGTATGGTTCAGGAGGGGGGGCGCTCTCTCATCCCCCCTCTTTTCCTGCGGCCTGCCAGGTTGCGTGTTCAGATAAGGGGTCTAGTATGGATTTTTGGGGGGAAGTCCGCGCCATTTTTTGTTTTAAATTTGGCGTGGAGTTCCCCTTAAAATCCATACCAGGCCTGAAGGGCTTGGTAATTGAATTTGGGGGAACCCTACACTTTTTTTCTTATCAATGACTTTTAATGACTGTTATCTGTATTACGGGGAGCTGACAATTCATTATAGAAGCGAATGATTTTAAATGACTTTTTTTCCTGCAGAAATTACACTTTGTGCAGGGACAGTTCTAAGCACGGGAAACATGCACCTATTTACAGGCATACTATAGACACCCCCCCAGGTACAAAATTTAAAGGAATATTACACTTTTACTGTTTCACTTTAAGCATTATTAAAATCATAACATAGAATATTGGAGTGTTCATAAAGTCCATAGAAAGTCTCTATTTGCAAAGTATTCCACGGTGGATTAATGAGCACATAGGCAACATCAGGAAAGGGTTTACTAAACATTCCGTTTCCAAGCACTATTTAACTGTTCATAACAGGGATCCTTGAAATACGTTGTTCCTCGGCATAGATAAATATAGGCCGAACTGGAGGGGTAGTTGCTTGGTTCGCAGTATTTCCAGGTTGGAGATGGCCTGGGTACACAAATTAAAGAGTTACACCCCTTTTGGGTTAAACATTGACGTTGATGTCAATTTTTTTATTGACAACTCCTAATACTGTATATTTTCTCATTTCCTCTGTTTACTAAAAATATTTTTCTGATATTTGGATTTAATTTTCATATTTGTGCTCTTTACATCTGAACTCTTATGTACCATTTTTAGGAGTCATGCATGGCCCTATGTCCCTCATATTTTTAAGACCATGAGTGTAGTATGGCATAGTTTCTAGTTGACCATTGTGATGTAACAACGGATGTAGCGCAACTTTACTCTAATTCCATTATGGCCATTCATTAAATATAACAGATATCTATAGTCTGACTTTTTGGTATGGGATTATACATGGGGCTAAATTTATCTAGGGGGTCTGCCTAGGTCTCCATATACATATTGTAGTTTTTTTTGGGCTATGCATGGCTCTAGTGTCCGCACATATATCTATGGTTCTGTCATTGGGACGTAATTATAGATGTAATATATTTTTGTTCCAATTTTATTATTGGTATATATTATTTGAGGTTAAAATTGTTTTGCATGAGCTGTACTTGTATGGTTTGACCTTTGGGATTGAGGGGATCACACATACGGTTAATTCATTTAGATGGCTCACTTGATCCAATTAAGTTTAAATGGAGCCCTTTCAAGTTTTTATTTATGCATTTTTTTGGGCTCTTTAATGTGACCATACAGAGAATCAGAATATTTTTGTTCTTAATATATATACCTTTAGGGGCAAAAAAATACATTCCTCGTTTGATTACAGAGATGTTTAAATTTATATTTCCATTGTTTTTATTTTGTGCTAAATTCATTTATTTAATATGATGGCCATTTTCGGCAGCACTAGTTAGTGTTATTTTCCCTAAACCAAGATGGCGTTTTTCGCCTCAGCTCTGGGGTCAAACCGAGGCTTGGTTTATTGCTTGTATTATTTAAGCGGTGCGTCAGGACGCCGCCCATACCCCGTGACCACGTCCTATAGTGAAGAAACGCATAGGGAGGAGGAGCGACCTCCTGACGCCACCATCTCGTGTTGTTTGTTTGCGGAAGTATTGGGCGCGAATCGAGACCGGCCGGCTCGGATTTGCTTAACGATCGTTTTAATCTTCATTTCTGTAAGTGCGCATTTGTCTCTTACGTTCGATTAAAATTTATTTGGGTTTTACACTATTGTGAGTTTTATTACTTTTTATGTAAACCTGTGAGCGGGAGTGTATTGAGAGGCGAACGGGTTCCAGAGTTCCTTCGCATCCATCTGTGAAAACCCTGGACTGGGGGAATCAGTCATCCGCTCTGCATGGTTCTCTGTAATAAGGAACCATACACCTTCGGTAAGCAGTAATATCTGTGGTGGAGGTTGTGCACGGGTCACGTTCGTTTTGGATATTTATGCTGTCACTTTACCACCGTGGAATACTTTGCAAATAGAGACTTTCTAACACTTTATGAACACTCCAATATTCTATGTTATGATTACAATCTTTTTTCACATATAACGATGTTTTATTAATGTTTAGGGCAACTGGCTATTGGATGACCTATTGCTTCTTTGTAGGTTCACATCACATTATGATAATTTATAATATTTAAAGTGTCCTTATTGATAATATTGGTACATATTCGCTATCTATACCCAGTATAATTCCATCTTCAGGTATAGTTATTAACTTAATAGCTATTCTTTAGAGTTTATTATATTTTTATGTAGGGGTTTTTCCGCTTATAAATACTAATTTTATTTTTGGTGCAGCCCACCCCTTTCTCTAGTTTTCACATTTATTCGAGTATCCACTATCATTTTGGTGTTTTTATGAATAATATTAAGGTATATTTGCTGTCTTCACAGATGTAGCACTTATTATCTTTATATGATCATTCAAATTTCCTTGCACTTAAACTTTTCCGCATAGGATAGATAAATTATCAAGTCAAAGTTTTTGGAGTTTTTTTCACGTAGGTGCATTTTTTGTTTAGTAGTTTTTTTGTAGCGCAACCCACTCTTTTTTCCTTTATGCCAAATGTAGTATAACATTTGGGTTGCTGCTTCCTTCTAGTCTTTTATTTGATAAGCGCGGCTTTTCCTATTTTTTCTATTATTAAAATCATTCCTCCCGAAAAAACATCAGTTTTTCAAACTTTTTGTTGCAGTGATACATGTCCCCTGGGGCAGGACCCAGGTCCCCAAACACTTTTTAGGACAATAACTTGCATATTAGCCTTTAAAATTAGCACTTTTGATTTTGAACGTTCGAGTCCCTTAGACTTTAATAGGGTTCTAAAGTTCACACGAAGTTTAGGTCTGTTCGCAGGTTCTGGTGCGAACCGAACCGGGGGGGGGGGGGGTGTTCGGCTCATCCTTAGTCCTTTATTTCACCTGGAGTTTTGTGGGTTTTTCTTTGCATCCCAAACAATATTCCTGGCAGTTGTGGCTGAAATTTTTGTTGGTCTACCTAACTATGGTTTGGTTCCAACAGAACCCCTCATTTTCCACTTCTTGATTAGAGTTTGAACACTGCTGATTGGCATTCTCACTTCCTTGGATATTTTTTTTATATCCCATTCCTGTTTTATACAGTTCAACTACCTTTTCCCGCAGATCCTGGATGAAAGATGCAAGGGTCTGTCAGGAGTCCAGAAATTAATTTACCTTTTATACACACACACACTAATTATAAGCAAACAGATCACAGGTGAGGATGGTTACTTTTAATAGCCATTCAAACCTCTTTGTGTCAACTTGTGTGCATATTATTTAAAAAGAGTAAACACAGTTGATTGAAAATAAATGGATTCGATCCTTGCTGAGCTCCACCGGCCGAAAAACAATCCCTCACCATCCGCCGCTACCAGGCGGGATTTTGGACGGCGGACACCTTACCTCGCTCCCCGCAAGTCCCAGGAGGATAGCCACAGCCGTTTTGCGGCTCCGGACCGGCGGTGCGTCCCGCGATCGGGCCCGCGGCCTGCTACGTCTGGTGAGCGCCGGCCGCCATCTTTCGGCCTGCACGGCCGCCGAAGCCTCCGCACACGCGTACCGCGGGCCGCGCGGATAGCGGCGACACGAACGCATCCCTCGTGTGCCAGAGGGGCCCCCGAAGGCCTGGGACATAAACTCAGCAGAGGGGACCAGATTTAACAGGCCGCACGGAGCTGCAGAGGATATACAGAAGGCTGAGGTAAGCGGTGGCCATCTTGGTACACCCAGTCCTCCATTACAGGCCCTTTACTCTCCCAACAACAGTTCCTGCTCCCCCCCCTGTACTACACGCCATCCACGCAGACTATAGTGGCCCTGGAGGGCCTACAGATGGGCATGTGATTCAGTATAAATTGACTGGGGGTGCATACGCGGTCGCAGGGCACATGACAGCATAACTCCCTAGCACCGCGCCGTCGGACCATTCCATTTGGCAGATAAGGCATATTCAGCTAACGATTCTTGTCACATCTACCCCAACCACTGCAAGCGCTATTGGGCAACCGGCGGGTATGTATAATACGCCCAGGAATCGTCCCCGCAATAGATCACAACAGAAATCCTCTCCGGTCCGGGGGAAGGCGAAAGGGAAGGGCAAGATGGCGCCCGAACCACCGGAACCTGATGACACCACACAGCATTCTGATGATAGCCTGTCACAGTTTCCCTCCAACTTAGCAAGCCCCGTGGACGCTAACTCTGAAGCTTTGCTACAAAAGTTCCGTACCATAGTAAGGGACGAGATCACCACAGCCTCTCGCAAACTGTCTGCTGAACTGGTGAAGGGTCTTAAAGAACTAGGCCACCGCACTAATCAGTTGGAGGAACGGATGGACCTGACAACCACGGTACTGGAGGGTCATGAGGAAGAGGTGGAGAAACTGAATGCAGAACTTATAACTCTCCAGGACAAACTTGAGGACTCAGAAAATAGGGCTCGCAGAGGTAATTTGCGTATACGCGGCCTCCCGGAATCCATCACAGACCTTCAGGGTACAGCTACAGCGTTCTTCCAGGAGCTAGCACCCGATATTCCTACGGAACGCCTGGAATTCGACCGTATCCATAGGTCCCTCGCTCCTAAGCCAACTGAAGGCCCCCCAAGAGATGTGATCATAAAATTTCACTTCTACAGGACCAAGGAACGGCTTCTCCAAGCGGCCAGAGAGTTGCCGGACATTACATTCCAGGGACATTCCCTCCAATTGTTTGCTGATCTTTCCCCGGT
The DNA here is from genome assembly GCF_037356315.1 of Lithobates pipiens. Taxonomy (NCBI): domain Eukaryota; kingdom Metazoa; phylum Chordata; class Amphibia; order Anura; family Ranidae; genus Lithobates; species Lithobates pipiens. The sequence goes on along the minus strand of NW_027507758.1, from coordinate 529,906,439 downwards.
CACTATCGCTAAAAGGCGGAATATGAAGCCCTATCTGCAAGTCTTGCAAGCCAGAAACATCCGCTATCGGTGGGGGTTCCCCTTTAAACTCTCTTTTTATCATTTGGGACGTCAGTTTCATGCCTAATCTTTGCCGGATCTGAGACGACAATTCCAGGAGCTGCAGTTTGACCTCCCTCCTTCTCAACCTGAAATAGCATTGGCCCGCCCGGGTCCCTCCCGGGCCCCACCGAGATCCTCACAATCCTCACAGCATGGATCCCAAGCCCTCCGCTCTCTCAAGGCTCAGAGGTTTCAAGAAGTTTCTACAGAGGACATCGTCAGACGAATGCTGCTTCTGCCTTTTGCTAATTTGTATGTGCTTTGTTTTTGTTTTTCTTTTTTCTTTTTTTTTTCCCTGCCTTCACACAGCAGACGCGCCTCGGGCTCCTGAACAAGCTGCAACTAATGCCCCCAGCCACCAGGGGACTAGAACGGGACACCTCCAAACCGCAAATCTGAGGAGTGGTAAGCTAGTCATTACTTGATTACAGTCAGACTGTGCTTGTCTTCAAACCTGGACTGTGGTGGCCCGCCTTGCTGGTTCTTGATGACTGGCAGGGAAATTGTCTTGACCCCTTTTTTTCTTTCTTTTTTCTTGGGGTTTTTATTTTTAATTTTTTTGGACAATTATTGCACTCAGGTAAAGACTGCCGCCTTCCCCCACTTGCATAAGCTTTTTTGATTTCCCACCTCCCTTTTACCCTTTTCAAAAAATTTTTAATTTTAAATTTTTTTTTTTTTTTTCCCCTCTCATAGTGTGAGTTAAGAGTGGGTATGAGCCCTGTGGTTTTGGCTTCAGCCTACCATTAGCCTGATGGGGTGAGGCTTTGCGCCCATCCCGCCGTTAATGGACACAACTGTTTTTTGGATTCCACTTAGATGTTGCTGGGTTTATGCTGTTTATTCATGGGTGGGGGGGTCACCTCATGCACTGCTCTGTTTTTCTGGGGGGAGGGGTTGGGGAGGGGATGTGCATGGTGACATTTTTTTCTCTTTGTCTTTTTTTTTTTTTTTCTTTTTTCTTTCTCAGTTTTTTACTTGTTTTTGGGGTTTATATCGATATGCCATAGTTGACATGTTCTTTTATATTCATGGTTATTGTTTCAGTTATGCCGAGTGGTTTCCGACGGACCACTGCACCCTCATGATGTGGTACTTGATCCGAACTAACGTTCGAGTCAACACCCGACCAAGTAGTGGGATGTTCAACCCACGACCCATAGCAATCTCACTGTTACAGAGTTATATGTTCGCAGCATTGCATGATTCTACTACCTTTTCTGATGTGCTACATTGCTTCTCTTTTTCTTCTCCCCCTTTACTGCTTCTATCCCATTTTTCCCCTTCTGGGTTCGCAGGGTGTGTACGCTGGTTCAAGGTTGATGGCCGCCCAGTGTTGTCCCAATGACAATTAACTGGTTGTCCCTGAATGTTCAGGGCATGAACTCTCCCCATAAGAGGGTGAAGATTTTTAAATATCTGCGCAAACGACAAGTTGACATTGCTTGTTTACAGGAGACGCATTTTTCTGAGACATCCCATCCTAGGTACTTCGATGCTCAGTTCCCTCAGGTATTTTTTGCAAATGCTTCAACTAAACAAAGGGGGGTTCTCGTGGCTTTTCGCAAATCTATTCCATTTAGTTGCACTAAACAGATCGCAGACCCTGATGGGCGGTACCTATTGCTCCAAGGCACCATTCATGGCACGGAGGTTACCGTACTAACGTACTATGCCCCGAATGTAAATCCCGGGCCTTTCTTGACCCATGTCTGCGCCCTGCTTATGTCCCACTGCAAGAGCACCCTCCTCCTCGCGGGTGACTCTAATCTTATATTAAATCCCAAACTAGATAAGCAGCCGCCTGAGAGAAACGGACAGTCGGCAGGGGCTAAAAAATTCATGTCCTCCTTGCAAACACTTGACTTAGTTGACTTGTGGAGGGAGTACCATCCCCAGGGCAGGGACTACACCCATTACTCTCACCCCCATCAGGTTCACTCAAGGATAGACCATATGTTTATGCTCAGACGTCATCTTCCGTTAGTGGTATCGGCCTCAATTTTGGCTGTTCCTTGGTCGGATCACGACCCGGTGCTAGTTCTCTGTCACTCTATTCTAGATAGACCTAGATTTTCTCCTTGGGTGATGAATGATTCCCTTCTTTCACATGCAGGGGTGACGGCGGATATTGTTAGGGCTTCGGAGGACTACTTTCGTGAGAACCTGGGCTCGGTGCAGTCTCCGGTGGTCCTCTGGGAGGCTTATAAAGCGGTGTTACGAGGTCGAATAATTGGTCTGGCTTCGGCCCGCAAGAGGGCTAGAGAGATGAAACAAAAAGAGCTTGAGTCCCGATTGGAGTCACTATCCGAGCAGTTTAAACAATTTCCCACCCCGGGCAACCGTAAGTTGCTGGAATTAGCCAGATCGGAGCTTGATCTGTGCCTCACTGAGGGTGCTGAGCGTATACTACGCTGGTCCCGCCAGCGGTGGTATGCGAGAGCAAATAAGCCCAACCGTATGCTAGCTAACAGACTCCGAACCTTTACCCCTAAATTGAACCCGATAACCTTGCGAGATCGCAACAATGTCCTATCAGGGAACCCGAAGCATGTTTTGGAAGAATTTGGGTACCGCCTTGCGAAGCTGTACGCGGCACCGGAGGGCAATGCGGCTCAGAGCACGGCAGACTTCCTGGAAAGCCTTTCGCTTCCATCCTTAACGGGGGGCTCACGTTACCCTCATGGATAGGGATATTCAGCTCACCGAAGTTCTGCAAGCAATAAAAGAGCTTAAGGTGGGAAAACGTCCTGGGCCTGATGGGTACACCGCACTTTATTATAGGAAGCTGGCATCGGTAGTAGCCCCCCACCTGGTGGCAATGTACAATTCGGTGAAAAACGGCAGCCCTCTCTCCCCAGATCTTCTGACAGCAAATGTGGTGATGATTCCTAAACCGGACCGTGACCACTCATCTTGGGCTAATTTCAGGCCGATCTCGCTCATCAATGTAGATATGAAACTCTTGACAAAAATCTTGGCGACTCGACTAAACTCTTTTCTCCCCCGTTTAATAAAAAAAGACCAGGTTGGCTTCGTACCACAGAGACAGGCGGGTGATGCAATTCGACGTATAATTCAACTCCAACATATAGCCCAGGCTCGCTCTCAGGAATCCATGCTTCTTTCCCTCGATATAAATAAGGCCTTTGACTCCTTATCATGGCCCTATCTTATGTCTGTCCTACGGCACTATGGGTTCGGGACTTCTTTTATGACTTGGATGTCGGCCCTATACAATTCCCCCCGAGCAAAAATTAAATATTACGGATTTGAATCCCCCATTTTTAATAACCACAGGGGAACCCGCCGGGGATGCCCGCTGTCACCCCTTCTTTTTGTGTTGGCACTGGAACCTCTGGCGGAGGCAATAAGAGCTCATCCAGATATCCGGGGCATAGAAATAGCGGGGTGCCCACATAAGATCTCCTTATTCGCTGATGACATTCTCCTTTCTGTCACCTCTCCTAGAACTTCCCTGCCAAACTTACATACACTGTTGCAATCCTTTGCTTCTCTCTCAGGACTCCAAATTAACTCATCTAAATCGAAGGCATTGTCGACTAACCTCTCTGTGGAATTACTGGGAGACTTGCAGTCGGCCTTTCCTTACCAATGGGTTTCCTCTTTGCCTTATTTGGGAATCCACCTCACATCGGCATATCAGGCTTTATATCAGGCAAATTATCCACCTTTATTCAAAAAACTGACGGATATGTTGTCGGCATGGTCCTCCTTACCTCTCTCATGGTTTGGGAGAATAACAGCCATCAGAATGGCTTATCTCCCGAAATTACTTTACTATTTTAGGGTTCTCCCCATCCCAATTCCCTCCCACGTCCACAATACCCATCAGCGTAAGATCCTGCAATTTATCTGGGGATCGTCTCGCCCCCGTATTAATAAACAAATCCTGTTCGCCAACAAAAGTAATGGGGGCCTCTCGGTCCCGAATATAAGAGACTACTACGTGGCTGCTACCATTGCTCCGCTCTCTCATCTCCATGAGACGCATCAACTCCCGCTATGGGCGACTATTGATCTGCTTGAGACTGACCCCGTCCCAATTTCTTCCTTACCATGGCTCCCGCCTATACATCGCCCTAAGATCACAGGGCCTTGTATGATTCATACGCTACGAGTTTGGGACTCAGTGAAGTACTCGGCGGGGCTGGCTTCTCCCCATCTCCCGCTGTTGCGACTTTTACGTTGCCCACTTTTCCCTCCAGGCCTTAACGACACAGCGCAATTCAGGTGGTGGACCATGAATGGCTTCGGCGACGTACACTCCTTGCTTACTCCCACTAAAATCTTAACCTATGATGCTTTACGCTCGTCACATGACATACCTCTACGAGAATATTTCAGGTATCTACAGATCCGTCATTTCCTCCGGAGTCTCATTAAATCTCAGGACGCCCCATACAGGTTGACACCGTTTGAGAGCATCTGCAGATCCAGGCCCCATTCCCCTGGTCTGATATCTATGATATACTCAGCCATGGTTTCTAAGAGGAGACCTCCAGTGCGGTCTTACCATTCACAGTGGGAGAGAGAGTTAGGGAAGAAGCTGGACCCAGAGGAATGGCAGGCAATGACTCTAGCTATATCCAACTGCTCGCGCAATGTAGTGATTCTGGAAAATGCATATAAGGTGTTATACCGGTGGTATTATACCCCGACGCGCCTGGCTCGCTTTGTCCCAACCTGTTCCCCTCTTTGCTTTAGGGAATGTGCCCAAGAAGGCACTATGGCCCATATTTGGTGGACGTGCCCACGGGTGTGTAGACTATGGGTCAGGGTGTACGCATTGCTTCGTAGCCTACTTCGAGTGAATCTTAAAAGGGATCCGTTTGAGGCACTCCTTGGCAAACCAATCACTGCGCTGTTACGCCCAGAGCGCCAATTGGCGCAACATCTGTTTACTGCAACTAAATTGACAATAGCCAGAGCATGGAGAACCCCAGCCCTGAGTTTCGAAGCGGTCAAGAACCGACTGAATGATGTTATGGTCAATGAAAAATTGTCTTCTGTTGTTTCTGACACTCATGCCAAGTTCCTACGTGTCTAGCAGCCCTGGATTGCATATCATTATTCTCCTAGATTCGATGTTGCTATATTATCAATGTAGGGACCGGTGGTGCACAACCTGCGAGCCCATTCTCTTCCCTCCCTCCCCTCTCTCTTCTTTGACCCTCCTTCCTTCTCTCTTTTAACCCTCACTACTTCTCCCCTGTTTCTTATTCAACGACCTCTTTTAATCTTCTCTTGACTCATTATACATCTTTTTCTCTCCTTCTTTCTTTTGTCTTACCAATTACCAGTAGATGATTACTATGGGCTGTTACTGTATTGTATGACATACTTCTGTTGCAGTCATGTGAAAACCCGGGTTCTCCCGGACACAGAAAATGTTAGAATCGCCTGGGCAACAGCCTTCTTTAATAACTTCTATACTGTGAAACACCTGAACTGTTATTTGTATGACAGCCTATTGTATTGGAATGTAAACTTGTTAATTAATACTAATAAAACCTTTGTAAAAGAAAATAAATGGATTCAGCCAAACACTACCAATGAGTGAAAGAAAGGTTTTTGTGTTATCATTCATATTCTCTGAAAAATGGCCAAGAAATCATAAATTCTGCCAGGGTATGTAAACACATGAGCACAACTCCCTCCACTGGCTTCCACTCACCCAATGAATACAATTCAAGGTACTAACAATAATTTACAAAGCCATCCATAACTCTGCCCCCACCTACATCACTAACTTAATCCCAAAATACCAACCAAGCCCCTCTCTTCGGTCCTCCCAAGACCACCTGCTCTCTAGCTCCCTTGTCACCTCCTCCCATGCTTGCCTCCAGGATTTCTGCAGAGTTTATTCCATCCTTTGGAACTCCCTACCACAGTCTGTCCGGCTGTCACCTAATCTATCCACCTTTAGATGATCCCTGAAAACCCTTCTCTTTAACTAGTAGCTGACCGCCGGTCGTCAAATGACGGCCAGGCGGCGCAGCTATTGTGGCGGGAGGCCGTCATATGACGGCCTCCCGTTTAAACAGGGAATGCGCGCGATCGTGCACGCGCATCCCTGTTTCTTCGGTGGCGGCGTGTCACGGAGACACCGCTCGCCACCGAAGGGGGTGAACAGCCATTCGTTATGGCATGTTACGGCGTGTTCCCCGGGAACACTGCTCGTCACCGACGCTGGTAAACAGCCATTGGCCGGCTGTTTACCCACGTGATCGGCTGTGATCCTTTCACAGCCGATCACTCAAATGTAAACAAACCGCGGTAACGGGATGTTACCGGGTTCTCCTCCTCACACACCGATCGTGTGTGAGGAGGAGATTGCGGTAACATCTCGTTACCGCATACAGTGTACACCAAACATACTGATTGCCCCCCCCCCAATAAAGAGGACCTGTCACCACCCCTCATAGTACCTGTCAATCACAGTCCATCAGAGTACCTGTCACAGCCCATCAGAGTATTTGAGTACCTGTCACAGCCCATCAGAGTATTTGAGTACCTGTCACGGCCCATCAGAGTACCCGAGTACCTGTCCCGGCCCATCAGAGTACCCGAGTACCTGTCCCGGCCCATCAGAGTACCCGAGTACCTGTCCCGGCCCATCAGAGTACCCGAGTACCCGTCCCGGCCCATCAGAGTACCCGAGTACCCGTCCCGGCCCATCAGAGTACCCGAGTACCCGTCCCGGCACATCCGAGTACCCGAGTACCCGTCCCGGCACATCAGAGTACCCGAGTACCTGTCCCGGCACATCAGAGTACCCGAGTACCTGTCCCGGCACATCAGAGTACCCGAGTACCTGTCCCGGCACATCAGAGTACCCGAGTACCTGTCACTGCACATCAGAGTACCCGAGTACCTGTCACGGCACATCAGGGTACCCGAGTACCTGTCACAGCACATCAGGGTACCCGAGTACCTGTCCCGGCTCATCAGAGTACCCGAGTACCTGTCCCGGCCCATCAGGGTACCTGAGTACCTGTCCCGGCCCATCAGAGTACCCGAGTACTTGTCCCGGCCCATCAGAGTACCCGAGTACCTGTCATGGCACATCAGAGTATCCGAGTACCTGTCACTGCACATCAGAGTACCCGAGTACCTGTCACGGCACATCAGGGTACCCGAGTACCTGTCACGGCACATCAGGGTACCCGAGTACCTGTCACAGCACATCAGGGTACCCGAGTACCTGTCACGGCACATCAGGGTACCCGAGTACCTGTCACGGCCCATCAGGGTACCCGAGTACCTGTCACAGTCCATTAGAGTACCAAGTAGCTGTCACAGTCCATCAGGGTACCCGAGTACCTGTCACAGCCCATCTGAGTACCCGAGTACCTGTCACAGTCCATCAGGGTACCCGAGTACCTGTCACAGTCCATTAGAGTACCGAGTACCTGTCACAGTCCATTAGAGTACCGAGTACCGGTCACAGTCCATTAGAGTACCGAGTACCTGTCACAGTCCATTAGAGTACCGAGTACCTGTCACAGTCCATCAGGGTACCCGAGTACCTGTCACAGTCCATCAGGGAGAATCCCCATGAAGAAGTCACGTGGTGACGTAACGCGTAGGGAGTGGCCGTAGGAATACCGGAACAAGCGTAAGACTGGCTGTACACGCCAGATCTCTTTCTGTTTGATACTTTCTTTTTAAATGTGAGAGTCCATTGCTTTCTCTTAAATAAATTTATTCAGTTTTGGAAACCACTACACTATTGGAGTCCCCTTTCTCTCTCCCTTCCCCCTTCCCCTCTGTGTTTTCTTTAAGTTTCACACCACGAGGATACATATGCTGCAGTATTACTCATAAGAGGTTGAATCGGCCCTCTAGTGGTAGAAGTTTATACCATTTGGTGATTGTGCACAGAGAAGTAAAGGAGAAGTCCATTGGAATTATTTTCTTTTGCCTTATTATTCCATCTCTGAGGTGAGAGTTCTGGGAGCCTGACTTTTTTGGAACATTTGGTCCTGTTCTTTCTCCAGGGTTTTTCACTATACACTCACACTATTGGTGTGTTTATTTTGAAATATTTTCATTGACTCTTGTTTTTTTCACATTTATATACATTATTCATTTTTTTGTGGTATTATTTGCGCAGGACTCTTTTTTATTTATTTTAGTGATAGTTTGTGTTTACTATTTTGTCCCGCTGCATTTTTTGTTTTATTTAGCAGCACTTGCACTTTTGTTATTCCACAGGTTGTTTCATTATACTTTGTTATATATTCTATTTTGTTGCACATAGATCTATTTCACGTTTAGCACATAGTGGCGTGAGGGTCCATTTTACACAGGGTACCCGAGTACCTGTTCCAGTCCATCTGTGTACCAGAGTACCTGTCACAGTCCATCTGAGTACCCGAGTACCTGTCACAGTCCATCTGAGTACCCGAGTACCTGTCACAGTCCATATGAGTACCTGTCACCGCCCTTCAGAGTACCCAAATACCAGTCACCAAACCATCAGAGTACTTGTCACCAGGCCATCAGAGTACCTGAGTACTTGTCACCAGGCCATCAGAGTACCTGAGTACTTGTCACCAGGCCATCAGAGTACCTGAGTACTTGTCACCAGGCCATCAGAGTACCTGAGTACTTGTCACCAGGCCATCAGAGTACCCGAGTACCTGTCACCAGGCCATCAGAGTACGCGAGTACCTGTCACCAGGCCATCGGAGTACCCGAGTACCTATCACCAGGCCATCGGAGTACCCGAGTACCTATCACCAGGCCATCAGAGTACCCGAGTACCTGTCACCAGGCCATCAGAGTACCCGAGTACCTGTCACCAGGCCATCAGAGTACCCGAGTACCTGTCACCAGGCCATCAGAGAACCCGAGTACCTATCTCCAGCCCATCAGAGTACCCGAGTACCTATTTGCAGCCCATGTCTCATAGAATATACGTTGGGGTGTTTGCTTTCCAAAATGGGGTCATTTTGTGGGTAATTGCACTGTCCTGGTGGTCCAGGACCTTCAAAAGTGTGATGGGTAGGAATGAAATAAGATGTGTCATTTATGCTCCTAGAACGCCTGAACGTACTACTTCAATGTTCGGCCTCTCTATGTGGCCAGGCTGTGTAAAAGTCACACACATGTGGTATTGCCGTACTCGGGAGGAGTAGCAGAATGTATTTTGGGGTGTAATTTTTGCTATATACATGCTATGTGTTAGAAATATCTTATAAATTGACAATTTTGTGTAAAAAAAAATGGGTTTTAATTTTTTTCCACATATTCCAAAAACTTCTGGAAAATAAATAACCATTCAAAAGACTCATTATGCCTCACAGATTATACGTTGGGGTGTTTGCTTTCTAAAATGGGGTCATTTTATGGGAAATTCCATTGTCCTGGTACTCCAGGGCCTTCAAAAGTGTAATAGGTGGTTGAGAAACGAGATGCGTAATTTTTGCTCGTAGAACGTCTGAAGGTACTACATCAATGTTAGTGCTCTGTATGTGGCCAGGCTGTGTAAAAGTATCACACATGTGGTATTGCCGTACTCGGGAAGAGTAGCAGAATGTATTTTGGGATGTAATTTTTGCTATATACATGCTATGTGTTAGAAATATCTTATAAATTGACAAACTTGTGTAAAAAAAAAATGCGTTTTAATTTTTTTCCACATATTCCAAAAACTTCTGGAAAAAAATTAACCATTTAAAAGACTCATTATGCCTCACAGATTATACGTTGGGGTGTCTGCTTTCCAAAATGGGGTCATTTTATGGGAAATTCCATTGTCCTGGTACTCCAGGGACTTCAAAAGTGTAATAGGTGGTTGAGAAATGAGATGCGTCATTTTTGCTCGTAGAACGTCTGAAGGTACTACATCAATGTTGGGCCTCTGTATGTGGCCAGGTTGTGTAAAAGTCTCACACATGTGGTATCGCCGTACTCGGGAAGAGTAGCGGAATGTATTTTGGGGTGTAATTTGTTGTATGCATATGCTGTGTGTGAGAAATAACCTGATAATATGACAATTTAGTAAAAAAAAAAAAAAAAAAAAAAAATCTTCATTTTGCAAAGAATTGTGGGAAAAAATGACAACTTAAAAAAACTCACCATGCTACTTACTTAATACCTTGGGATGTCTACTTTGTAAAAAGGGGTCATTTGGGGGGTATTTGTACTTTCCTGACTTGTTAGTGTCTCAAGAAATGAGATACACCTGATGTACTGAAGGCCTGATCAGAAGTGATCAATTTTCAGTGATTGGCACCATAGTTTGTAGACTCTATAACTTTCACAAAGACCAAATAATATATACTAATGTGGGTTATTTGTACCAAAGATATGTAGCAGTATAAATTTTGGCCAAAATTTATGAAGAAAAATTACTAATTAGCAATAATTTATGACAGAAACTAAGAAAAAGGCATTTTTTTCACAAAATTTACGTTTTATTTTATTTATAGCACAAAAAATAAAAACCTCACTAGTGATTAAATACCACTAAAAGAAAGCTCTATTTGTGTGGAAAAAAGGACGCAAGTTTCATATGGGTACAGTGTTACATGACTGAGTAATTGTCATTCAAACTGTGAGAGCGCTGAAAGCTGAAAATTGGTCTGGTCAGGAAGGGGGTGTAACTGCACTGTACTGAGGTGGTTAAAGAAGCTTATCCTGCTTCTAACACTATTTTGCTTCCTCCATCAGCTCATCCCCCACAGCTATTACCTTTTATATCAATTTACCCTTCCCTTTAGATTGTAAGCTCTAATGAGGGCCCTCTGATTCCTCTTGTACCAAATTGTAATGTAACTTTCATTAAGCACTGCGCAAACTGTTGGCACTATATAAAACTTGAATAATAATAATAATAATAAAAAATATATATGCATTCAGTGGTGTACAGTTTCTAATACACTTGAGTTGGTGTACACAGTATATAATACAATGCAGCTGGTGTACAGTTTCTAATACAGTACAGGCGGTGTACACAGTAAATAATACAGTGTAGTGCAGTGCTAGAAAAAAAAACATCATGTCTGGAAGGCTACCAAGGAGAGGCAGAAGACACTCACAGGCCATTATAAGAGGGCAAGCAGCCTCTGTGTTTACAGTGGTCATGGACATGGTGCATCCTTTGCAGGTGGCTGTGGGGCACGCTTGTCCTTTTTTATGCTGCTGGCCGTGTTATTCAGCCACAACATGCAGAAGAGTTGGTGGAGGGGATAACAAAGTCATCCTCATCCTCCTCATCCTCTGTCACCCAGGCTCATAGTAGTTTTCCTTCCAATGCAGCTACCAAAGGCCCACTTTTTCTGCCCCTGTTTAACAGGGGCAGGAAAAAACGTTGACCTGGACCCCCTCCATTACCATCCGCCACTTCCACCAAAATACTCCCAACGACTCCCCCCAGTCAACACAAATCCGCCCCTTCAGTCTGCATAATCTCTCCCTGTCTGCTCAAGTCCCCCCTCAGTGTCACCTCCAGTCTGCACAAGTTTCCCCCCAGTCTGCACAAGTCCCCCCAAGTCTGTACAAGTCCCCCTCATCCCTAATTTAACAGAGCCCACTTCAGTATCACATCTCTCTCTCACAGGGATGACAGATTTCCTTTCCTTCCCAGGCTCTGGTGGATGATATGACATCAGCAACACGAACCCTCCAGAGATGCAGTTCCCGGCCCCAGACTGCCACCCAAAGTTCCAGCAAGAGATCTCTGTGTGACTGAGAAACAAGTCACACAGGATCATCTGTGACAGGAGCCAGAGGTTGGGCAGTGATAGGTGAAGCTGCAGCGCCTCATTCATGGGTACACTGCACACTTTTCACCCATAGATGATAAGCCACTGGGGAGGTCGCATGGATCCCTGGAACAAGGGTGGGGTTGCAATTGTGACCCTTGCGACCCCTATTGCTATGCCTATGGGTAAGCCTATAATAAGGCTTAAATTTAGGTTCTGAAAATATATCCTAAACCTCCTCTGTTTGGGAGATATTTACTATATATGCACTCGATGATGTCATTGGCACATGCACTCTGAAAAATGTTCCTTCAGTATCCTGTGCCCTAAATGACAGCTCCCCCGTGCATGCAGTCCCACAGCCGAAGTCCGCGGACCCGGTAGGAAGATGGGTGAAGATGGAAGCGCCCTCCAGCGATGACATTGCATCTCTGGAATGCTTTGTTTTCAGATAAGATGCACATAATGTGCTAGTATGCAATGCATACTAGCACATTATGTCTTTACCTTGCAGGTCTGAAAAAAAAAAAAGCACTCAGCAGTTTACAACCACTTTAACTAAATACAGCCCTTTCTGGTCACTTTTCTAAATTCTGTCTGCTACCTCTGCAGCTATTAAGAGTTTGGGGCTCTTTTACTAAAGGAGTGAAGGCTTTTCACCCAGCAAAGGGAATGTTGATTTTGGAAAGTATATACGCTTCACAAAGTAAATTTCCATTTTGTAATGAGCTAAAACTGTGTTCAGCTGTTCACATTCAAAAACGTATTATTTGCCATGAAAAAAAAATACAACAGGATTTGTGCTTCCATGTGATTGAATGATTGAAGTGAACATATATAGCTTTACTTGTTCAGTTAACATTCACATTATTAAATTAACAGTCTCTACTGTAAATAACAAACCCCCCCCCCCCCAACATGCCCATATACAATAAGGTCTTGCCTAAATTGGTTACTTAATAATAGTGGAGAGAAGGACACCCTTGAAAGTGAGGGTAATCATTGGGTTATCATTGCTAAGATTTTGAAAATATAACTGTTGAATAATCATAATTTCTCTGTCTAGAAAAGGGAGATCCCTTAGGCAGCCCATAGATGATTCAATTAATGATTACTGCTAGAACCTATAGCCACCGGCAGTAATCGCATGCGGAAAAAATCAGATAGGCTGGCTGTACCCAAGTCAATTGATGGATAGACCTGGGTACAATCAGCCTGCCCATACATGGATCACAATTTGGCCAGTCCATGCTGAACACCAGGTGAGTAAAGTCCCATATGCAGATCTCTTATCTCTTGTCACTGCTGATGTCACTGCTGATGGGGAATCTGCTCATTTTGGACTGTCCTTAAAGACAAAAAATGCAGACAAAAGAAAAAACTAGCAGGTGCACTGATTAACAGTTTGGTAAAGCCCTCCACCTGGCTATTGGTGATAATTAGACAAGTCAAATGTTTCTGCTGCTCTCTATGGATCCTCTGGGTGTCAGGAAGACAGCCAGACAGAAACACAAAAGGAGAGAGTAGCGCTACACTACAACGTTCAAACTCACATTGTGTGAAGATCGATACAGCATAAGAATTCCACTGTAGCCGCACTCCCAAAATCACCTCAAGATCCGGACAGAGGAGGGGGAGCTGTGGACGTTCAACCCAGCTGCCCGCATCCTGGCAGCAGAACCGAGGCTATCCACCACCACGCTCAACATGCAGATCCTAATGCGCAAGCGCCTGGTCCAACTGGCGCTGCTCTCCGAGGACACACAAACAGGATACGGGGGGGGGGGGGAGTGTGGACATCACACAGTTGCTGTGGCAACGTGTTTCGGAGGCGTAGCCTCCTTCTTCTGTCCTTGAAGTGGTCTCTCCATGAAAAGGGAATGTCCACTTTACTGACCTCCCCAATACAAATAGCTTAAAAAAGCATGTCATAAGAAGAGTTTTTTTAGAAAATTAAGAAAACAATTACCTGAAGCCTGATGTTTGTCACTGTTTCTCAACAGCTCCTCTAGAGCAGGGGTCTGGCAGCCCTCCAGCTGTTACAAAACTCTAAGTCCCATCATGCCTCTGCCTGTGGGAGTCATGTTTGTAACTGTCGGCCTTGCAATGGCTCAGGGGACTTGTAGTTTCACAACAGTTGGATGGCCACTAGTTTGAGACTTCTGCTCTAGAGAAAGCTGGGCGTTTTAAATCCCATAAGAATATGTTTCAGTCTAATGTAGTTTGTATGGGAGGCATCAGTAAAGCATGGTGATATCACCCCTGCCCCTCTGAGGCATCGGAAGCTGGGCCCAAGGTGAGATAAAAAAAAAATGATGGGAAAAAGTTTATTTGTTATGTGCTTTTTGAACTAATTTTTATGGAGGCGTGGAGCTATCAATAAACTAGATCTTCCATTTTCATGGAAGGACAGTGTTAAAGGGGGATTCCACTTGCAGCTTTCAGGGGTTTTCAGCGTCCATACTACTGATGATCAGCTTGCACAACAAACCCCTAAGCCCTTGTACACACGGTCGGAGATTCCGACGGAATGTGTCCGATCGGACCGTTTTGTCGGATATTCCGACTGTGTGTGGTCTCCATCGGACTGTTTCCGTCGGAGTATCCGACGGACCAAGTTTTCCAACTTGTTGGTAAAATTTTCAGACAAAATGCTCCGATCGGACATACTCCGATCATGTGTAGAAAATTCCGATCGGACAAAGTGCCACGCATGCTCAGATCAAATTCCTACACCAAAGCTATTGGCTAATAGCCTGAACGTAGTCCCGTCGTAACGAAATAACGTCATCACGTTGGATTTTCCGTCAACTTTGTCCGACCGCGTGTATGCACAATATCCGATGGATTTGGTTGTCGGAATCTCCGACCGTGTGTATAAGGGCTCAGGAACTTCTAATCTGCTATCACCTACAGCAGGATGCCATTTACCAGCACAAGTTTTCGCAAATCCTGTATTTTTATTCCAAAGTGCCTCCCATGAAAAGTAGCCCCAGCGCATTTATTTGAATCATTTACACTGTTAAAGTGATAAAGGTTAGTCTGCTGTTTTAACGATGCATATCAATTCAAGAAATGTAATTATGTCTTAACCAGCAAAAATTATGAAAGGTATAACTGAACTTTCTAGAGTTTAAAATTCCATGTTGCATTAATTTTTATTGTGATCATTTGGATGATGAATTTTATAATCCTATAACCAAAAGAAAAAAAAAATAATGAAGGACTAACCCTATGTTGTTAATGGAAAATATCTTAAGATACAGGAACAAACTTCATCCAGAAATCCAGACTCAGATTAGTCTTTTTTATTTTATTATTATATTTATTTTTATGATTTTTTTTTTTTTATGAATAATTAGAGCTGGGAGAAAAAAAATGTACAATATTTACAAAAGCCTTTAATGCATGTTGATATTACAAGTGATTTCAGTAGTTACAATTATATTTTTTAGTAGGATTGCCATTGTTCTGACATGAAAAAGTAGCAATGAATTATGACATAATTATGCAAAAATAGGTCCATGGCTTCAGTTTTTAGACAGGTCTGTTTTAAAAATACTGTGCCCAAGGCATAGATGTCCGCAGCCTATTGAATTAGGGTGTGCACCCCAAAACTCAAACACACACTACTGATCACGCACAATGTTCACTCAGAAAGAGAAGGAGCTGATAAATACATATTTACCCCTCTCTTTCCTCACTCATCCTATAACATCCCCACAGCAACAGCTGGCAGGAGAGGAGGGAAGCCAGCAGTGTTGCAGAGGGGAGGAGGGGAGAGCCAGGGCAGTAGGCATAACCTGTGCTGCACAGGGTGATTAGGGTGTGCCTGGGCACACCCAGCACACCCTGTGTGCACGCCTATGGCCCAAGGGGTGAAAATGTTCACCTAATACTAGATGCCTCTAAACTACAAACCTGTTCAAGACACTAAGCTGTATTGTGAAATTTACTTTCAGGGTCTCATTTCATGTTCTAATGGGGGTTATTTACTAAAGGAAAATCCACTTTGCACTGAAAGTGCACTTGGCAGTAAAAACAGCATTTTAGCTTGCACATGATTAGATTATAAAAATCAGCAGAGCTTCCCCTCATTTCAGATCTACCCCTTAGATTTAGAGCGACTGCACTTCCAAGTGCACTTGCAGTGCAAAGTGAACTTGCCTTTTGTAAATAACCCCCAATGTGTTGTAACTAGAACTTCTAAAAGACATTTTACAGAGATAACTTTTCCTATTGAAGGGGTGAGAAGGGAGTACTGATGGGAGCCTGTGGTCAGATAAACATCACAGTGTTAGCTCATAGTTATTGATATACACTCACTTACCACTTTGTTAGGTACACCTTGCTAGTAATGAGTTGGACCCCCTTTTGCCTTCAGAACTGCCTTAATTCTTCATGGCATAGATTTAGCACGGTTTTGGAAATATTCCTCAGAGATTTTGGTCCATATTGACTTGATAGCATCATGCGGTTGCTACAGATTTGTCGGCTGCACATCCATGATGCAAATCTCCAGTTTCACCACATCCCAAAGGTGCTCTATTGGATGAGATCTGGTGACGGTGGATCCATTGGAGTACAGTGAACTCATTGTCATCATGTTCAAGAAACCAGTTTCAAATGATTTGAGCTTTGTGACAAGGTGCATTATCCTGCTGGAAGTAGCCATCAAAAGATGGGTACACTGTAGTCGTAAAGGGCTGGACATGGTCATCAACAATACTCAGGTAGGCCTTGGCTTTTAAAGGATGCTCAGTTGGTACTAAGGGGCCCAAAGTGTGCCAAGAAAATATCCCCCACACCATTACACCACCAGCCTAATCTGTTGATACAAGGTAGGATGGATCCATGCTTTCATGTTGGTTATGCCAAATTCTGTTCCTACCATCTGAATGTCGCAGCTCTATATCATCTGGCCAGGCAATATTTTTCCAATCTTCGTTTGTACAATTTTGGTGAGCCTGTGCGAATTGTAGCCTCAGCTGCCTGTTCTTAGCTAACAGAAGTGGCACCCGGTGTGGTCTCCTGCTGCTGTAGCTCACCTGCTTCAAGGTTTGATGTATTGTGCATTCAAAGATGGTATTCTGCATACTTTGGTTGTAACGAGTGGTTATTTCAGTTACTGTTGCCTTTCTATCATCTCAAACAAGCCTGCCCATCCTCCTCTGACCTCTAACATTAGCAAGGTATTTTTATCCACACAGCTACCGCTCACTGGATATTTTCTCTTTTTTTGGACCATTCTCTGTAAACCCTAGAGATGCTTGTGCGTGAAAATCCTAGTAGATCAGTAGTTTTTAAAATACTCAGGCCAGCCCCTCTGGCACCAACAACCATGCCACGTTCAAAGGCACTTAAATCCCCTTTCTCCCCCATTCTGATGCTCAGTTTGAACTTCAGCAAGTTGTCTTCACCACATACTAGATGCCTGCATTGAGTTGCTGCCATATGATTGACTGATAGCAATTTGTGTTACCAAGCAACTGGTGGCGGGTGAGTGTATATTATTTCATCATGCTGTCTTACAATGTAAACATTTAAAAAATAGGACATGAAGTGAAGCTACACTCAGCTTCAGCCATAATTACAGTAAACCACTTGCAAACCGCAATGTATATATACATATTGGGGTCGGCAAGTGGTTAAAAGAGAATCTATGATCAGGGTACACACCTGAGTTTAAGGTTATAAAATATTTCTTATTTTTAATAAAATCATGTTTTCTGATTCTCCATTTTCCTTTGCTTGAAAAGCAATAACAACAAATGAAATTAAAATAAAAATACAATAAAAAAGAGTTGAATCTGTGCAGAAAGACAATGTAAACTGAAAATATCCAATGGAATTTGGTTTTTTTTTTCTTTAATGCTGAACATTTACTTTAGTAGCACACAGAAGGTATCGGTCTGGCTGTTTGGTCCCTGGTTTCATTCCCTGATAGACACATAGCAGCCAGACACACAGTATTCCCCAATCACTCAAGTCAGAGAACAGGCTGTGCATGTCTTTTTACATTTTTTTTATATTTTTTGGTATGAACTTGGCTAGGCGGAGGGTAAGCCTAGGGCAGTGATGGTGAACTTTGGCACCCCAGATGTTTTGGAACTACATTTCCCATGATGCTCATGCACTCTACAGTGTACTTGAGCATCATGGGAAATGTAGTTCAAAAACATCTGGGGTGCCAAGGTTCGCCATCACTGGCCTAGGGGTACGTCAATAACTAAAGAACTTGCAAATGAGGATATTAACTTTGAACTAATACTTCACGGTGAGAGCACCACTTTGACGTGTAGAAAAATGCTACAAAACAGGGAATTCTCAGCAGTAGGGATGAGTTTTCTGTTTGGGTTGAACATGAGTTAGTCTCGAACATTGGCTGTTCACCCGTTGGTCAAAAAACGAACATTACGGGCCGTTTACGCCAAATTCGAGCAGTGCGGGAGCGCAGTGCATTGCTGAATGATGATTGACCAAAGTATGCACTATGACCTGCATGCTTTTGCCAATCCCAGCACCCTCAGCTAAGAGAGCCATAATTGGCCAAAGGGGAATTGTGAGAGAATCGTGATCTTTATTCTAAGTAAAAAAAAATGTGATTCTCATTTTGGACAAGAATCGTGCAGCTCTAATATTATATATATATATATATATATATATATATATATATATATATATATATATATATATATATATATATATATATAAAGGCCCATCTTGCTGGAGGTCTAGCTCATGGTTTTGCCTAATACTGCAGTGCACCAGTTGTTTGTGCACTCCTTAAGCTAAGTATAATACGTTATTAATAAAAATAACATATTTGTAGCAGAAAGCACTACATACTCTTCTTATTTTTGAGCTTTTTGAGCTTTACTTGTCTTGATGGAAAATGCAAGTGGGATTGTGAAGCTTCTATAAATTGGAGTGGAGATCATTGCTGTGGCTTGTAAGAACCCCATTTAAAGGGGTAGGCGCATAGGACCTAATATCTATTAGGTATAGTTATAATGTGAGACCATATGTATTATGGTGATGGAAAGTGCACTGTCTGAGGATCTACATCAGGATCTACAAGTTGCAGGGGAAAATAAAGACATTGAAATAAAAAGGAGAAGTCCAGCCTGAGCTTTTTAGGCTGGGCTTCTCCTAAGGGTCACAGAAGTGCACTCCTGTGACACGTTTTCAGCGGAGAACCTTCTGAAGTCTGCTCTCTGCTGATGTCACTACAATCAGTACAGACAGCACATCATCCCAACTTAGGAGGTCTGGATCCGCCAGCTGCCTTGACTGATGGCAGTCTCAGCTTCTCAGTGAGCAGCTCTCCATTTGGGGAGGAGTGAGAACCGAGCCATCAGTGATGTTCGGTGGCTCGGTTCTCAGTGCAGAGAGACGCCGGGGGACAGCTGCAGCATTGGTCTGATGCTGCATCCACATAGGTAAGTATGAATATCCCCCCCCCCAAAAAAAAGAAAAACACAAAAAAAAACTTCTCTTTTATATGGTATATATGGAAAACTGAGTATGTATGGATTTTTGGCACTGAATTTTGTTTGATACACATTGTGAAGATTTAAAGGAGAAAACGCGGGCATTTTTCTTATTTATTTTGCATGATGGTCCATGTGGATGATTTGAGTACATATGATTTTTTTTTGCACTGGATTTTATGTGACACCCACTGTTAAGCCTTAAAGGACAACACACAGAACTTTGTTTTTTTTTTATATTTATTTTGTATTGTGGTACATATGACCAAATTGAATGCATGTGGATAATTTAGTGGATTAATTTTTATCATTGATTCAATAAATTTTTTTTAAGGAAAATACACAGACACTTTGTTATTCATATTATTCTTTTATTTTAGGTATTATAGCAGCAAACATATAATTTTGTTCTATATGTTTGCACACATTCACATGGTATATTATTTATGAGTACTGCATGGCAATAATTTATATATTTTTTTATATTATCCATCTTGTGAAAACAGGTGAGTGTCAGCAGTGGTACTTATGCTGGTCATACACTATACAAAAAATCATTCAAACCCATTTTCGGAAAACGAACATTCAGCCGTGAGCGCAAACGATAGTGCCATCATGTAATGACTGATAAATCATTCAGTGGACATAAATGAATCAATTTTTTGTTTGTTTTTTCACATATACCTAGTACAAACAGTTTGGATGGGAAACACATTAACCTTTCAATTTATCGTTCGTTCAGCAGAAAATTTCCAAACTTGTCTATCGTTTTTTTTGGCTCAAAAACGTCTCTACCGATTACCGATTTGTGCCCATTAACTGGCCAAAAAGGGAACGAGCTGCCCAAATGACCGTATTTTGGCCGATTTTTTTGCATGGTGTATGGCCAGCATTAGGTTCACGTTATTTCTGTATTTTTGCGTTTTCACTTATAGGAGTGTTTGCGCTTAGGTATTTTTTGTTTTATAATGATAAAAACACACATTAATGCGCATAATGTGAATAAAAATCTACATATCAAACAACCCCAGTCTCTTGGTTATTCCTCCCATGAAGAATGGTCATCAGCTGAATAGTCAAATGCAGCACAGTTTGTTAGGGAAGTGGCTGAGCTAAGCAGAGTTTAACAGGGAACCGCAGGGTACAAGTACTGCAGATGGCTTGGATTTCTTTAGACCGGTGACAAGTAGAGTGGTGCAGGGAAGCAGCTGGCAATTCAGAGCTGTGGAGATTATGTCACTATGAACGAGGAGGGCCTGGCTACACATTTCAGGAAAGAGCAGCTACACTTAGTCAGTGGTGCCTGCCTTTTTTCCTTATATGAGCATTAGTGAGAATCACCCAAGAGATTCACCCTTACTTCAGAGAGGTGCTGCACTGTCAAAAACTTGTTTTGTTTACCATTGGACTTTCAAGGACATACATTACTATCAGCATCAATTTGGGGGCATTTTTTTTATTTTTTTTGCTAATTTTTGTGCCATTTTTGTCTATTGTAGCTTGTTTGTTATTACTTTAAAACACCAGCTTAGATAACATTAAACTCTGCTTTGGAAATAATGGTATATTAAGGGTGCCATTATATTATAAATTGGTAGACAAATTCCCCAGGAGCCACATATGAAACAATGAAAGGGTGGGAAGAGACATTATCCATGCATCTACCTAGAAGGCTCTGAAAAAGGGTCAATTTTTAATTAGAAACCCCTTTAAGAATGAACTTCAGATAAAACACAACACTTAGTGAACAATACACACTGTGAAAACTTTTTTGAAAGAGATTCCACAAAGTTTTGGACCAACAGTTTGCACCCACAGTCACAGATTTTTAGGCTGTAGGTGCAAACTATCCATTGAACTCAAAACATATCTATCCAAAAATGACCCCTTCCCCAGTCTACTACTAAAAAATTGCTACTGAAAGCCTTATTAACAATCTTCAACACTGGCACCTCTGTATCGAACAATTTAAAATATTTTATTTTTATGAAAATTGAATAAAGATATTTCGAAAAAGACATGGGACTGTCAGCTGTAGAGGGAGCTCATGAATATTGGCTGCCGACAGTTAGTTAACTTCTAGGATTTAAATTTGAAACGGTTAGGACACTTCTTTGTTGGCATGCAAACTTTTATGCATAATTTGGGAGCTTGAACTCATTATCATTTTCAGATAAGAGAGTGTACCTTTGGCATGCCATGAATCATGTCAGCACAACTTTAATAATTCATTTTATGAATCCTGTAATTGAAGAGAGAACGTAGCTGGAGTTATCTGATGTCTAGAGGTTGCAGTATTTATGTAATAGATTAAAGTCACAGGACCATACAAGACATCAGGTAGATGAGGGCCTATTGAATTAGGCAGGTGATAGGAGAAGATAAGTTTGACATACAGATCACTGATAGGATCTACCAGTGGATGTATGGGGTGATGCAAAAAAGGGACTGAGGTTGGACACAGAAGAAGACATAGTGAGATGACACAGTAGAAAACGTCTCACCAATGTATCAAGCATGTTTAAGTGAACTATAATGTGGTAAGATTTCTTAATGGTGATCATAGTGGCACAGCTGCCTATAGTTTCCAATGGAAGCACGTGTTTTGCCAGCTGACAATGCAGGCAACAGATATAGAACTTTGGGGGGTATTTACTAAAGGCACTGAAAAGTGCATTTGGAAGTGCAGTCACTGTAGATCCCAGGGGGACATGCAAGGACAATAAAAAAACAGCATTTTAGCTTGCACGTGATTGGATGATAAAATCAGCAGAGCTTCCCCTCATTTCAAATCTACTCCTCAGATTTACAGCGACTGCGCTTTCAAGTGCACTTCCAGTGCACTTGTAGTGCAAAGTGGATTTGCCTTTCGTAAATAACCCCCGTTGTCATCACTGAACAATGCCCAAACGAAGCTGAATTACAAGGAATTATTTTAATAATTACTGCAGATTTCTAAAAAAAAAAATTAAATTAATTATACATAATTAAAATTACATGTACATATTGACGATTATATGAGATTTTAGTGGTTAAGTTTGAATCCACTTTATGTTTGGATATTCTGAAAAATGTTTAGAGAGCCTTATGACTATGCAATTTAGTACGATGGGAAAGTACTTATGAAGAAAATTCATCTAAGAAAAGTGAAGTGTGAGAGCTGAATGATCTTCAAAGACGATGTGATATCCAGCCACTTTTATTACTGAACTGATGAATTTTCCACAGGGGAAATATAGTGAACAAAAGAAAAACAAGGTTCTAATGTTGCTTGTAATGGGAATGGGGCCTGTTTAGAAGTCTGAAGAAATCTGAGGAATGGATCCGCTTTTAGTTTAAAGCCTCTGCAGGACCACTATGCGATTTCATACCTGGGCCCTTGTTTTATGCCTGTAGATCTATGCTAACACTGTTGAATTCCTCAGAAGCCTGCCCTAGCACAGTCTATGTATTTGGATGCTCTTAAACTCACCCTGCTGGTTCTTTGTGATAAGCGCTGCTGAACACTTCCTTTGACGTCAGGTTGTCAGGAACTATTGATCATATGGAGACAGAAAATGCAGTAAAAATCACACCTTTAAATATAATGGTAAAAATGGTACAAATAGTAAACATAGTCAAAGCATAGCCAGGGTATAGTAGCCAAAGCGGGTAGTCAAAATAAGCCAGTAATTTAGGAAGCCAGAGATCAGCGTAGTTGGGGGCAGCAGACAAGATCAGGACCCAGGCAGGATGTCATCCAGGCAAGTCTTCAACAGGAACACAGCAGAGAGTCTCCAAATATGTCTGACCAAGGCAAAGACATGGAAGTAATTAACTAGGCAGTTTAAATAGCTAGAAGGGGCTAGCTGTAGGTTGGACTGACGAGCAGAAATTGATCATCAGGTGAGTGACTGTGGAACGGTAAGTACAGGCAATTAACCAACAGCTGAGCAACCTGGGCACTGAGAAGAGAGGGTTGGGAGCCCAGACCTGACACATGTCTGGTAAAGCAATTTAAACCTGCTCAGTGTACTTGGGAGTTGCCTGATAAAGACTATTTTGAGTGTTTGTCCTCAGGCTCTTGTAACAATGATCTCTGTTCCAGTTCTGTTTACAACCTTGACCTGTTTCTCTCCCTCGTTATCCATATGCCCTGATTTTTGCCAGTCCAAATATAACCATGCCTGCTGATTTTGTACTATGCTGCATTTCTGCCTGATTTCAATGTAACTAAGGGCCACAACTTTACGGCACCCACAGAAAAATCCTGCATTGTCCTGGCAATGCTTGGGGGTTGATTTACTAAAACTGGAGAGGCAAAATCTGGTGCAGGTTTTTTGACAAAGCTTAATTGAATGAGCCAAAGTTAGAAGCTGATTGGCAACCATGCACAGCTGCACCAGATGTTGCACACTTCAGTTTTAGTAAATCCACCCCATGGGGTCTACTACCTCCAGGGCACCTCTTTATGAATTAGAGTTACTGTTAACTTGCAGAGTAAGGTTGGTTTATAAACTGCTTTTACTTTCCATGACAGAGAGATACTTGAGGCAAATAATCAGGCAGCATGCCAAGTGGAATGTTTCAACAGATAAGGGTAAAATATTCATCCATGTTTTTGTTGAAGAGCTCTTTTTTATTACCCAAGAACAAGCCAAATGCAATGTAACAAATATATTGCTTTACAAAGCTACACATCACCAAATATCCTTAGGCAAGGATCAGCAGTTTTCAATTAAACTCATTAGATGAGCAAGAGTGCACGTTGAAGTGTGTTATAAAATTTGCATTTACATAATAACTTTTAATAAATGAACAGAATTATGAGCAGTCAATCATCACGCAAAAGGATTTGCCAAATAACTACACATTTTTCTGCTTGCTTGTCCATTGTTAATAGCTTAAGAGTGTAACTCATTTTTTCAAGATGCATAGGTGTGTACTGTATGTAATATGTTAGAATACTATTGTTGGAACTATCTGATAATATATTTCAATCAGTTTATAAAATTGCTATATCTTTACAAAAGTTGCATCTGTGATAAGTTAAAACCATTTCTGCTTTAAATTATTATCACTTAGCCTTGGTGCTAACAAGTTAGCCCTTTGGCACTCATGGTCCTGTAGAAACCTACAGAACGGTATATGAAAAAATGACATGTTGTTGTTTCAATTGTCAAAACTGGCAAAAATGTACGTTTAGTGTAGTAAAAAATAAAATATACTTAATAGGACCTATAAAAAAAATGAGCCTTTCCTTCCAAAGGGAAGTTAGAAAAAATACTTTCTTTGGCCAGTTGTCCACTTTGCTTGGTCACGTGTCTGCTCTGCAGTTCTCCATCAAGTAGTTGGGGCTAGTCTGAGCATATATATGGCAGTCTGCTCCCCTATCCTGCTTGATAAATTGTGAACCCCTCACAACCTGCTCTCCCCAGGTGCGCTAGAAAGCCCTTGGGTGTGTTGCCCATGCTTCCTTATTGGTCAGCTTAAGCTTAAACCTGATTTACAATTGTAGGGTACTGCTTGTCTCATGAAATCACTTCTCTGTTCCAATTTCCTGATTTGATTTTCAATACTTACTTGAACCTCCTGACTTTAAGTGAATGCTGCCTGGTGTGAACCTTTGCTACAACATTTGATTCCTATTCTTGATTTCTGTCTTCTTAGTCCTTACCACTGGATTGACCTAAACAATGCTTTTGTTCTACATGGTTGCCACCATATGGAACAAGCTGGCTTGATATTTGACCATGTCCTTTTTTTTTCTCTAACTCTCGGGTACCTACTCTATTTGTGTAGGAATTTTCTGTTCAGTCTTGTTGGGAACCAATCGTTATTTTAAAGCGGAACTTTACCCAGTAGGGAAAGTTCTACTTCTTCCTCCTCTGCCCCCTCCTCCTTCACTTTTGGCACATATTTTTTTTTTTTTTTGGAGGGGGGAGTGGTACCTAGTTTTGACAGATACCTGCCTCCCCACTTCTGGTCAGATCATTGCCGTGATCTGAGCTGAAGTTTGGCCCTCCTCCTTCCCATGTTACAGGTCCCAGAAAGCTGCGGGACCAATCAGATGCTGCAGAGCGGTTGAGCAGCTGTCTGTGAAGCTTCAAGCAGCCACAGCTGTCTGCCCACAACATTTCAAAATATGATGGAAGTACCCCTTTAAGATCACAAAATCTGGGAAGTCTGGGTGCACCCATTAACGTACCAACACATAAACTGTCTCTGTCAGGTTACGGTAGCAATTGTCATCAAAACTGACTAAGTCCCTAACACTTACAGGAATCCAAAAATGTTCTTTTTGTAAACATTTCTCACATTTCCCTCTATAATGTCTACACATCTTGTTAAAAAGCAAGAACAAATGTTTTCCCTTTTGTTGCCATAGGGACAAGAGAATAAGGTGCCGTTGTGTCTCAGTTGAACTTTTTTTAAAGATGAAACAACAGAAGCGCTGACCTTGTGGATTATGCTCCAATGTTCCATTAGTTTGTGAGGTTTTAAATAGGACATTTTGGTGTCAGAGACACACACAGGAAGAGAAGCCACTGAACTTTATCCCTGCCAGAATTTGTCTTCATTACTTGTTAGTCTGCACAAAAAAGTCCATTAAATGCATTGTCCCTTTGCTCAAAAAATTATCTCTATTGGATGTAATATAGAATAAAATAAATAAGACAAAAATAACAAAAAATGTTAATTATTATTGGTGGTGTGGGCTGGTTCTAGAAACTAGAATAAAGAACACAGAATGGTTTGGTCAAACCTTTTTTCTCCCCCCTTGAGTAAATATAGATTAATACACTTAATCAGTTACAATGCATTTTTAGGTATAACTGCCAGCTGCTATCTCTCCGCAGTTACTCACCTGTTGATGATATCCTGCTCGTTAGTCCTGCCTACTTAAGCCGTCCAGCCCAGATGATCTCTGACTTCACCGTGGTCACATCTCTAGAGATGCTCTCCTGTGTTCCTGTTAAAGACTTGCTTGGCTGACATTCGTTCTGGCTCCAGATCCTGCTTTCTGTTCTACTACGCTTATCTCTGGCTCCCTGACGTTTTGGCTTGTCTGACTATCCGTTCTGGTTCCTGAACTCTGGCTATGTTTTGACAATGTGTTACTCTGTTTACCTTTTATTATTATTAAACAAGTGTGATTTAACTGTACTTCTGTCTCAGTCTGATTCATAGTTTCTGACAGAAAGCCATGTTTTGCTCAATAAAACAGGGACTGAATTCCCAGCAGTAACTAGTACATTCTGAAGGGCTTAGAACCTGGTCTATTAACCCTTGTGTGACCAGAGTCATTGATGCTTAAATACCCAGGCCAAACTTAGCAGTGTCAGGATGCCTCAGTTAAAAATTTCACTACACTCTGGTTAGCAAAATTATTAAAGTCAAGTATGTATTCTTCACTCAATAACTCAATTCTATCATTCTCAGTCTCCTCCAAATCTGCAAACTCTTTTTTTTTTTGCTACAATCAGCCTTCCTTCTAGAGCTCATGTGTCAAACACAAGGCCCACCAGCCAAATCTGGCCCTCCAGGCCATTTCATGTGGCCCTTGCACCCAGGGAGAGGGGTGGAAGGGGTGGAAATGAGATGTGAACAGCCTGTGAAAGAGAGCTGATTCCAGCACACTATACATTGCAAACCTCTAGATTCTACACTCTCTATGTAGCGCACCCCTGATCTCTGCACTCCGTTTGTAGTGCACCCCTGAACTCTGCACTCTGTACGTAGCACACCCCTGAACTTTACACTTAACGCACGCCTGGTATTTATTGCCCCTTTAAGATCTTCCCACTAGTGCAATTTGGTCATACCCATTGTTCAATGTGGTACAGTAGGGGGCGTTGAGTTCCTGCACCTGTTCTCTGAGAAAAAAGCCCTGCGTAAATGTACATAGTCTTATGCCCTGTACACACGGTCTGACTTTCTGACGGAAAATGTGCCATCAGATCTTGTTGTTGGAAAATCCGATCATGTGTGGGCTCCATCGGACAGTCCCAGCATCCCTCGGGACTGTGACATCATAAGGGGTGGGGTCACCATGTGACATCACCCGGTGACCCGCCGCCTTATGCCTATATAAGTTGCCGTGCAACGCGTCCCCGGCATTACAGCCAGAGAGAGCATAGTGTCAGCATTGGAAGAAGAGAAGAAGAAGGAAGAAGAAGAAGGCGGCGGCGATGGCGAACGAGAAGAACGGGCCAACGCTAGTAAAAGAGCTGGAAGAAGATAGCGGAGGAGCCCGGCAGAAGAACACGGAGAAATCGGAAGAAGACCTCCGAAGTCGGAAGAAGACCCCCGGTCGGCGACTACGACAAATGAGAAAACAGGGCTCCTCTGCTAGCAAAATTGCGGCAAAAGAGAAGAAGATAGCGGAGGAGCCTGGCGAGAAAACCCCAGAAGTTGGAAGAAGATCCCCGGAGCTGCCTAATAAACTACTTTAAAAAAATTGTGTTGTGTGTGTTTTATTTACACTTTTTTCCCCCAGGTGAATGGGTAGGGGTACATCATACCTCATATTATTTCACATAGGCTGGGGGGCCGGAATCTGGGGGCCCCCATATTATAGGGAGGCTCCCGGATTCCGGTAAGCCCCCCGCCCGCAGACCCCGACATCCAACGGTCAGGGTTGTCAGGAAGAGGCCCTTGTCCTCATCAACATGGGGACAAGGTGCTCTGCGGTGGGGGGCTGCAGGGCGCCCCCCATCCCCAAAGCACCCACCCCCCCATGTTGAGGGCATGTGGCCTGGTACGGTTCAGGAGGGGGGGCGCTTGATCGTGCCCACCCCCTTTCCTGACCGGCCGGGCTGCATGCTCGAATAAGGATCTGGTATGGACCTGGGTGGACCCCCACGCCATTTTTTCGGGGCTAGCAAGGTGCCAAGCATGCCGATAGAGGCGGCGACATTTACTTCCTTTGCTAATCCCGTCGTACCTGAAGTCACGTTCATAATGAATGGACTTTACTCTATGTGTGTAGTCCATTCATTTGGAAAGTCCAGCGGACTAGCACACAGACGAATCCGGCGCACAATTTTGAGTCAAGACTTCTTTCAAAGTCCGCCAGACTCTTGGGAAGAAAAAGTCTGCACATGGTCAAATAGTCCTGTAGCACTGACATTTTTGCCTACTAATGCAATGTTAATGTGAATGCAATGTAAAGCTATGGACAATGTTATTCTTTAGTATTTGGCGCCATCTAGTGACCAAAACTGGAAATGAACTTAAGTTATTTTCTTTGCTGAATAATGTTGGAAAGCTAACAGGAAGTGACCCATGGTCACCCTGTACTGAACTGCATGTTGGGTAGACTATAAAAGGACACACGTGGCCATTTTATTTCTCTTCTGGACACATTGTCTGCCTGTGAGTACCTGTGAGGAGGTCTCCAGAGAACTTCAGCCTGCGGAGCAGCAATCTAAGCCAGAGGAGGACTTCACACCACAGTGTGCTAGGACAGCAGTGTGGTCGGATCGGGAAGGATCCAAAGGCAGCCTGGCGTAGGTGGCTGAGAGCTCCTGGTGACCTTGTGAAGCGGAGCGGTGTGGGGGAGCCAGCCGGCTAGAAGCGAACTGAGACCAGTGGAGTGAAGCTGTTGTATTCTTCAGGCCCAGTTTGGTGAGAGGGCTGTTGCCCACAGTTTCTTACGCACTTGCATACACCTAGACATTAACACAGTGTTGCTGGGACCTGTAGTCCCACGGAGGAGAATTTAATAGACAGACAAGCAGGCCTCAAGCCTATCCTTCACTTCACTATTGACACTGTGTTATACCAGAGGCAATTACAGGTGTATCACACTACAGGAACAGTTTTAATATTCATCTCACGTTAACCCTTGTTGTTCCACTGTTGGAATACTGTTGGATTACAATTGTTACAACAACTATAGCTAGCAGAAGAAAGAAGATCAAAGACTGCATCCTTTATTGCAAGGCCTTGCATCTTATGAAAGTAGGGGGCGCTCCCTAGGGATTGTGTTGTAATTCATTATTTATCCTGCATTTCTATAGCTACTAGAGTGTGTTGGAAGTGGGAAGGTGCCCAGAGTAAGGTGTAGGCACTAGTCCCAATTGGAGACACATTCTCAGGGATCACTTAAGACAACTGTACATGTGCATACTGTTGTGTGTTTGTACTGTGCTGTCACATTATGTTGGTGTGACAGTGAAAATGCTGTAATTACTATTTTACACTAACCTCAGTAAAGATACATTTTTGGTTAAGTACTTTGGTGTGGAGTATTGTTCCTTTTCCAGCTGGTGAAACCATTGGATACCCAGGTGACAACCAAGGTATACTGTCATTATATTGTGGGGTTATCTTTCACCATTTATTCCACACCAACATTGCACCACAGCTCTGTCAAGGGGACTGAGCCATGTCAGTGGGGGTTCATTAGCAGAGTACAGGCCCAAACAAATTCAGCAGCTCCTTCGGGGGTCAGTGATACAGTCCGATCGTGTGTACACAGTATAACTTACCACCTCCTTGGAGTCTTAATGCCTCTCTTTTATCCCGTCCCAAACATCAGGAAAGGAGAGAATCTGCCATCACTTCTTTCTTTTAAACCAGCTTAGGCTCAATATCTGACCCCACCCACTTATGGAGTGCCCATAAGGCATACTTCCGAGGGATCCTAATCCAAATGGCAGCTCATGAGAAGAAACAATGCACAAGTCTCACCACTCAACTTATTTCACAAATTCAGTCCCTCAAAACTCAGAATAAAAAGAAACATAACCCTTCTCGTATCAACTTAGAGAGCTCCTATCTCCCTTCCTAATTCGGACACAAAACTCTATGCTAAACTTATTGCCACTCACATAGCTAAAATCTAATTAATTTTATTCATTCAGATCAGGTAGGTTTCCTCCTGGGTCGCCAAACCTCTTATGGCACACGTCGCTTAATCAACCTTATACAGTGGGTTGAACATCACCACTTTCCCTCGCTTCTAATTTCATTAGATGTGGAAAAAGCCTTCAATAGAGTTCACTGGATATACATGAACAAAGTGCTCTGGAGGATTGGATTGACAAGACGGATCCTCTCGGCTATAACCACTCTCTACATTTTCCCCAATGCAAAAGTCTGGACATCAAGCCTTATTTCATCGCCCTTCAACATCACAAATGACACCAGACAAGGATGTCCCTTATCCCGCCTTATATTCTCCTTGATAATGGAGCCACTAGCAGAACACATTCAATCTCTCCCCTCTATCTCTGGCATAACCATTGACGACACTGAACACAAAATAGGCTTATACGCAGACGACATAGTCCTATCCTTAACTAACCCACTTCAGTCTCTACTCCCACCCCCCTCGGGAAAATTACTAACAATTTGGTTCACTTTCACTGTATAAACTTAACCATACTAAATGCCAAATGTTGTCCATGCTCAATTTTCGTGGGATCCCTTCTCCCTTCTCCTCTTCTCCTCTTTTCAATACTTAGGAAGACAGCTGACCACTCCTAGTGCTGAACTATTTCAAAACAACTTCAATGCCCTGCTCTCTAAGCTTGCCCAGCTGAACACCAACCTCCAACCAATCTCATCCTCCTGGGCTGGTCATATAGCCTTAGTCAAAATGTTTATGTTGCCTCATGTCCTATATTTGTTTAGAACTCTGACAATACCTTTCCTCTCAGCACACCTGAAGAAAATACAAGCAATATTAAACTTTTTGATTTGGAAAGGCAAACCCCCATGGATAAAATCAACTACTTCTCTCCGTCCTGTCAAAGCTCTAGGTCTGGGAACTCCAAATATCACATTCCATCTACAATTAGCACAAATGAAAATGTTGTGGAACCCAAACTCATTGCTCCCCTGGATCCAAATTGAACAAACGGCTATGGAATCTGACCTCAAAAGTATACTGGAAGCAAAGATCCTCCAGACACATCCTACATGTCATTTCCTAGCAACTTCCTTGGCTATGGAATCTGACCTCAAAAGTATACTGGGAGAAAAGATCTTCCAGACACATCCTACACGTCACTTCCTAGCAACTATCACGGCAGCCTCCAGAGTATGGTCCTCCATACTGAATCAACCTCACATTATCTGTCCGGATGTCCTCCAGAAAACACCAATATCACTGAGGAACCTAATCCCTGACATATCCCCGCACTCCTGGGAACTGGCTGGCAATCACACAATCTCTCATCTGTATAAAGATACCCATCTACATTCTTTTCACAATCTTTATTCCAGGTACTTGCTACCGAACTCAGACTTTTTCAAATACCTTCAAGTACGCCACCCACTTCGGCATTAAACATTTGATGAACCTCATTTCCTGAATAAACTGTTGGATATATTCTACTCTACGTCATCCAGCTCCAAAGGGATTGCCCCTATATATGCTTTACTGAACTCACCATCCTCCCTGAAGAAGCCAAATGCCCTACTCTCATGGGAAAAGGAACTTAGATTCATAGCCATCGTACAACAATGGATCTGGGGTCCTCTTATTTCATTGATGTGAACAGAAGTAATAGGGATAATGTGATTTCCATTGTGATGCAATTCTGTGTGGCACAAGTTACATCACAAACCACACTGGTGTGAACTAGGCCTGAATAAGGATATTGTTTTAGTGGCACTTTAACTTGACAATAACTCTATTATTTTTTGTATAACTAAATTATGTACTGTATATATATTTTTAGAAGACTATATACATTTTTTGCACAATGATCTGTTGTTCTATTATAGGCTGACAAAATTGTACATTTTTCTTTTTTAATTTTCCTAAACTTTAATCAGACTATTACTAACTAGGGATGAGCCGAACACCCCCTGCGAAGAGACCTAAAATTTGTGTAAACTTTAGAACCCTATTAAAGTCTATTGGACTCGAACGTTCGAAATCAAAAGTGCTAATTTTAAAGGCTAATATGCAAGTTATTGTCCTAAAAATGGTTTGGGGACCCGCCTCCTGCCCCAGGGGACATAGATCAATGCAAAAAAAACTTTTAAAAACTGAAGTTTTTTCAGGAGCAGTAATTTTAATAATGCTTAAAGAGAAACAATAAACGTGTAATATTCCTTTAAATTTCATACCTGGGGGTGAGTGCTTAGAACTGTCCCTGCACAAAGTGTCATTTCTGCAGGAAAAAAAGTAATTTAAAAGCACTTGTGGCTATAATGAATTGTCGGCTCCCCGTAATACAGAGAACAGTCATTGAAAGTCATTGATAAAAAAATATATATATATTAAAATATTATTAAAGCATTATTAAAATCACTGCTCCCGAAAAAAACTGCAGTTTTTAAAACTTTTTTTTTTGCATTGATACATGTCCCCTGGGGCAGGACCTAGGTCCCCAAACCATTTTTATGACAATAACTTGCATATAAGCCTTTAAAATTAGCACTTAAGATTTCTCCCATAGACTTTTACAGGGTGTTCGGCAGCTTTTCGAATTTGCCGCGAACACCCCAAATTGTTTGCTGTTCGGCGAATGGGCGAACATGCAATGTTCGAGTTGAACATGAGTTTGAGTCAAACTCGAAGCTCATCCCTATTACTAACATTATTATTATTATTATTATTATTACCATTCTTCTTCTTCTTTCTTTCTTTCTGCTAGATTGATAAAAAAAAAGTGTGTGTACAGTATATACTGTATATAAAATAAATGTTTTGTGTATATATATATATATATATATATATATATATATATATATATATATATATATATATATACAGTATCTCACAAAGGTGAGTACACCCCTCACATTTTTGTAAATATTTTATTATATCTTTTCATGTGACAACACTGAAGAAATTACACTTTGCTACAATGTAAAGTAGTGAGTGTACAGCTTTTATAACATTGTAAACTTGCTGTCCCCTCAAAATAACTCAACAAACAGCCATTAATATGTAAACCACTGGCAAAAAAAGTGAGTACACCCCTAAGTGAAAATGTACTAATTGGGCCCAAAGTGTCAATATTTTGTGTGGCCACCATTATTTTCCAGCACTGCCTTAACCCTCTTGGGCATGGAGTTCACCGGAGCTTCACAGGTTGGCAATGGAATCCTCTTCCACTCCTCCATGACGACATCATGGAGCTGGTGGATGTTAGAGACCTTGCGCTCCTCCACCTTCCGTTTGAGGATACCCCACAAATACTCAATAGGGTTTAGGTCGGAGACATGCTTAGCCAATCCATCACCTTTACCCTCAGCTGATTTAGCAAGTCAGTGGTTGTCTTGGAGGTGTGTTTGGGGTTGTTATCATGTTGGAATACTGTGTGTGTGTGTGTATATATATATATATATATATATATATATATATATATATATATATATATATATATATATATATATATATATATATATATATATATATATATATATATATATGTAAGCACTGCGCTTAAAACACCAAAAGAGTAGGCTTAATAGTGCTGCCACTTAAAAAAACAATATAAACCAACAGGTGAAAAAATAAACAAGTAATGTGCACACATATAACTTTTTCACAGTAGTGCTCCTAAAAATCATTAACAACCAAAAAAGGTGTTCAAACACATCTAATCATAAATGTATGTATAATCTACATGCAGCGTGTCGGACGCATGGATCCAATGTTTTTTTTTTTGTTTTGTTTTTTAAAACTTGTGTTTAGTGCCGGAGGCTCTAATTGGCTTTAAAAAGGCAATGCTCTGTGCCCCGAGCCCACCCACTTGTGTGACAATAGTGAATTAATATTCACAATTGAAAATACTACACAAAATGTACTAATTGGGCCCAAAGTGTCAATATTTTGTGTGGCCACCATTATTTTCCAGCACTGCCTTAACCCTCTTGGGCATGGAGTTCACCGGAGCTTCACAGGTTGGCAATGGAATCCTCTTCCACTCCTCCATGACGACATCATGGAGCTGGTGGATGTTAGAGACCTTGCGCTCCTCCACCTTCCGTTTGAGGATACCCCACAAATACTCAATAGGGTTTAGGTCGGAGACATGCTTAGCCAATCCATCACCTTTACCCTCAGCTGATTTAGCAAGTCAGTGGTTGTCTTGGAGGTGTGTTTGGGGTTGTTATCATGTTGGAATACTGTGTGTGTGTGTGTATATATATATATATATATATATATATATATATATATATATATATATATATATATATATATATATATATATATATATATATATATATATATATATATATATGTAAGCACTGCGCTTAAAACACCAAAAGAGTAGGCTTAATAGTGCTGCCACTTAAAAAAACAATATAAACCAACAGGTGAAAAAATAAACAAGTAATGTGCACACATATAACTTTTTCACAGTAGTGCTCCTAAAAATCATTAACAACCAAAAAAGGTGTTCAAACACATCTAATCATAAATGTATGTATAATCTACATGCAGCGTGTCGGACGCATGGATCCAATGTTTTTTTTTTTGTTTTGTTTTTTAAAACTTGTGTTTAGTGCCGGAGGCTCTAATTGGCTTTAAAAAGGCAATGCTCTGTGCCCCGAGCCCACCCACTTGTGTGACAATAGTGAATTAATATTCACAATTGAAAATACTACACACATCAAATACCGCCACCTAGTGTGTAAACACTGCGCCAGCACCCAACCTCCCCCCAGCTGCCACTTGTTTGTATATTATTCAAATATTTAGAAGGTGAATAAATCCTCACACTTACACCGTGTTAAATCACTATCCCCTTGTGGCGCTAAATGGGACAGATTAGTCCCCCAGTAAGAACTCCAAAAATATATAATGAAAGTATACAGAGTGGATTCATCAATCCCTATTCAATACACCTCAAATAAATATTGTATATATATATAACAAAAAAATCAAATCAATAAATGAAATATCAAGTGAACTTAATCACTCAAAAAGTGCAAAGACTAAATGAATATTTTCATATCCACTTAAAATATGTGCATGTCCAAAAAAAAAAAAAAAAACTGTTCAAACAAATATGCATACAGTGTCTGCCCTCCTTTACATGTGTTTATAACATACAGCAAAAGCAGGTTAATTAAAAGTGAAAAAAGAAGAACAATTTCTTAACATATAAGTGAAAAAGTCCTCAATAGAAGTATCCCAAAGTAGAACGACAGGTGGTGATAAATGAACAAATCAGCACGCCCTTCTCCTATGTGCTTTCTTATCAGTGTCCCCAGACGATGAAAACTCCTTCACCACACCACTAGTGACCCCCTATGGATGGAGCACTCACCAAATGGATTGCCTAGTACTCTCGCACCAGGCTCAACAGGCGTTTCAAATAGCTTAATTGGGAATCACAGATGTCCAGCACACAATATCCAGAGAGTGTTACTTCCCTTTTGCAAATTCAAATAGGATTGACTCCCCAAGTTCCTCAAAAAGAAAAACAGAGGCTTCCCATGGTGTAATACTATAAACCACTTTAATAGCACACTTAAAAGCCACTTGGTAATGCACTCACATGTAAAAAGATTATAAAAAGCACTTCAAAGTCACTGCAATAATTCACATCAGCAAAAACTTCACTCAAAGGCATTGGTGGTTACAGTGGATACTGGTCACAGTTAGCAGTGTCAGTGATATCTCTCACCCCTCCTTCAGCTGTATGGTACCCTACAGCCAGACTCTCAATGACACTCTCTCTCCAATCCTGTTCCTCGTGTAAGAGGCACACACACTTCAGCCTTGTTTGCAGAGTTTGATACGATCAATGGTTGCCAGATAGCCACGCCCCCGACATGTTTCGTCACTAGGACTTATTCATGGGATTGGCTATCTGGATCTCAATACCTCCTTTTATTCTAATGGCAACCATCCCTAAATGAGAGTCACAGCTGCTCTTCACAAGGTGACTCCCAGTTCTCTCCTCCCACCAATCTGAATGCTCGGGTACACCCACCTCTCCATCAGAGTCCTCCTCCAATGTCCAGAGCCAATCCGGTTGCATTATATCCGAGGGGTTGTGAGCCAGCAGCTGTAACAAATCCCAGCTCATATGCATCCGGCGGCGCCTGTACAAGTCTCCTCCCCCCTTGCTGTGCTTCAAAACACCCCACAAGGTGTCCCCACCCCTACTCCGATAATTCACCCCGCCCCCCATTACACAACCCGGTGTGCCGAACAAATAGTAAGCCCGCGTGTGCGCAAATGCTAACTCCCTCCTCACCATCCCTAAGCGACGTCAGCACGCACGCCCTAGCTCAACGTTCCACCCGCCACGGGGGCACTCATCGTTAGATCCGATCGTGCCACCACTGCGCATGCGTCGACACCTCACTCGCGCTTGCGCAGATACTGTCCACCTCCCAGATCACCAACTGACGTCAGCTCACAACTTCCAGCCCCTCGCTCCACCCACCGCATGGGCTTTCTACATCAGGGACAGCCTCGCCCCCCACTGCGCAAGCGTCACTTACTCCCTTTCTAAACTACGAAGTGAAAAAAGGTTATCAATACCGCTCGTCCTCCCAACCCTTCGGATCTCTCCCCAGACATCCGAAAACCTCCTCCTGTGTCACCGCGCACGCGCACCTCGGATGTCAATCCGACAGCATTAATTCACACAGCAGGGAGCTAGTATCACCTCCAATTCACAGATGTCCACTCGAATCACGGGATTCAGTCAGATCAATCAGTCATCCTTCATATAGTACAGCTGTAAAGTACCTACCATTCCCATATAGGTGGCTATACCAAACCATATACTGACCCTCCTCCCAATAATTCACCAAGTGTTATAGTAGAGGTGAAAAAAAGGGGTGATGTTAGTAGTTATAACATAACTCTCATCTCCCTATCCCCATTAGGATGCCTACAGTATCTCTATGTCGCCATTGCCTTAGAGTTCACATAATACATGTTCCATCATTTATATCATGCAATCATAAATGCAAATGACAATAAGTTAATATGCATCACATCTTTCTAAAACCAATAAATTAAATATTTATCTATATTTGCAGCTGATTACAAAAGTTATCATATGTACCCCCATCAATCTGGTGTATGAACACCTATATACACCTCACCACTCCATAAATCTTGGTCTCAGAGTACATATGGTTCACCTTATTCACCTATCCGCATAGTATAGACTAAAATTATCAATCTCAATGGATATCACTATTGGTCATTCTTCATCAAACCCATTGGGCCTATTGGGCAAATAATCCAGACGTTTCTATAAATGGTTTCCTATAGCCCATTTGTACTTAATAGATTACTCCAGACGTTTCTATAAATTATTTCCTATAACCCACATGGTCTTGCAATCATTGGTGGGTTTTAATTCCCCACAAGCCTGTGATCCTACTAAATCAGAGAGGTCAATTCAAATGACAACGCGAAAACGCAAAAAAGGGAATCACTCCTTTCCTATCCTTACACTGCAGTATTATGAGTTATTGATAAAGCTATTCACATCTAATTCGATGTTCATACCCCTCGGCGTCAGGCTCTTCATCAGAAAGATCCATTTGGTTTCTCTCTGCGAGAGTTCCCTCACCCGATTCGAGCCCCTCCATGAGGGGTGTACGTGATCTATACCGCAGAATTGTAAAAGGCTGGGATCTTGATGGTGATGTTCTTTAAAGTGTAAGGATACGCTATGGTCTTGGTACCCCTTGCGAATGTTAGTCAAATGTTCGGAGATGCGAACTCTCAATAGCCTCTTGGTACGACCCACATAGTATAACTTACAGGGACACCACAATAAGTATACCACATATGGGATATTACATGTCATAAATTCCTCTATGTGGAAGGTTTCGCCCACTCCATTACTTGCCCTACTAGCCCTCAATTGGGCGATGAGTAGGAGGGAGGATGTCTCCCATTCCCGGAAGGTATTTGTGGGTCATGCTTTGGAGTTTTGCATGACCCACAACTACTTTTGGTATGGGGGCATGTTCTACTCTCAGCGGGTTGGTGTGGCAATGGGGGCTAAGTATGCCCCGAGCCTCGCCAACCTGTTCATGGCTGAGTGGGAGGATAGGTTCGTTTTTCAGAACAAACCTCAACAATTATTATTTTATCGTAGGTTTATAGACGACTTATTCTTTATTTGGGTGGGTACTGAACCATCAGTTAGAGAATTTATCAGGAAATTGAATTCCAACCCCAATAATATTGTACTGGATTATAACATCAGTTCAAAATGTGTTAATTTTTTGGACCTTATTATTGAAAGAAAGGGAGGTGTAATGAAAACTACGGTCTTCTTTAAAGCCACCGATCGGAATAGTTTCTTATCTACGAGAAGTGGGCATCACCCCTCTTGGATTAAGAACATTCCGAGAGGACAATTCTTGAGGGTACGTCGCAATTGCACCACTGATGAGGATTATCTAACCCAATCTGAGGTCCTGAGAAAGAGATTTATACAGAAAGGATATAGTGCAACCATTCTGGATATGACCATTAAAGAGGTGGCTAATACACCTAGGGAAGTTTGCCTTGAGCCACGTAAGAAGGAAGGGGACACACAGCATCAGTTTAAGTTTTTATCGGGATTCCATCATCAGTATAAGGAAATTGAACACATCTTTGCCAAACATTGGTATATTCTTGGGAGAGATAAACATTTGGGCTTGTGCCTTCCAGACTATCCCAAGTTTATTTACAGAAAGGCCCCGAGCATAGGGGATAAAATCGTTAAAAAAATAATTGATCCCCCGATCAGACAGACAATATCAAAGGAATTGAAGGGATTCTTCTCATGTAGGAGATGTATTTGTTGTAAAACCGTGAGGAATCTGAGTAGGGGGATCACTGAGGTGACTAATGGAGTGGGCGAAACCTTCCACATAGAGGAATTTATGACATGTAATATCCCATATGTGGTATACTTATTGTGGTGTCCCTGTAAGTTATACTATGTGGGTCGTACCAAGAGGCTATTGAGAGTTCGCATCTCCGAACATTTGACTAACATTCGCAAGGGGTACCAAGACCATAGCGTATCCTTACACTTTAAAGAACATCACCATCAAGATCCCAGCCTTTTACAATTCTGCGGTATAGATCACGTACACCCCTCATGGAGGGGCTCGAATCGGGTGAGGGAACTCTCGCAGAGAGAAACCAAATGGATCTTTCTGATGAAGAGCCTGACGCCGAGGGGTATGAACATCGAATTAGATGTGAATAGCTTTATCAATAACTCATAATACTGCAGTGTAAGGATAGGAAAGGAGTGATTCCCTTTTTTGCGTTTTCGCGTTGTCATTTGAATTGACCTCTCTGATTTAGTAGGATCACAGGCTTGTGGGGAATTAAAACCCACCAATGATTGCAAGACCATGTGGGTTATAGGAAATAATTTATAGAAACGTCTGGAGTAATCTATTAAGTACAAATGGGCTATAGGAAACCATTTATAGAAACGTCTGGATTATTTGCCCAATAGGCCCAATGGGTTTGATGAAGAATGACCAATAGTGATATCCATTGAGATTGATAATTTTAGTCTATACTATGCGGATAGGTGAATAAGGTGAACCATATGTACTCTGAGATCAAGATTTATGGAGTGGTGAGGTGTATATAGGTGTTCATACACCAGATTGATGGGGGTACATATGATAACTTTTGTAATCAGCTGCAAATATAGATAAATATTTAATTTATTGGTTTTAGAAAGATGTGATGCATATTAACTTATTGTCATTTGCATTTATGATTGCATGATATAAATGATGGAACATGTATTATGTGAACTCTAAGGCAATGGCGACATAGAGATACTGTAGGCATCCTAATGGGGATAGGGAGATGAGAGTTATGTTATAACTACTAACATCACCCCTTTTTTTCACCTCTACTATAACACTTGGTGAATTATTGGGAGGAGGGTCAGTATATGGTTTGGTATAGCCACCTATATGGGAATGGTAGGTACTTTACAGCTGTACTATATGAAGGATGACTGATTGATCTGACTGAATCCCGTGATTCGAGTGGACATCTGTGAATTGGAGGTGATACTAGCTCCCTGCTGTGTGAATTAATGCTGTCGGATTGACATCCGAGGTGCGCGTGCGCGGTGACACAGGAGGAGGTTTTCGGATGTCTGGGGAGAGATCCGAAGGGTTGGGAGGACGAGCGGTATTGATAACCTTTTTTCACTTCGTAGTTTAGAAAGGGAGTAAGTGACGCTTGCGCAGTGGGGGGCGAGGCTGTCCCTGATGTAGAAAGCCCATGCGGTGGGTGGAGCGAGGGGCTGGAAGTTGTGAGCTGACGTCAGTTGGTGATCTGGGAGGTGGACAGTATCTGCGCAAGCGCGAGTGAGGTGTCGACGCATGCGCAGTGGTGGCACGATCGGATCTAACGATGAGTGCCCCCGTGGCGGGTGGAACGTTGAGCTAGGGCGTGCGTGCTGACGTCGCTTAGGGATGGTGAGGAGGGAGTTAGCATTTGCGCACACGCGGGCTTACTATTTGTTCGGCACACCGGGTTGTGTAATGGGGGGCGGGGTGAATTATCGGAGTAGGGGTGGGGACACCTTGTGGGGTGTTTTGAAGCACAGCAAGGGGGGAGGAGACTTGTACAGGCGCCGCCGGATGCATATGAGCTGGGATTTGTTACAGCTGCTGGCTCACAACCCCTCGGATATAATGCAACCGGATTGGCTCTGGACATTGGAGGAGGACTCTGATGGAGAGGTGGGTGTACCCGAGCATTCAGATTGGTGGGAGGAGAGAACTGGGAGTCACCTTGTGAAGAGCAGCTGTGACTCTCATTTAGGGATGGTTGCCATTAGAATAAAAGGAGGTATTGAGATCCAGATAGCCAATCCCATGAATAAGTCCTAGTGACGAAACATGTCGGGGGCGTGGCTATCTGGCAACCATTGATCGTATCAAACTCTGCAAACAAGGCTGAAGTGTGTGTGCCTCTTACACGAGGAACAGGATTGGAGAGAGAGTGTCATTGAGAGTCTGGCTGTAGGGTACCATACAGCTGAAGGAGGGGTGAGAGATATCACTGACACTGCTAACTGTGACCAGTATCCACTGTAACCACCAATGCCTTTGAGTGAAGTTTTTGCTGATGTGAATTATTGCAGTGACTTTGAAGTGCTTTTTATAATCTTTTTACATGTGAGTGCATTACCAAGTGGCTTTTAAGTGTGCTATTAAAGTGGTTTATAGTATTACACCATGGGAAGCCTCTGTTTTTCTTTTTGAGGAACTTGGGGAGTCAATCCTATTTGAATTTGCAAAAGGGAAGTAACACTCTCTGGATATTGTGTGCTGGACATCTGTGATTCCCAATTAAGCTATTTGAAACGCCTGTTGAGCCTGGTGCGAGAGTACTAGGCAATCCATTTGGTGAGTGCTCCATCCATAGGGGGTCACTAGTGGTGTGGTGAAGGAGTTTTCATCGTCTGGGGACACTGATAAGAAAGCACATAGGAGAAGGGCGTGCTGATTTGTTCATTTATCACCACCTGTCGTTCTACTTTGGGATACTTCTATTGAGGACTTTTTCACTTATATGTTAAGAAATTGTTCTTCTTTTTTCACTTTTAATTAACCTGCTTTTGCTGTATGTTATAAACACATGTAAAGGAGGGCAGACACTGTATGCATATTTGTTTGAACAGTTTTTTTTTTTTTTTTTTTTGGACATGCACATATTTTAAGTGGATATGAAAATATTCATTTAGTCTTTGCACTTTTTGAGTGATTAAGTTCACTTGATATTTCATTTATTGATTTGATTTTTTTGTTATATATATATACAATATTTATTTGAGGTGTATTGAATAGGGATTGATGAATCCACTCTGTATACTTTCATTATATATTTTTGGAGTTCTTACTGGGGGACTAATCTGTCCCATTTAGCGCCACAAGGGGATAGTGATTTAACACGGTGTAAGTGTGAGGATTTATTCACCTTCTAAATATTTGAATAATATTCACAATTGTCTTCCTGTTTCTCCTCCCGGCCAATCAGGCAGCAGGTCCTGAGAGGAGAAGCATGTGCTTCCATTCTCCTTCCTCCCATCTAGCTTTGTGCTGCACGTCATCCAGATGGGCCTGACAGTTCAGTTTGGATCCTCTGGTCTTTAGTCCCACTTCCCAGTTGATCTTCCGCATACCGCGGCATCACATCTCCCCCCGATACAGCGGAGTCCTTCACTTCCGGGTTAAGTGTTGGTGGGCGGATGGACAAGCGAGCAACAGGGAGGTTTCGGTTTGGCTTGTTTGATGCCCCCCTCCAAAATGGAGCACAAGTTGCCACTGTGTGTGTATATATACACTGTATATATATATATATATATATATATATATATAATTTTTCATCTTTTTTTTTCCTGCCCATAAACCTGTCCTAATAAAGAGAGAAACAATATGTACTAAACAACTGAACTTTGCTTTAAAACTAAATTAATTTATTTATTTTACTGCATGCAGCGTTTTTCTTTTTTGTTTGGTAATGGCACATTTTTACACAACTGGTTTTATTTTCATATTGTGCTTATTTGTTGAAAACATTAGCAACTAGTTGAATCCTTGAACTTATCTTCTGCACTAGAGAGGGTAGACAATAAACCTTACACAATGTTTAAGTACTATACTATAGAAAAAAGCATATAATAGATGTTTCTTTATCAGCATATTAGGACAAATCCACATCATCTGCTTTGCCCTTTCTCAGTTAAAGGTTAAAGTGATTGTAAAGGATCGTTTATTTTTATTTTTATTTTTTTTAAATAACAAACATGTCATATTTACCTCCACTGTGCAGCTCGCTTTTCACACAATGGCCCGGAACATCCTTTCTGGGGTCCCCTGGTGGCTCTCGCGGCTCCTCCTCGCTTTAGACAACCCCCTAGGAAAAGCTCTCTCCCGAGGGGGTTACCTTGCGGGTACGCTCCCGAGTGCAGCATTTTGCGTTCACAGACATGAATGCCAGACTCGGCCCCGCCCCCCCTGGCACCCGCGTCATTGGATTTCATTGACAGTGATTGGGAGGCAATGTCTGCGCTGCTATCAATCTATCCAATCAAGAGTCGTGAACCCGTGGAGAGAGGGACAGCGTGTCCCCGCCAAGGAGATGAAGGGGTTCAGGTAAATAAAATGGGGGGGGAGAGGGGGGCGGCGACTGCCAGGTGTTTTTTCACCTTAATGCATAGGATGCATTAAGGTGAAAAAACATGAGGGTTTACAACCCCTTTAAAAATACTTTAAAAGGCTTTCACTTGTATAGAAAACATTATGATTACAACGTTTTTCACTGTAGAACCATTGATTTAGCTGTATATTTAAGGGATATAGAAATGGCTCAGTAAAGTGGAGGAAAGTGAGCGTAGCACATACACTAGCAGTCTAGCTAAACTCAGAATGTGAAGCCAGGTTTCCATATATTCACATCTTTATTAATAACATCTATCACGCTCACAAATGTCCTATAAACTAAAATCATATGTAAACATGAGGGCATCTTCAAGTTCGAAAATGCTCCATAAGGGCAGTTCACGCTAGGAATCACACAGGAACATGCTGCGCGTTCCTGTGCAATTCGTATGCAGTTCAGTGTGGCGCAATGTGAGCCCCGTTCATTTTGAATGTGCTCAAATCACAATGCACCGCACCAAAAGTAGTGCATGCACTACTTTTGGAAATGCACTGCAACTGGATCACATGGTACTTCTGTACCATGCTATCTGGTGCAGGAAAATGAACTCGTTTGTGGTGTCAATAACCTAATACTGACACCTGCTGCAGATCGCATCTGAATTGTGTTTTGAACGTGGTGCGAGAAACATGCATGGAACGTGTTCTTAAAAAAGGCTGGCTTTATACACAATGCAATACAATAAAGCAGGAAGTAGGCCTTTAAAACCCTGGATGCCCAACCTACAGCCCTTGGGCACTTTCTGTGTGGCCCTCGAGGCCCCCGCTGACACTAATTTATGTTTCCTTATTGCATTGTTATAATAGTGATTTTTAGGAGTCTCATGTAATATGTCTCCAGTCAATGCCTGTCTCCTAAAGCATCTCACCAGTTTCCAACAATTTATATAGCATGTTCACAGTCTTTGACAGCCTCCTGCAGCATGTCTACTGTCTCTGATCATCTCTTGTACCAAGAAGAGATATGTCGCGTACACACGATCAAACAATCCGGTGGAAAAGTTTGCCGGACAATCCGCACGTGTGTGGGCTCCGGCTGACTTTTTTTACCCAAAAGTCTGGCAGACTAAGATTGTAGTTTT
The DNA here is from genome assembly GCF_037356315.1 of Lithobates pipiens. Taxonomy (NCBI): domain Eukaryota; kingdom Metazoa; phylum Chordata; class Amphibia; order Anura; family Ranidae; genus Lithobates; species Lithobates pipiens. The sequence goes on along the minus strand of NW_027507758.1, from coordinate 529,861,883 downwards.
GCACATCAATCTGTCCACCGGACTCGCATTTCGGCAGACAATACGATCTTGTGTGTGCTAGTCCGCCATACTTTTGAAATGAACTGACTTTTCCCGCCTGGAGAAAAGTCCGCTCATTTTGAGCGTGGCTCCAGGTAGCCGGGACCAGTGAAGGAAGCGTCGCTGGCCCCGTCACCTGGTATGGACTTAAAGGGGAATCCCTATGCTGAAAAAACGGCCTGGGGGCCCCCCCAGGTCTATATCAGACCCTTATCTGAGCACACTACCCGGCCGGCCAGGAAAGGGGGTGGGGACGAGCGAGCACCCCCCTCCTGAGCCGTACCAGGCCGCATGCCCTCAAATGGGGGGTGCCTTGGGGAAGGGGGGCCGAACAACTCCTGATTTGGTTTGCACCAGAACTCTCAACATCGTAAAAGTTCAGACCCCAACTCCGAGCCCTATTAAAGTTTATGGGACCTGAACTTGAAAAATCAAAGGTGCCCATTTTGAAGGCTTAGCATTGGGGCATGGGGGCCTGGGTACTGGCCTAGGGGACATGTATCAATACACAAAAATGTTTCTAAAAAAAGATTGTTTTTATAGAAGTGGTTAATGCTTGAAGTAAAACAATACAAATTGAAAATACATTTCAATATAGTGTCTGGGGGGTCCTCTTAGTCTGTCTGTAAAGATCCACATCTGTACCATGTATAGAACCTGCTGCAGCAAAAATTGTCATTCATAAAGAAAATAAATTACATTTAAAATGCCAGAAGTACAATAAAGTTGCCAGCAATACAAAAATTGAAAATAAAAAAGGGCCTGGGTCCCCCTCAATTCATACCAGGCCCTTTGGGTCTGGTATGAATTTTAAGAGGAACTCCACACCAAAATGTAAAAAAAAATTGCATAGGGTCCCACCCAAGTTCCAATTCTAGATCCATAATCCCTAAAATGGGCGAGTTGCAGATCGCTACATGCAGTTTGGTTAAAGAGTGCTGTCTGTTGATAATAACTGAAACATTGCTTCATCCTCTTGTACCGGACACTTTTACACACATATCAGACCGCACTTTATATTGCCAGGATAGAAACAGCAATTCAGGGAAGACCAATAGAGCTGGCCTTTGTATTTATGTTTTAAATTAGTGGTGCTTTAATAGTACACTTGAGGACACTTATTGTTCGTCATATTTGGATTTTATGCTAGTGAAGTGTAGACCTTTTTATTTACCCAGAAAATTTGACATAGATACATAACTACATAGTAGGTGAGGTTGAAAAAAGACACAAGTCCATCAAGTCCAACCTATGTGTGTGATTATATGTCAGAAATACATTTTTATATCCCTGTATGTTGCAGTCCTTCAGGTGCTTATCTAATAGTTTCTTGAAACTATCAATGCCCCCCGCTGAGACCACCACCTGTGGAGGAGAATTCCACATCCTTGCTGCCCTTACAGTAAAGAACCCTCTGTGTAGTTTAAGGTTAAACCTCTTTTCTTCTAATTGTAATGAGTGGCCACGAGTCTTGTTAAACTCCCTTCTGCAAAAAAGTTTTATCCCTATTGTGTGGTCACCAGTATGGTATTTGTATATTGAAATCATATCCACTCTCAAGCGTCTCTTCTCCAGAGAGAATAAGTTCAGTGCTCGCAAACTTTCCTCATAATTAATATCCTCCAGACCCTTTACTAGCTTTGTGGCCCTTCTTTGTACTAGCTCCATTTCCAGTACATCCTTCCAGAGGACTGGTGCCCAGAACTGGACAGCATACTCTAGGTGTGGCTGGACCAGAGTATTGTAGAGGGGGCTAATTATCATTTTATCTCTGGAGTTGATCCCCTTTTTAATGCATGCCAATATTCTGTTTGCCTTGTTAGCAGTAGCTTGGCACTGCATGCCATTGCTGAGCCTATCATCTACTAGGACCCCCAGGTCCTTTCCCATCCTAGATTCCCCCAGAGGTTTTCCCCCAGTGTATAGATTGCATTCATATTTTTGCCACCCAAATGCATTATTTTACATTTTTCTACATTGAACCTCATTTGCCATGTAGTTTCCCACCCCATTAATTTGTTCAGATCTTTTTGAAAGGTTTCCACATCCTGTGGATAAGTTATTGCCCTGCTTAGCTTAGTATTGTGAAAATATAGCTGAAAAAACAGCAGCTAATAAACTCCGCGCCACTTATGCAAATGTAAAAAGAGAAAAACTAATAATCAGTAAATCAAATAAACTAAGTGAAACACTAATAGCTGCTCCCTAGAAACAAGAGAAAAAACTTGTCGTGCTGAAAATAAGGTAATAATAGGGGCGCTGAAAAAATTAAAAATATAAATGTCAATTACAAATGTGAAAATTAATAATCATAAAACACCTCAAGTAATGGACAACCTATCACCATAAATTGTAAAAAACAAATAGTTACAAAAAAATGGATGATATAAACAATAATAAATAAAGTCCCAATTGGATACTAGAACAAAAAATATATATCCACAGTCCAAGACAGTGATTCATTCAGTGAAAAACTCCTTCTAAATCCATATGCCAGAAGGCGGCTGAAATCTTCTACAAAGTTGTGACACGTCCCTTCACCAAACTTTTGGACACAGAAAACACCCCAACTGTGAAGATAAAGTTGTCTTCTTACCAGATGCTGTTGACTACTTTATTTAAAAAGATAGTCATATAGGCTTATGCAGGTGAATTCCCTGCTCACATGGAATAAGGTGGACCTCTTATGGAAAAAACCTTCTCCTCATAGATTCAGACAGGTCATAAAAAAAGGAGAGCAAACAAAATCCATAGCGTGACACCGTTTAATAATAAAAATAAATTAAAAAACATAAGGCCAAATGGCTGCTTACATATGCCGGTGCCCGACCTGGCACTGGGGCTGCTCGCTTAAAACAATCGTTTTGTAATGGATGCGTAGTTCCTCGTTGTGTAGGGCGTGCGTTCTACCAAGAAACAGCCGACAACCAAAAACGACCGGAACTGTACGTGTACGAACGTGACTAGGTACCGCCTCGACGTACGTTTCGTTTGACACATCATCAGGAAGCGTACCCAGTCACAGAGTCAACGTTCTTTATGGTGTCTCGATCGATCGAATAGACCAATCGAGAAACACTTAATTTGGTACGCAGCCTCAGTCCCACTCAAGGCTTAATAGAAATCCATTGTTTATAAAACATAACTGGCAAATAAACACTAGACATAGTTAACCCTAGATCCCAGGGAAAAACTATACATACCAAAAATGTAGTTAAAAAGTGAAAATTAAAAATTAAAAAAATATATAATAATCCTGTGGGATATTCCTATTGGAAGAAAGGAGAGGGAGTTGGTTTCTTGTAATTTACAAGATAACCTCTAGATGTCAGTCTATAGGTGAAAATATCTGATACCACTTATTAAACAAAAAATATTTTTTACACCTGAATAATTAGTTACGCTTTTTATAAAATATATTAGTGCCATTCCTAAAAAAATATTTAGCAATAATCTTATCTATATATGTAAGGAAAAAACAAAAACAAAACCCTACATCATAAGATAGAAAATTCTCTAAAAATTAGAGATGGGAAAAAGAAAAACTCTAGAGCAAAAAAGGGGGAGATTTCAATGATTGGACAAAAAACTATTTAAATCAAGCTCTATGTTCATTCCTAAAGGCTGCATTGTCTTTAATTTATATATCCACTTTGTTTCATTCTTTGATATTTCCCTTTTCATGTGTGTTCCTCTCCAATGTTTTGAGATCTTATCGATCCCATAGAATTTGCAAAGTGAAGGATCGCTATCATGATGTGATTTAAAGTGTCTTGACACACTATGATTGGGAAAACCTTTCTTGATATTTGTGAGATGTTCATTAATTCTAATTCTTAACTGTCTAGTAGTTCGACCTACATACTGTATAGAGCAAGGGCATTCTAGCACATAGGTTACATGATCCGAATTACATGTAATTAATGGTTTAATTTTGTACTCCATCTTAGTGACTTGGGATTGAAACTGAATAACCTTTTTTGATGAGCCGGGTCTTCTGGTTGTCTTGCAGGCTTTACATCTAGTACAATAATGAAAACCGGATTCATCAAGAAAGGTTACAAGCTTTTTAGGGGGATCGGGAACATTACGGGCTAATTGATTTCTCAAACCCGGTGCCCTTCTGTAAATGAATTTAGGGTTCTGTGGAATTATAGAGACCAAATCTTTATCTTGTTGTAAAATGGGCCAATACTTTTTAAAAATAGTTTCCACTTGTCTATACTGCCTATTGAACCCTGTCACAAAGGCTGTAGCTCCTTGGTGCTCTGGTTTAGCTTTTGATACCAGTAAAGTTTGTCTATCCATCTGTGACACCTGTGTTACAACTTTCTCTAGAGTTTTTTGGGAGTAGCCTTTTTCTAAAAAACTACTGGTTAGAACCTGAGCTTGTGAATGGAAGTCAGACTCCTCCTCGCAGTTCCGTTTTAATCGCATAAATTGTCCTTTTGGAACTGCTCCTATCCACTGTGGGTGGTGACAACTATGTGTGGGCACATACCCATTTCTGTCTGTGACTTTAAAATAGGTTTTGGTGACAAACTTATTATGCTTTTTAGTAATAGTAAGGTCCAAATAGTTCACTTCCACCTTGCTATATTCGGCTGTGAACTTCAAGCAGTATTGATTACCGTTCATTTTATTCAAAAATTCCTTAAAACTCTCCAAAGTACCTTTCCAAAAAAGAATTACATCATCAATATATCTTTTATAGAAAATAAGGGATTTATTCATATTTTTATAGATGGTTTCTGATTCCCATCTATTGAGAACAATATTGGCTACACTGGGAGCATAACGTGCTCCCATGGCCACTCCTGCTATTTGATTATAGTACTCATTATTGGCCCAGAAAAAATTGTTACTCATAGCAAGATCAAGGCCTCTAATCAAATAATTTATCTGAACTATCTGGATTCTTTTGTTAGTGCCCACTTTATTGCTGTAAGTGCATCCTTATGTTGGATATTAGTGTACAGTGACTCAATGTCCACCGTAATCATGATGGTGTCTTCTGATGCTACTAAATCCTGTACAAGTACTAGCAGATCTCTGCTGTCTTTCAAATACGAAGGACTTTTTGTCACTAGTGGTTTAAAAAAACCATCTAGATATTCTCCCAATCTTGCAAACAGGGACTCCATCCCGCTTATTATAGGTCGACCCGGTGGTCTCTCATTGTTTTTGTGTATTTTTGGCAAAATATACATTACTGGAATTTTTGGAGCATGTGGTATAAGGTAATCAGCTTCCTTTTGATTTAAGATATCTTTATATAGGCCCTCTGTTACCCAATCTATGAGTAATGTTTTTAATTTTAGAGTCGGATCACCATTTAATTTTTTATAGGTATTTGTATCATTTAATAATCGTCCCATCTCATGAGAATAGTAGTCACGAGATAATATCACCAGACCTCCCCCTTATCTGTTTGTTTTCCTCTATCATTTTTATACCTTCCCATATAGTTTTATTTTTAGCCTGTCTTTTAATTTCTAAATTCCTCACATCATGCTGTACCATATTTTTAAAAACTTCTATATGGTGATGCATTCCTTTGTTAGGATTGAACACAGAATTGTTTTTTTAACCCAATTTAATTAAAAATTAAAAAAATATATAATAATCCTGTGGGATATTCCTATTGGAAGAAAGGAGAGGGAGTTGGTTTCTTGTAATTTACAAGATAACCTCTAGATGTCAGTCTATAGGTGAAAATATCTGATACCACTTATTAACCACCTCAGTACAGTGCAGTTACACCCCCTTCCTGACCAGACCAATTTTCAGCTTTCAGCGCTCTCACAGTTTGAATGACAATTACTCAGTCATCCAACACTGTATCCATATGAAACTTGCGTCCTTTTTTCCACACAAATAGAGCTTTCTTTTAGTGGTATTTAATCACTAGTGGGGTTTTTATTTTTTGTGCTATAAATAAAATAAAACGTAAATTTTGTGAAAAAAATGCCTTTTTCTTAGTTTCTGTCATAAATTATTGCTAATTAGTAATTTTTCTTCATAAATTTTGGCCAAAATTTATACTGCTACATATCTTTGGTAAAAATAACCCACATTAGTATATATTATTTGGTCTTTGTGAAAGTTATAGAGTCTACAAACTATGGTGCTAATCACTGAAAATTGATCACTTCTGATGAGGCCTTCAGTACATCAAGTGTATCTCATTTCTTGAGACACTAACAAGTCAGGAAAGTACAAATACCCCCCAAATGACCCCTTTTTACAAAGTAGACATCCCAAGGTATTAAGTAAGTAGCATGGTGAGTTTTTTTAAGTTGTCATTTTTTCCCACAATTCTTTGCAAAATGAAGATTTTTTATTTTTTTTTATTTTTTTTTACTAAATTGTCATATTATCAGGTTATTTCTCACACACAGCATATGCATACAACAAATTACACCCCAAAATACATTCCGCTACTCTTCCCGAGTACGGCGATACCACTTGTGTGAGACTTTTACACAGCCTGGCCACATACAGAGGCCCAACATTGATGTAGTACCTTCAGACGTTCTACGAGCAAAAATGACGCATCTCATTTCTCAACCACCTATTACACTTTTGAAGTCCCTGGAGTACCAGGACAATGGAATTTCCCATAAAATGACCCCATTTTGGAAAGCAAACACCCCAACGTATAATCTGTGAGGCATAATGAGTCTTTTGAATGGTTAATTTTTTTCCAGAAGTTTTTGAAATATGTGGAAAAAAATTAAAACGCATTTTTTTTACACAAAATTGTCAATTTATAAGATATTTCTAACACATAGCATGTATATAGCAAAAATTACACCCCAAAATACATTCTGCTACTCCTCCCGAGTATGGCAATACCACATGTGTGTGACTTTTACACAGCCTGGCCACATAGAGAGGCCGAACATTGAAGTAGTACGTTCAGGCGTTCTAGGAGCATAAATGACACATCTTATTTCATTCCTACCCATCACTCTTTTGAAGGTCCTGGACCACCAGGACAGTGCAATTACCCACAAAATGACCCCATTTTGGAAAGCAAACACCCCAACGTATATTCTATGAGACATGGGCTGCAAATAGGTACTCGGGTACTCTGATGGTCTGGTGACAGGTACTCGGGTACTCTGATGGCCTGGTGACAGGTACTCGGGTACTCTGATGGCCTGGTGACAGGTACTCGGGTACTCTGATGGCCTGGTGACAAGTACTCAGGTACTCTGATGGCCTGGTGACAAGTACTCAGGTACTCTGATGGCCTGGTGACAAGTACTCAGGTACTCTGATGGCCTGGTGACAAGTACTCAGGTACTCTGATGGCCTGGTGACAAGTACTCAGGTACTCTGATGGCCTGGTGACAAGTACTCTGATGGTTTGGTGACTGGTATTTGGGTACTCTGAAGGGCGGTGACAGGTACTCATATGGACTGTGACAGGTACTCGGGTACTCAGATGGACTGTGACAGGTACTCGGGTACTCAGATGGACTGTGACAGGTACTCTGGTACACAGATGGACTGGAACAGGTACTCGGGTACTTAGATGGACTGTGACAGGTACTCGGGTACCCTGATGGACTGTGACAGGTACTCGGGTACTCTAATGGACTGTGACCGGTACTTGGTACTCTAATGGACTGTGACAGGTACTCGGTACTCTAATGGACTGTGACAGGTACTCGGTACTCTAATGGACTGTGACAGGTACTCGGGTACTCAGATGGGCTGTGACAGGTACTCGGGTACCCTGATGGACTGTGACAGGTACTTGGTACTCTAATGGACTGTGACAGGTACTCGGGTACTCTAATGGACTGTGACAGGTACTCGGGTACCCTGATGGGCCGTGACAGGTACTCGGGTACCCTGATGGGCCGTGACAGGTACTCGGGTACCCTGATGGGCCGTGACAGGTACTCGGGTACCCTGATGGGCCGTGACAGGTACTCGGGTACCCTGATGTGCCGTGACAGGTACTCGGGTACCCTGATGTGCCGTGACAGGTACTCGGGTACCCTGATGTGCCGTGACAGGTACTCGGGTACTCTGATGGGCCGGGACGGGTACTCGGGTACTCTGATGGGCCGGGACGGGTACTCGGGTACTCTGATGGGCCGGGACGGGTACTCGGGTACTCTGATGGGCCGGGACGGGTACTCGGGTACTCTGATGGGCCGGGACAGGTACTTGGGTATTCTGATGGGCTGTGACAGGTACTCAAATACTCTGATGGGCTGTGACAGGTACTCTGATGGACTGTGATTGACAGGTACTATGAGGGGTGGTGACAGGTCCTCTTTATTGGGGGGGGGGGCAATCAGTATGTTTGGTGTACACTGTATGCGGTAACGAGATGTTACCGTAATCTCCTCCTCACACACGATCGGTGTGTGAGGAGGAGAACCCGGTAACATCCCGTTACCGCGGTTTGTTTACATTTGAGTGATCGGCTGTGAAAGGATCACAGCCGATCACGTGGGTAAACAGCCGGCCAATGGCTGTTTACCAGCGTCGGTGACGAGCAGTGTTCCCGGGGAACACGCCGCCACCGACGTGCACGCGCAGCGTGCTCGCGATCGCGCGCATGCGCCGTGCACGTTCGGGGTGTTACCATCTGTGATCAGCCGTGACTTCATCACGGCCGATCACGTGGTAAACAGCCATAACTAATGACTGTTCACCCCCTTCGGTGGCGAGCGGTGTCTCCGTGACACGCCGCCACCGAAGAAACAGGGATGCGCGCGCACGATCGCGCGCATTCCCTGTTTAAACGGGAGGCCGTCATATGACGGCCTCCCGCCACAATAGCTGCGCCGCCTGGCCGTCATTTGACGGCCGGCGGTCAGCTACTAGTTAAACAAAAAATGTTTTTTACACCTGAATAATTAGTTACACTTTTTATAAAATATATTAGTGCCATTCCTAAAAAAATATTTAGCAATAATCTTATCTATATATGTAAGGAAAAAACAAAAACAAAACCCTACATCATAAGATAGAAAATTCTCTAAAAATTAGAGATGGGAAAAAGAAAAACTCTAGAGCAAAAAGGGGGAGATTTCAATCATTGGACAAAAAACAATTTAAATCAAGCTCTATGTTCATTCCTAAAGGCTGCATTGTCTTTAATTTATATTTCTTGATCATACATCACGGGACACAGGAGCTTCATTACATAATGGGTTATATAGGCACCTCTGGTGATTGGACACTGGTTGACCCCAATTAAGGAGAATTCCTCCCCTATATAACCCCTCCCATCTGTGAGGCACCTTAGTTTTTTCGCCAGTGTCTATGGTGATGGTCACGTAAAAACTTTAGCTCTATGCAGGTCTCTGCGAGGGCCTAAGGGCTACAACAAACCGGATCCATACCTCGGGCCGATATTTGACTCCCAAGATGGTATGGTACCCGGGCCTCGTCAACCGAAGAAGCGAGGTTTTGCCTGTAAGTCCTCTCCATTGGAAGACTGGGCTCTGGGTGAACCAGACTTGGTGTACTGTTTATACAGAGCGCACGAAAGTTTCTGGCAGAGCTTTCTACAGGGCCCAGGTGGGAGGTTCTTCCGAGAAGGAGCCCCAAATAAACCTGAAGGTTGGCTAACAATACCCGCCGTGATGGGTGAAGGCTGGAATTTGTCTGGTTCAGCAATTCCTGCGGCGAGGACAGGTAAGGGAAGTTATCCTGTATATTTAAATATATGAATGGATTTCTTCATTGTGAGTAGTTGTATGTCTTACCTGGTTTCCACCACTTGAGGGAGTAAGAGCAGCCTGATGCATACTTACATGCCTTTCACTACACACGCTCAGTGAAGCCTGGTTCTCCAGCTGACTCACGTCTCCATTGCAGCCCCTGCCACAAACGAAGGTAAACAGGGGTCCCACGCAGTTCAGGGGTCCCACGCAGCTCCGTTTTTGGGTTCTCCTTCCCCCCCTGGATTCCGCGGTCCTCGTGCATGTGCGCGGGCGCGTGCACGCGCGCCGGGCACGCTCCTGGCCTAATGGAGGAGGGGGGGTGTGGTTGCGAGCCGTGCACGTCAGTGTGCACGGCGCTGTACTGCGCAGGCGCCAGGCGGCAAGTTTAAAAAGCCCAGAGCGTCAGGGGGCTGTAATTGGAGACACAGGAGCTGTGGGCAGTAAGCATCCGTGGGGATTGGATCCAGGCAAACCTTAGACACCTACCCTATCCTTCCCAGTGAGGAAGTAGAAAATTATGCAGAATTGCCGCACATTCTGTGTTTCATAATTGATGCGATTTTGGATTCCATCCAACAAGCATCACGTGTGTCTCTCATGTTGGTTCACATGCGAAGGGCCCTATGGCTAAAAAATTGGGCAGCTGAGCTGTCATGCAAGAAGCATTTGACTGGGTTCCCGTTTAAAGGGGAGCGTTTGTTTGGAGAAGAATTAGATAAATTCGTCCAAAATATTTCAGGGGGTAAATCTACTCTCCTTCCAGTCAAGAAGAGCAAACGTCCTTCATTCAGGCGTGCTCTCTCTCCCGAAGCATCAAGCTCTAAACAGTGGCGACGGCCTTCTCAGTCCTCCTCTACTGGAAAGGCTCAAGGCCGAGCCCAGGGACAGAAAAAGACTTGGGGGCGAAAGCCTGCCAAGCAGAGCCCAAAAACTTCCTTGTGAAGGGGCGCCCCCGCTCGGCAGAGTGGGGGGAAGGCTTCTGCAGTTTGCAGGAGCCTGGCGGGAAGAGACCAGGACAAGTGGGTGATCTCTTCAGTATCTCTGGGCTACAAGCTAGAGTTTCAGGAGATTCCACCTTCTCGTTTCCTAAGGTCAAGGATCCCCGGGGATCCAGTAAAGCAAAGACCGCTATTTCTGGCCTTAGATCAGTTACTATCCCAGGGTGTGATAGTAGAAGTGAACCCGAAAGATCAGGGTTCGGGGTTTTACTCAAATCTCTTCACCGTTCCAAAACCAAATGGAAGTGTCAGACCTATCCTGGATCTGAAGGATCTAAACCGGTTTTTACGCATCCGGTCCTTCCGAATGCAGTCAATCCGCACTGTGGTCTCCTCCCTGCAAGGGGGAGAATTCATGGCATCAATAGATATCAAGGATGCATATCTCCATGTGCCAATTTTTCCTGCACACCAAAAATTTCTAAGGTTCGCGGTAGAGCGACGCCATTTTCAATTTGTGGCCTTGCCGTTCGGGCTTGCTACAGCCCCTCGAGTCTTCACGAAGATTCTGGACCCTCTCTTAACAATCTTAAGAACTCAGGGCATAGCCGTCATGGCTTATCTAGACGACTTGCTTCTCATGGAGAAAACTGCAGCGTTCCTAAGTCACAGCGTCACCAAAACTCTAGAACACCTAGAACGCCTAGGTTGGATCATAAACCTAGAAAAGTCGTCCCTACAACCGACTACCAGGTTGGAATACCTAGGTATGATCATCGACACCGCTCAGGGCAGGGTGTTTCTTCCAAGGCTAAAAGCCTTGGCCATTGGGGATCTGGTGCGCCTGATTCTGGGCAGAAGATCTTCCTCCATTCGGTTGTGCATGAGACTGTTAGGGAAGATGGTCGCCTCTTTCGAGGCCGTCCCATCCGCCCAGGTCCACTCAAGGCCTCTGCAAGGATGCATCCTTGCGGCTTGGAACAGGAAGCCCCAATCTCTGGATCTTCCTATGCGTCTATCCCCAGGGACACGCAAGAGTCTTGTCTGGTGGTTACAAACCAAGAATTTGCTGAAGGGCAAAACCTTTCTTCCTCTCCCATGGAAGATTATCACAACAGATGCCAGCCTGACAGGCTGGGGAGCTGTATTGGAGGAAACATGCTCGCAGGGGAAATGGTCTGCGACCGAGAGTCTACTGCCCATAAATATCTTGGAGATCCGGGCAGTTTACATGGCACTCATAGAGTGGTCTTACAGACTGCGAGGTTTCCCGGTTCGGGTTCAGTCCGACAATGCCACCGCAGTGGCTTATATCAATCACCAAGGCGGTACCAGAAGTCTGGTGGCCCAAAAAGAGGTGAATCGCATACTTGTCTGGGCAGAAAAGCATGTTCCGTGTCTTTCTGCAGTCTTCATCCCAGGAGTGGAGAATTGGCAGGCGGATTTTCTCAGCCGCCAGCAGTTGTGCCCAGGAGAGTGGGCTCTGCACCCCGACGTGTTTCAGAACATATGTCACAAGTGGGGTACTCCAGACGTAGATCTGTTTGCATCCAGGTTCAACAGGAAGCTGGACAAGTTTGTATCAAGGACAAGAGATGCACTTGCTCAGGGGTCAGATGCTCTGACAGTTCCCTGGGATCAGTACAATCTGATCTATGCCTTCCCCCCGAGCCCGCTTCTGTCGCGGTTCCTGGGAAGAGTCAAGAGGGAGACGAAGTCGGTCCTTTTGGTGGCCTCGGCTTGGCCCAGGCGACCATGGTACGCAGAAATCATGAAGTTGGCAGTAGGCAGGCCATGGACCCTCCCTCTCCGGCCATATCTGCTCTCACAGGGTCCAATCTACCATCCTGCTTTACGCAGTCTGAATTTGATGGTTTGGCTGCTGAGACCCACATTCTGAGAGACCGTGGCCTTTCGGGGCCAGTCCTTTCCACCCTGGTCAATGCCAGAAAGCCGGCCTCCAGGCTTGTTTATTACAAGATCTGGAGGACATATGTTTCCTGGTGTGAACTCAGGAAATGGCATCCTAGAAAGTATGTCATTAACAGAATCTTGGCCTTTCTCCAGTCAGGCCTAGAAATGAATTTGGCCATAAGCACTATCAAAGTGCAGATTTCGGCCCTGTCAGTATTTTTTCAAAAGCCGCTTGCATCACATAACCTAGTACGGGCTTTTATCCAGGGGGCCATGCGGACAAAACCGCCAGTTAAACCTCCGGTATGCCCATGGGATCTGAATTTGGTTCTCTCGGCCTTACAGGGGCAACCATTTGAACCTTTGCATCTGGCTTCTTTAGTTCTCCTGACTAAAAAGCTGGTCTTCTTAGTAGCCATATCTACGGCTAGAAGAGTATCAGAGTTGGCAGCTCTTTCCAGTAAGGAGCCGTATTTAATTATCCATAAGGACCGGGTGGTCATGCGTCCCAACAGGTCCTTCCTACCTAAGGTGGTTTCGGGTTTCCATTTGAATCAGGATGTAATCCTACCATCCTTTTTTCCAGACCCTCAGTCCACAGAAGAAGAATCTTTACACACTTTGGATGTGGTTAGAGCAATCAGTATTTATCTTCAAGCAACTTCTCAGATAAGGAAAACTGATTGTTTATTTATTCTGCCGGAAGGCCCTAGAAAGGGCCAGGCGGTGTCAAAATCCACTCTCTCAAGGTGGATTAGACAAGTTATTTCTCAGGCCTATGGTTTAAAGGGGAAGATTCCTCCTTTCCGGGTGAACGCGCACTCTACTAGGGCTGTTAGTGCTTCTTGGGCAGTGCATCACCAGGCCTCCCTGGCTCAGATCTGTAAGGCTGCGACTTGGTCATCAGTCCACACATTCACTAGATTCTATCAGGTGGATGTCAGAGGGCAAGAGGATATCGCCTTCCGGCGCAGTGTACTGCAGGCTGAAGTTTAGGTCCTCAGGTCCCTGGCGGTCTATATTTATGATCTGTGTCTCCCTCCCCTCAATCTGAGCATTGCTATGGGACATCCCACTATGTAATGAAGCTCCTGTGTCCCGTGATGTATGATCAAGAAAATGGGATTTTTATATACAGCTTACCTGTAAAATCCTTTTCTTGAGAGTACATCACGGGACACAGGGCTCCCGCCCCTCTTGGGTTTTTTACGTGGTTTCTTATTGCTTTGCTACAAAACTGAGGTGCCTCCCAGATGGGAGGGGTTATATAGGGGAGGAATTCTGCTTAATTGGGGTCAACCAGTGTCCAATCACCAGAGGTGCCTATATAACCCACTATGTAATGAAGCTCCTGTGTCCCGTGATGTACTCTCAAGAAAAGGATTTTACAGGTAAGCTGTATATAAAAATCCCATTATCCACTTTGTTTCATTCTTTGATATTTCCCTTTTCATGTGTGTTCCTCTCCAATGTTTTGAGATCTTATCGATCCCATAGAATTTGCAAAGTGAAGGATCGCTATCATGATGTGATTTAAAGTGTCTTGACACACTATGATTGGGAAAACCTTTCTTGATATTTGTGAGATGTTCATTAATTCTAATTCTTAACTGTCTAGTAGTTCGACCTACATACTGTATAGAGCAAGGGCATTCTAGCACATAGGTTACATGATCCGAATTACATGTAATTAATGGTTTAATTTTGTACTCCATCTTAGTGACTTGGGATTGAAACTGAATAACCTTTTTTGATAAGCCGGGTCTTCTGGTTGTCTTGCAGGCTTTACATCTAGTACAATAATGAAAACCGGATCCATCAAGAAAGGTTACAAGCTTTTTAGGGGGATCGGGAACATTACGGGCTAATTGCCACCCAAATGCATTATTTTAAATTTTTCTACATTGAACCTCATTTGCCATGTAGTTTCCCACCCCATTAATTTGTTCAGATCTTTTTGAAAGGTTTCCACATCCTGTGGAGAAGTTATTGCCCTGCTTAGCTTAGTATTGTCCACAAATACAGAGATTGAACTGTTTACCCCATCCTCCAGGTCGTTTATGAACAAATTAATTAGGACTGGTTCCAGCACAGAACCCTGGGGGACTCCACTACCCACCCCTCACCATTCCGAGTACTCCCCATTTATTACCCCCTCTGAACTCGCCCTTGTAGACAGTTTTCAATCCATGTACTCACCCTATGGTCCATGCTAACTGACCTTATTTTGTACAGTAAACGTTTATGGGGAACTGTGTCAAATGCTTTTGCAAAATCCAGATACACCACTTCTACGGGCCTTCCTTTATCTAGATGGCAACTCACCTCCTCATAGAAGGTTAATAGATTGGTTTGGCAAGAATGATTCTTCATGAATCCATGCTGATTACTTCTACTGATATGGTTCTCATTACTAAAATCTTGTATATAGTCCCTTATCATCCCCTCCAAGAGTTTACATGCTATTGATGTTAGGCCAACTGGTCTGTAATTCCCAGGGATGTATTTTGAGCCCCTTTTAAATATTGGTGCTACATTGGCTTTTCTCCAATCAGCTGGTACCATTCCAGTCAGTAGACTGTCAGTAAAAAATTAGGAACAATGGTCTGGCAATTACTTGACTGAGTTCCCTAAGTACCCTCAGGTGCAAGCCATCTGGTCCTGGTGATTTATTAATGTTAAGTTTCCCAAGTCTAATTTTAATTCTGTACTCTGTTACCATGGAGGTGCTGCCTGTGATGTGTCATGAGGATACACACGGCAGCTTTTCTTACTGAAGCCCCCTGATTCCCTCGCGAAGACTGAGGAGAAGAATACATTCGATACCTTCGCCATCTCCCCCTCATTTGTAACCAGATGTCCTTCTTATTTTTGATATATTTCAAGACCTTATTGCACCCTTACATTTCTTGTTGCATTCTTTATAAAGTCTGAATGCTTATGATGATCCCTCAACCTTGTATTTTTTGAAGGCCTTCTCCTTTGCTTTTGTATGCATTTTTACATTGGAGTTAGGCCATCCAGGACGTTTGTTCACTCTTTTAAATTTATTACCCAATGGGATGCATTGGCTAATGCCCTTATTTAATATGCTCTTAAAGCAAACCCATCTCTACTACGTGTTCTTTGTTCCTAAGATTTTATCCCAATTCATGTCTTCTAGCAAGGTTTGTATTTTTGGGAAGTTTGCTCTTTTGAAATTCAGTGACTTTGTATTCCCTTTATGTTTCCTATTTGTGTGATTTATACTGAAGCCAATTGGCCTGGGATCACTATTACCTAAAATGTCCCTTATTTCCACATCCGTGATCGGGTCTGTATTGTTGGTAATCCAGTAGATCCAGTAACGCTTTATTTCTAGTTGGTGCGTCTACCATCTGACCCATAAAATTGTCCTGCAAGACATTTAGAAACTGGCGAGCCTTAGATGAATACTCAGTTCCCTCTGCCTACTCTATGTCTGGATAGTTAAAATCCCCCATTATGATAACACTTTCCATCCTTGCTGCTAATCCAAATTGTGATAGGAGATCTGTTTCCCCTTCTTCCCTCAGATTAGGGGGCCTATAGCATACTCCCAGTATTATTTTCCCCTTAGCTTCATCCCTTCGGAGCTCTACCCATAAGGATTCCAACTCCTCCCTAGCTCCATAAATGATGTAATCTCTGACATTCACTTGTACATTTTAATTGATATAGGCATACCCTCCCCTTTTTTTACCCTCTCTATCCTGGCGATAAAGGGTATACCCTTGAATGTTTGCCAACCAATCATGAGCGCTGTTGAACCAGGTCTCTGAAATTCCCACAAAATCCAAATACTCCTCGTATAACAGTATCTCTAGATCACCCATCTTGTCCGCCAGGCTCCTGGCATTGGTGAACATGCCATGTAGTTTAGACCGGTTGCATATTATCCTCTTATTGGGTGTTCCGAGATTACAACTAGGACTTGCTACTATACTTACCTTGGGTTTATGTGCGTTGGTCAACCTACCATTGATGCCCCCAATACTACCCTCTGGAATATGTTCTGCGCTGACTATCGCTTCCTCTGGCCCTCTCCCCCATTGCCTATTTTAAAAACCCCTCTAACTTTTTTCTCCATCTTCATTCCCAGCTGATCTCTACCCTCCTCATTTAGGTGCAGTCCGTCCCTTCTATAGTACCGGTTATCGAGTGAAAAGTTGGCCCAGTCCTCCAGGAACCCAAACCCCTCCTTACTACCCCAGCTCTTCAGCCACTTGTTTAATTCTCTAATCTCCCTCTGCCTTTCTGGTGTGGCTCGATGTACCAGTAGTATTCCTGAGAATACTACCTTGGAGGTCCTTTTCTTCAATGTAGCTCCTAAGTCCCTAGAATCGTTCTTTAGGACACTCCATCTGCCTCTGACTTTGTCATTGGTGCCAACATGCACCAGGACATTTGGGTCTTCCCCAGCCCCTCCTAGTAATCTGTCCACTAGATCTGTGATGTGCTGAACCCGAGCCCCGGTAACCAACATACTGTTCGGGGCTTCAGATCTTTGTTACAGATTGGCCTCTCTGTCCTTCTAAGAATTGAGTCCCCTACCACCAGAATCTGTCTTTCCTTTCCTTCGCTCCCCCCCTCACTCTCACTGGAGGAGTTCCCCCCCCCCCCCCCGGCAGGAAAGAGAGTCCCTCAGCTCCAACAGTGCTGGCTGCTGGCACTGACTGGTTTAACCAATGTCACTCAATGGAGCATACTTATTGGGATTCTCCAGCCCTGGATCGGCCTCCCTGACTCTTCCCTCTCTACCCTTCCTGACTGTCACCCATCTACTCTTTGCTAGTGCCTGCACCTCTTTGTCTCCACCTGCCTCTGTGCTGGCCCCTTCTGGCACCTGCCTTGAACGTTCCTGGCTCTCCTTTAGTATGGAGGGACTTCTCAGTGCTGACAGTTGCTTCCCCAGATTCAGAGCCTGGGCTTCCAGGGAAACAATGCGCTTACATTTTGCACAGCAGTATTCACCCTCGATCAGATGATCAAGGAACACATACAAGCCACAAGATGTACGACGAGTCGCCCCTCCACACCTGCGGGTCATCATACCTATTAAATATTAATGAGCAATGGGGATTATACCCTGTCCAAATTACCTAACAATTAGCTTCCTAAAACTAATTCTCAACAAGACAATACACAGGTACTCAACAAGACAATACAGAGGTACTCAACAAGACAATACATAGGTACTCAACAAGATAAGACACAGGTACTTGCAGAACTACGTGCACTCACAGAACTACGTGCACAGTTTACAGTTTTCAATTTAAAGTTCTGGACTATATAAAAACTTGTGCTGGACAATGTTACTGAGGATAAATGCATTCAGGTCTTTTCAAATCAGAAACCCTGGATGACTAAGGAAATAAAGAGTCTTCTTAGAGAACGGAATAGAGCATACAGGGTCGGAGATAAAGCAATGTATAATATTGCGAGCGCTAATCTGAAAAGAAGCATAAAAGAAGCCAAATTAGCCTATAAAAAGAAAATTGAGGACTATTTAATGGAAAAGATGCGAGGGAGGGCTGGAGGGGTATGCAGTACTTGATACAACATAGAGGAAATACAAAAGTGGAAGGGAATTCTAGTGCTTCACTGGTTGAAGATTTAAATAGGTTCTTCTCACGGTTTGAGGTTGTGTTACTAAACCAGGATATAGGGTGTCCTTTAGGTCCAGGAAACTGTACACTCACGATACAGGAATATGAGGTGAGGCAGGCGTTTAAGGCTATAAATATGAGGAAACCATCAGGTCCAGGCGGAATCCCAGGGAGAGTAATTAAGGACTGTGCTGGTCAATTAGCTGGAGTCTTTGCCAAGATCTTTAATAGAATAATAATAATATAAGCCCAGAATATGCGATGGGTTTAGCGCTACATGGGGCACTTAGTTATCTGGAGCATTTGGGAAACTGCACAAGGATGTTGTTTATAGGTTACAGCTCTTTTAACACCATCATTCCAGATTGGTTGGTTGAAAAAAATGCAAAAAAATTGAATTTTCCACCCTTTATTTGTTTTTATTTGTGAGACGATGAGGAGAAATACAGGAGAGAGCTTGATGGGATAGTGGAATGGTGTACAGCGAAAAACCTGATCCTAAACAAAGGGAAAACAAAGGAACTGATTGTAGATTTCAGAAGGAACAGGCCTGAACCAGCACGGCTTTTTCTTAAAGGCATTTGCGTGAAGGGGTTCTCTACCATTAAGTTTTTGGTAACATGCATTTCTGAAAACTTATCATGAACAATCAATGTTAAAGCCATTATTAAGAAATCGCAACAGAATTTATATTTTTTGCGACTCCTTAGGAAGAATGGCTTGGGAAGGAAGGTACTAGAGACCTTCTATCACTCTGCCATTGAGAGCACATTAAAGTAGTGTATTCTAGTTTGGTATCCCAATTGTATGGCAGGCAGATAAAAATGCTCTATAGAGTGGTTCGCACAGGGCAGAAAATAAAAGAGTCTTATTTTATTATACATACTACCCCTACCTATTCACCAAAAAAGTGTCATGAAGAAATAAAAATAGACACAGTTTTTGACAATTACTTTATTTAAAAAACAAAAACAAAACAAAAAAAAGTGCCCCCTGATTTAGATCCATCGTCAATCATGATACCTGCCCCCACGTGACATCCCTGACCCAGCATTTGGACAATGCTGCTGTCCAAAGCTGTCTATGTTTCTCCACTTTCCAGAGTGAAGACACCCTAAGACAGGATGTGTCTTACTGGCCAGATTACTGCATTAAAAAAAAAAAAAAAAAAAGGAATGCAGATAACACATTTAACGAATTATAACCTGCAATATATTACATTTTAGGGGGGTTTAGACAAGCTTTATTTAGGAGGGAGAGGAGACACTACTAGCATTTTCCTATCTTTAGGGAGCAATAACGATCAGATAATGATAAATCAGATAAACCTATCTGATTAATGTTTTACTCCCAAAATGGTCAGGGATGTTTACTTGTGTTAGACAACTGATCTGCCAGATCAGTCAACACTCATTGCACTTCTGTAGCCAGCTTAAGAGGCTGCAGAGACAGATGATAGATAAATGTTGCCTTATCAGCTGATTCTTTTTGAATGATCAATGCTAATTATCTTCCAGACCCATTACTCTGACCATTACATGCAGGGATTTATCACAAGATAAATAAGGGGCATAAAACTACTAAGGCACTTAACAGGAGGACCACCTCATCAGTTTGTAGGTAAACTGCTACAATTCATTCCATCCATTTCCCTAAAGATGGTCGTTGTACAAACAAAACTCACGTAGGGTGATACCAGCGCCTCATGATGTTAAACACCTGCCGATGCTCTCTAATGCCGCATACACACGATCAAACAATCAGGTGGAAAAGTCCGGCGGACTCAAGTCCGCTGGAAAAATCCCCCCGTGTGTAGCCTCCGGTGGACTTTTTTTTACCCAAAAGTACGGAGGACTTAGAAAGTAGTTTTGTACTCCAATCTTTCCGTCGGACTCGCATTTCGGCGGACAGTCCGGCCGTGTGTGTGCTAGTCCGCCGTACTTTTGAAATGAACGGACCTTTCCCGCCCGGAGAAAAGTCAGCTCATTTTGTGCGTGTCTCCAGGTAGCCGGGGCCAGCGAAGGAGGCGTCGCTGGCCCCGTCACCTAGTATGGACTTAAAAATCGGCCCCAGGTCCACATCAGACCCTTGTCCGAGCACGCTACCCGGCTGGCCAGGAAAGGGGGGGACGAGCGAGCGCCCCCCCTCCTGAGCTGTACCAGGCCACGCCCCCCCTGCTGAGCTGTACCAGGCCGCGTGCCCTCAACATGGGGGGTGCCTTGGGGAAGGGGGGGCTGCGCGGCAACCCCACCACAAAGCACCTTGTCCCCATGTTGATGAGGACAAGGGACTCTTCCCGACAACCCTGGCCATTGGTTGTCGGGGTCTGCGGGCGGGGGGCTTATCGGAATCCGGGAGCCCCCTTATATAAGGGGGGCCCTGGATACCGCCCCCCCACCCTATGTGAATGAGTATGGGGTACAATGTACCCCTACCCATTCACCTGTGGAAAAATGTAAAAAAAAAACACAACACACAAGGGTTAAAATAGTTTATTGCATAGCTCCGGGGGTCTTCCGTCTTCAGGGGTCGGACTCCTCCGCTATCTTCTGCTAGCTCTTTTGCTAGCAGAGGAGCCCAGCTTTCTTCTTCGCCGCCGCCCTCTTCTTCCGACTTCGGGGGTCTTGTCCCCCTCTTCGGTTCTTCTTGCCGGGCCACCGCGCCTTCTTCTAGCTCTTTTACAGGCGGTGGCCTGGTCTTCTGTTGCCGCTGTCGCCGCTGTCGCTGTTGCCGTCTTCTGTTCTTCTCTTCTTCTCTTCTTCTCTTCAGATGTTGCCTCATCGCTCTCTCTGCTCACAATGACAGGGACAAGGTGCGCGGCGACTTATATAGGGACATCACCGGATGATGTCCCCGCCCAGTATGATGTCACAGTCCCAGCAGCCCCCCCTTCCCCAAGGCACCCCCCATGTTGAGGGCACGTGGCCTGGTACGGCTCAGGAGGGGGGACCACTCGCTCGTCCCCCCTTTCCTGGCCTGCTGGGTAGTGAGCTCGGACAAGGGTCTGATGTGGACCTGGGGGGGACCCCCACGCCGATTTTTTCGGTGTTGAGGTTCCCCTTTAAGTCCATACCAGGTGACGGGGCCAGCGACACCTCCTTCGCTGGCCCCGGCTACCTGGAGACGTGCTCCGGCGGACTTTGTACGCCATATTAGTCCGCTGAAAAAGTGCTGTGTGTGGGCAAGTAGCTAGTTCGGAAAGTCCGACGGACAGTCCGGCGGGAAGTCCGCCAGACTAAGTCCGCCAGATAGTCCGCTACGTGTGCTTTTATATTTGTGAATATATTTCCTTTTATTAAATGATATGGTTTTTAAGCAAGACTACTGTATGGTCCTTTGTTCTTTCCTCCATTTATCTCTATTCTGAAGAGCAGTCTTTGAAAAAACTGTGGAAGATCCTGGAGGCTCTGGAGTCTGTGGTATTTTGTTTGGTGGCCTTTGATTGAATGGTTTCTATGCTGCTGATCTCTTATAATTTGGAGATCATTACCATTTGGTAAGGGAACTGGCACACTTGATTTCAAGGTGGTTTGTGACATTTTCACGTGAATTTTCACTTATTTTCAAGTTATCACAAGTGGACATGGATGCATTTTTTTTTTAAGCTTACACTTTTACCAAGCAGCTTTCTATGGGAGCATTCATCAGGAGGAAGGGACCGGGACCTGAGAAGAGGTGGATCAGAGCTGCTCTGTGCAAAACCACTCCACAGAGCAGGTAAGTAGACATGTGCAATTTGTTTCGTTCCAAATTCGTTATAGAGGAAATTCAACAAATTAGTTAATTTGGAAATATTCAAATTAATGAAAACCAGTTTAACGAATTTCTCCCAAATTCAAAAAGCTGAAAATTCAGAAATTCTAAAATCTGAAAATCCAGTGATCTCCTAAACCTCTCCTTTTTTCCCTCCTTATTTCCATTTGTTTGGAATGAGCAGTGGAGGTTAGTTGTGCTCCATGCACACTACAAATCCCATAGTCCATCTCAAAAGTCAGCAAGAGAGGGTGACTATGTTCCTACGTAGTGACTGAACTACCAGGGTCGCAACAGTCACACTTGCGACTGGGCCCTGGAGCTCCGCCACTGTGCCGCCTGGCTGTTCTCCCCTGTCAGGAGCCCACTCGGCCATTTTGCACCCTTGTGGCTGTGCTTAGCTACTGCTAGGAACCCAGCCTCATGCTCTAGGGGGGCCTTGCGGGGGGGGGGGGGGCTGTCAGTACCCTCCAGCATATCATAATATTTTTCCCGGTGCGTGCTCCGATTCCCCTAGAGCGATCTTGCTCCTACCTCTGACCATACCATGTGCGGGGGGAAGGGGGTGGAGCTTTCCACCAGCTGTGCAGGGAGTTTTGTACTAGGCACAGACCGCGCACCACCCCCTCTGCCGAGTGATGCAATGGAATATTCCAGAGTGTGAGCCTCATTACTGTGGGAGCCAGCCCTGCACACAGCGGTGCAGAGGCCAGCCGGGTACACAGGCCCTTTTGGGAGGCCTTGACATGGCTGCTGTCACTGTACAGGGCTGCATCGCTCTGGATGGAGGTATGCTACTTTGTGTTTTTCACTCCCTATGTGTGAACCTGAGGAGGTGGGGGGAGGTGGTGCGAGACCTGCCACAGGGCTGTTCTATATGCAATTAGTATGCAGTGTGGGCTAAAGAGCCAATCAGACAGAGACATCTGCAGAGTCTGGACACAGGGGGTCTATACATGGCTGGCACCTTCCTACCTGGGCTGAGATGTCTATATATGGGGAGCTGTGGGTACAAGACTATGTCTGATGTGCACTGCATGCATTCTGCATGCCATATGAGCACAGTGTAAAGTTCAAATAGGATGTGTATGGTGGGTATAGTAAAGTCTGCATAGTTGTGTTCAGTATTGTCACACCGTGCGCTGTGTAATCTATAGTGTGAGCATGGCATAACCCTGGTATGGTGGTGCCTGTGGACACAAGGTAGTCTGTACGTTGCACATTTGCTTTCAACATGCTCTATATCATATATGTCAAACACAAGGCCTGCAGGCAAAATCCAACCACCAGGCAATGTCATGTGGCCCTCCCATCCAGTTTTGCACAAGAATGTGGCAGAACTCCATTCTGCCACCTCCATTTGTCACCTTCCGCTCCCATTCACTGCTGTCACTTGTAAACACAGAAGACGTCTGTGTTTACATGGGACAGCTTTGCTCTCAGCGGCTTCCAGATGTAACAGATCTCTGCACACACTTACAGTGGATTGGAGGGCCTACACCGGGAGGTATAACAGTTCCACCTACACAGGATGGGCCTGGGGCTGCCTACATAGGGAGTTACTAGAGCCAGGCAAATTGGGGAGTGGGTGTTGCACATTGTGAGCACCACTAAACCCTGCATTTTGTACCCAGCACACCCCTAAACCTTTAACTATGTACGTAGTGCACCCCTGAACTCTGCACTCGGTGCAAAGGGCACTCGTGGAACTGCACTCTGTCCATAACGCACCCCTGAAATCTGTACTCTGTACATAGGGCTTCTCTAAACTGCGTTCTATACATAACACACTCCTGAACTCTGAACTCTGTATGTAGTTAGTGTACACTGGAACTCTGCACTGTGCGAAGCGTAGAGTACACCTGTGACTGGGTCCTGGTGTTCCGCCACCATGGGGGTCAGGGGGGCCCTTTAAGTTTTTTTTTGCGCCGGGGCCTTGAAGGTTCTATTTACGCCTCTGTTCCTACATACTATGGAACCAAGGAGAATGAACATAGAACATAGCCACCCTCTATCCGTCAGATCACTGCAGCAGAATTTGGAGACTTTGAGAGGGTTCAGAGCAATAGGAGGTACTTTTTAGAGTTAAAAATACATACTTGAATAGATTTTTATTTTTTTTAAACCAGAGTTTAGTGTCACTTTAAATTTGCAGTACTGCATATACTAAAATACTGCACAGCAAGAAGATTGGTAAATGTGGTTACAGCATTATCTATCGCACCCATAAACTGGTCAGATTAATTGATGTGAAGGGAGAAACGGGAGCATTTCTAGCCACATCAGCATAATGTAGTGCATGCCCAAGATAGAAACAAAGATCAATTTATCAATTTTACAATTAATTGTATCAGCGTACAATCAACATCTAGCCAGAATTTATAACAACCACTAAACAAGACAGAAAATCAATTAATAATTGTAAAATGTCTTTGAGGTGCTACCACATAGACATTAACACAGTCTAATAAGAGAAAGGACAAATGTATTGAGATTGATTATATATGTAATATGTTCCATCTGTACGTGGGGAAAGTGGAGAGCAGACATACAGCAGAACTGCTCTCAAGCATATCACATCCAGCAAATGTTACATAAGCCCAGAATAATCATCTGTAAGAAACGAATATCTCTGAAAAGGAGATTTATGAGTATAACCGTTAGGGCAAAGCTACTCCGTTTTTCTTGGCTGCGACTTCAGTAACCCTGAACTGAATGAGTTGCTATGGGTTACTAAAAGAGCATTTAGTTCTTCCATGGGGCTCTGGCATGGCAATTCACCAGGAATTCCTTGGGTAGAGAAGTCTTATTTATTTCTTAGGCCGCGTACACACGCGCGGACTGTTCGCCCAACTTTGTCCGTCCAACAGTTTCGGCAAACAGTCCGCTCAAACTTAGCATGGACGGACATGGCCACACACGACGTACGAACAGTTTGCTGAAACCGTGCGCGATGACGTGAACGGCACGTACGACGGGACGAAAAATACGACGTCCTATACACTGCATTATAGCTTTCGGCGTGAAAATCCTTTCTGAGCATGCGCGCAACTTTGTTTGACGAACAAGCCTACACACGAGCGGACTGTTCGCTGAAACAAGGTTTCAGCGGACAGTTTTACGGAATTTCCGAAAAACCTTGTCAGTCAAACTGTCCGCTGAAACTGTCCGCTGAAAGCCCACACACGAGCGGACTGTCCGCCCAAACACTGTTCAGCGGACAAAGTTGGGCGAACAGTCCGCGCGTGTGTACGCGGCCTTACTTTCAGCATTTTAGAATGCCAAATAAAACTGCAAAATCTGTACAGATAAAATAAAAAGGTAAATAATACTGATATGGGGAAGGGGAGATGATCTTTTGTGGATTCAAGCACATCTGAGGAATTCTGCACTATTACTAATTCAAATATAAGGGAAAGCTGTGCTGGCCTGAGGGCTCTTCTCAGCTTGATGAGACTGGAACTGCCTTCTATGTGTCCGTATGAGACGGTTAAAGTTTATCTAAACCAAAAAACACAAATTTAATACATTGTGGCTTACCAGTTCTTATCCTGCCAGAAACACACTTCTTGTCCTGACAACACTCACTCACTGTACTGTATATATGGAGAAGCAGGACTGTCACCTTAAAGCGGTAGTAAGTCACGGCTGGCAAAACAAAACAAAAAATCCCCTGGAAAGGAGATGATATAATGTGCTAGTATGCATCGCATGCTAGCACATTATGAAATACTTACCTTAAAACTAATCCCTCCAGTGGCACACTATCACCATTGACCGGGCTTCCATCTTCACCCAGTCTTCCTTCCGGGTTCGCAGGCTCCGGCTGTATGAGTGGCCAAGACCATGATGACATCACTCCCGCACAGGGTATGCCGGACCTTCAGAGCTCATGTGCTGGTGATGTCACCCAATCTACCCATTGGGAATATCTCGTAAACACCACAAGTTAAGGATAGTCACTGTACAAGTCAAGCCTTATTATAGGCTTATTTTAAGGATATTCAATGTACAATTAAAGCCTTATTATAGGCTTGCCTGTAGGAACAAGTCCACAAAAAGGCTTTAAAGAGGAAGTAAACCCTAATGAGCTTACTTCCTCTTTCATTCCCTGCAAAGGTAAAGCATAATGGACTACTATGCATCGCATAATAGCCCATTATGTGTCACTTACCTGACACAGGAGCCAGTGAAGTCACCGCTGTCCCCTGTAGTCCGGTGCATCCATCTTCTCGGTGGGTCTCGCTGCTCCGCCACTGCCATTCGGCAAAGCCGCGATGACGTCACTCCTGTGTATGCGGGAGCCACCACGCGCGGCATATCGCTGTTGACGGGTGCCGCGCTCAGTGCGCCTGCACACCGCTGTCTACGGTGAATGCACCGAAGACAGCGGTGCCTGTCTTTCGGCAAATATCTCCTAAACCGTGTAGGTTTAGGAGATATTTCTTGGACCTACAGGTAAGCCTTAATCTAGGCTTACCTGTAGGTCAAAGTGTGTTGTAAGGGTTTACAACCACTTTAAGGAGTGTGTCAAGACTACAGAACACCTGTTTTCTGTAGTCCACAGAGTTAAACCAGGCATTGCTAATAACACTCCAAATAACACAGGAAGCACTTATCAAACAAATAAAATAACAATTTCCAATGGTATGTTTAACAGACCAGTAAGAAGCTCACTTTTACAGCACACTGCTATAGAGCAATCTGTAGAAGCATTGGAAGGCCAGGAGTTGATTGTTTCAGCTTCTGGGCAAAGTACAGGTTCCTGGGTGGAAGCCAGCATTCCAGTGCTAGTCCTGGAGAGGAAAGGAGAGGGGGTGGGTGGGGGTTGGGAGTTAGGTTAGCAGGAGTCCAGAACCACTTTAAAATGGCACTACGGAAATCAGCGTGTAAGCAGGGGTTAGTCCTATTTTAGTGAGGTCCTTTATCTGTAGTTGTGGGAAGAGTTTAAGGAAAAAACAGGGAGGGGAGACCCGACCTGAGTGTAGTATTAAAATGATGACTTTAATAGGACAGCATTAAAAACACTTACAAGATGATAGAAGATGCATGCTTGTAAAAGTAAAGTGCAGTCCTGGCATTCCACATGGCTATTCATTCGTATGTCTATACGCAGGTGGAGAGGATCTTAGGAACTGATCCCCAAAGTTTTCTTTTTTTTCTTCCATCTTCCTGGGAAGATACTTAGAAAAAGGATTAGCTCCGCCCCTTTCGCCCCTACTGCCCTTTCCGGCCCTCTTCATCCCCAAATAAAAAGGGAATCCTGGGGAAGAGAAAAATAAAAGACAACATGAAGGGAAGAAACCCCAAAATGAATGACCCAAAAGCCTCGAGGGAGAGCTTAAATACAAGCACTATTCAGAAATATCTGAAGGAATCAAGTCAAAAAAGCCCCGGCTTAGAGAGAAATCAAAAAGGGGTGAGAGAGAAAAAGAAAGATACTGAAAAACCTGAAGGGGCAAGGGGAGACTCCTCCGGAGAGGAGGTGGACTCAGACCGGGAGAGCAGAGGAAGGGAGTTAAGGGACTCCTCTCAAATACCAACAAAAAGCGAAATGCAAGACATGTTTTCGAAATTAGAAAACACTATCAAAGCTGAGATTTTAACAGTAAGGACGGACCTAGGGCATTTGTTGAGGCGAGTAGAGGAAGTAGAAGAGCAAACAGGAAGACAGGCCAAAGAAATATGGGACTTAAAAACGCAAGCAAAGAAAATGCAGGAGGCACACAGGGAGATCATATATAAGATGGAGGAACAGGAGAACCAAAATCGACGCCAAAACCTGAGAATTAGATCATTACCAGAACAACAGGGAGAAGACTTAGGTGTAAAAATTAAAAAGATATTCAATCCCCTACTGGGAAGAGAAGAAGGCGCAGAAATAAAAATAGACCGGGCACATAGAGTGAGGAAACCCCCGGGGTTAAAGGAAGAGATACCGAGAGATGTGATAATTAAATTCCATCTGTACGAAGAGAAGGTCAAGATCTGGAGCAAACTTAGAGGACTACCATCAGTTCAGTATGAAGGGACAACGTTACAGGTTTTTATAGACCTGTCTCTGGGAACGTTGGCTCGGAGAAGAAGATTAAAACCTCTATTGGAACAATTGAGATGTGCAAATATCAGATATAGCTGGGGGTTCCCGGCTGCCCTCCTGGTTCAGAAAGAGGGAAGATCTATTAGGCTTAAGTTCCTAGATGAACTGGAGGACTTCTGCAATAAATTAGGAATTCCAACTCCCATGATTCCATTAGATCCATGGGATTTGTAATTTCAGTGGATAAAGAAGAAAAAGAAGACAGGGGGGAATGTATGATGTGCGATTCATGTATTGCTTTTCTTTCCTACAATGACGGAGGGGGGGGGGGTGGGGGGTGGCAGAGGGGGGGGGGATGGTCTGATGGAGGGACTGGGGGGGGGTCGGGCTCTATCACTCATGGTTCGTAGAAGGATACTTCTGCTCCCCAAGGGGAAGGGGAGTGGGGGGGGGGGGGGGCGCCGCAGCCAGGGTCAATCCCTGGGAGAAAGGGCTTGCAGAAGGAGTAGAGCTCATTATGCAAAGCAAAGGCCAGGAATGGGCCAGAAGGGGGGGGAGGGAAGGGAGGGTGGAGAGGGAAGAACTGGGAGGAAAAAGAGGGAAAAAATATTGCTGGCAGTTGAAAAAAAGGGAAGAGGGGGTTCATATGAGTTTTAGAAGGTGCAGATTAAATTTTTTTCTTTTTTCGGGTAGTCTCGAATGACAGAAATAAAGTTTGTGTCGTATAATGTAAAGGGTCTAAATTCCCCCAAAAAGAGATACAAACTCTTAAAGGAATTACAGCAATATAAAGCAGAAGTGGTGTTTCTGCAAGAGACTCACTTAACGCTAGACACAAATGTTAAACTGTACTCCGATAACTACCCGAACTGGTTCTATGGAGATTCGCCAATAAGGAGGGCCAAGGGAGTGGCAATTGGGTTTGAGAAAGGCACAAAATTCAAGGTGACCGACAGGCTGACCGACCCGGAAGGGAGATATCTGTTCCTGAAAGGGAATCTCGGGGATAAGACCTTTACCCTAGCAAATGTGTATAGTCCAAACAAAAACCCAGTAAGATACCTTAAACAAATTTTGAGGAAACTGAAGGATTTTAAAATAGGAGACGTAATACTGGCGGGTGACCTTAATTTTTGTACGGATCCAGTACAGGATAGTATGTCCCGTGCCAAGGGGATAAGCAGGAAGAGCTTGAAAACAATTAAACTCCGTTTGAGACAAAGCCAACTGATAGACGTATGGAGGATACAACATGACAAAACTAAAGATTATACTTTTTTCTCCCCAGTGCACGGAACGTACTCTAGGCTGGACTATATAATGGTAGAACATAGATTGTTAGAGACTGTAGTGGAAACAAAGATAGGAATAGCATCCCTGTCAGATCATTCCCCGGTGATAATGAAGATGAGGTTACCCGGAATACAGAGGCACCCGTTTACTTGGCGACTAAATAAGGAGCTCTTACAGGACAATAAAATTGCAGAAACAATACAGAAAGAAATAGAATTTTATTTCTTGACGAATGACACAGATGAGGTGACGGGCGCCTCCCTATGGGAGGGACATAAAGCTTATGTTAGAGGTATCCTCGTCTCCATCGGGGCAAGAAAAAAAAAGGAAAGAGCAGAGGAAAGGGAGAAATTGATGATAGAGGTCCATAGACTGGAGCAGGCGCATAAAGAACAAAGGGGCCGACAACAAGACCTCTTTCATCAACTGATTAACAAGAGGGAGGAACTGAAAGACATCTATGAACGGGAAGCAAGAAGGGCATTAGAGGGGAGAGCTAAAGAGAAATACTACGGGGAAAATAAAATGGGAAAATATTTAGCGAGACAGGTGAAAAGCAAGAGAGAAATCAATTATATTGATAAAATTCAGGACAGGAATGGGAAAATCGCCCACACCTCTAGGGAAATTGCGGAAGTATTTAAAAAATATTACGAAGCTCTGTATAATGTAGGACAGCAAGGGGAACAGGGTCTAGGGAAAAAGGAGAAAATTAAAGAATTTTTGTATAAAGCTAATTTACCACAATTATCAGACAGCGACGGGCAGAATATGGATAGACCCATCACAGAAGAGGAAATTTATAACGCTTTAAAGGAGACGGCTTTAGATAAAAGCCCGGGCCCTGACGGGTTTACGATCTCCTACTACAAAAAATATAAGGAAATCCTAGTCCCCCAATTTTGCAAA
Organism: Lithobates pipiens; assembly: GCF_037356315.1. Lineage (NCBI taxonomy): Eukaryota > Metazoa > Chordata > Amphibia > Anura > Ranidae > Lithobates > Lithobates pipiens. Next base: position 529,831,672 of record NW_027507758.1, on the reverse strand, counting down.
TACATAAATAGAGTAGGAACAAAATATGAAATAGGGGGAGATGCCTTGCGAGCCGCTATAACGCTGATCCCGAAGGAGGGCAAAGACCATACGCTCTGCTTTAATTATAGGCCGATAGCCTTACTGAACACAGATATAAAGTTATATGCCAAAGTGTTGGCGGCTAGATTAAAAGAAAAAATGACAGAGCTAGTGCATGCGGACCAAGTCGGATTTATACCCGAGAGAGAGGGTAGGGACAATGGGGTAAGGGCTTTGCTCCTTATCCAGGCATTGAAAAACAGTGGGTCCCCAGGTCTATTCCTGTCAATGGATGCTGAGAAAGCTTTTGACAGGGTAGACTGGGGACTCATGTTAGAAACCCTAGAGGTGATGGGGGTAGGTCCAAGGATGATCCAATGGATTAAAGCCTTATATAATAACCCACAGGCGGCGGTAAAGGTCAACGGAGAAACATCCACCCTGTTCCAAATGGGAAATGGCACTAGACAGGGGTGTTCATTATCACCCCTATTGTTTGCGTTATCTCTTGAACCGTTATTGGCCTCGATCCGAAACAATCCAGATATAAAGGGGATTAGGGTCGGAGAGGAGGAGCACAAACTCGCAGCATATGCGGACGATGTGCTCTTCTTCATTACAAACCCTAGGATAACAATCCCGAACTTGCTGAGGACGTTAGAAAGGTACGGTAAAATATCAAATTTGAAGATTAACCTCAGCAAGTCCGAGATTTTAAATATTAACATCAGCTATAAGGAAGAAGAGAGATTGCGAGCAGAATTTCACTTCCCTTGGTGTAAGGAGATTAAATATTTGGGAATTTTGCTCGCAAGCACTACCAGAAAAATATATTTGAAAAACTATATCCCATTAATAGAGGAAATAAAGAGAGAAATTAAAAAAATCTCATTTAGCCCTCTCTCGTGGTTAGGACGGATAAATGCGGTTAAAATGATTCTGGTCCCGAAGATTATATATAAGTTCCAAATGATGCCCATTTCACTCCCTGCGGCCTTCTTTGACATACTAAGGAAATTAATTTCGAAGTTTATTTGGCAACATAAAAAGCCAAGGATAGCGTTTGCGGTGTTAAGAAGGGGGAAAAAACAGGGGGGACTGGCGGCCCCGGACTTGAAAAGATACTATAATGCAGTGGTCCTTTCACGGGTGGTAGAGTGGGCGAAAGAAGCAAACGATAAGAGATGGGTTAGCTTAGAAAATGCACAATGCGAAGCACAATTAGGGAGATTCATATGGAACCCGCCACAGTATAGGATAGTAGGCCCCAACACACATGAAATAACACGACACGCACTGAAAATTTGGGATCGCACTCACACACAAAATAAATGGGGGTACAATTCACCTTTAATTTTTTTAAAAGAAAATGAATATTTTCCCCCGGGAAAACAAGAAATAGGGGGGAATTGGATAATAAAAAACAATGCACAATTAAAAGATATACTAGTAAAAGATAATTTAAGCACATTTCAAGCACTAAGGGAGGAAACTGAACTCATGAGGATTGATGCCTGGCGGTTCCTCCAATTAAGTCAGTTTGTAGCAAAATTGCCCCAACCAATACGAGGCGTAGAAGAATTAAGGCCCTTTGAACGGCTCTGTCAGAGACTAAAATCAAAAAACAACATAGGCCTAATTTATAAAATACTCTCAGAGGGGGACGAGTTGGAGGAACCGGCATTTATCAAAAAATGGGAAAATGAGTTGGGGTCACAATGTAGCACTCAAATTAGAATGAAAATATTCAAACTAATCCACTATGGGGGGGGGGGGGGGAATAAACTGACAGAGACGAATTATAAATGTTTAGCAAGGTGGTACGTCACCCCCGACAGACTGAGTAAGTTCGGAGTCGATCAAAACTCGGAATGTTGGCGGGGATGTAAGAAAACGGGGAATATGGGTCACATTTGGTGGGATTGTCCCATCATTAAAGAATATTGGAGGAGGATTATTGTCATAATAAAAGTAGTAACAAAAAAGGAAGTAAGAGAAGACCCATGGACTGTCTTATTTCATGGGACAGATGAGTCAATAAAACAATATAGATCTACGTTAATCCCCATACTACTTGACACCGCAAAAAGCTTAATACCGAAAAAATGGCGAGAGAAGGAGAGCCCAAAAATACAGGAATGGATCTCCCGAGTAAATGAGATACAATACTTGGAATGTTATGAGGAAGGGGGAGAGGATCCAATAGCAATAGAGGTCGGGAAGGGGAAGTGGGATCTCTGGAAAAATTTTAAAAAATCATGGCGATACGTGGAGGAAATAACACAATAGCACTAAGGACAAGCACCCTGGATTGAAATAGACAAATTATTTATGAATCCCACGAGAAACTGGCCAGGAAGGGGAGGGGGGAGGGATGGGAGGGGGAAGATGGAAGGGTATTTAGGGTCAAGAGGGAGAGGGTATAGAATAAGAATGTAATAAGAAATGTGTGTAAATGCGTACAATGAATTTTTTGATAATTTTTATATTGATGGAAAAACTAATAAATAAAGATTAAAAAAATAAATAAAATAAAATAAAAAGACAATCCCTGGACTTTATTGGAGCCAAAGTGAATTCACTGTTGCTTAGGTGACTGGCAGCCTCTGTACACTTTGAGAAAGAACCAGTGAATATCAGCGGCCTCTGCAGGGGTATCGCTACACTACACTAACTTATCCCATCAACAACCATCAAAAACATCAAAAATCCTACAAAGGTATCACATTTTTGCTGCTTGTGTTGTGATGTTTACCTATTTTATTAACTTATGATCATAGATGAGAATAGTTTGACTAAAAAAACCACAACACACCTGTGTAGATTTTTATGTTATTTAACCCTTAGTTTAACCTACTTAAATAGCGCCGCTTTACCGCCGATGCCAGCACCGCCCCAGTGTGAAAGGGGCCTAACTGACAATTGTGTGGCCATGCAACGCTGTACCCAAATAAAATTTAGGCCAATATGTATTCTGCTACATATTTTTGGTAAAAAAAATCCCAATAAGCGTACTATTGGATATTTGGTTTTTTACTAGTAATGTCAGCAATCAAGGACAGACCGGTCTTTTACTAGACTGTGAGAGGTGCTTTTACTAGGGAAAGACATGGATCCTAGTCTCTGCTTTGCAGAGACGCAAGATCCATACCTTCCTTTCTGTCAGAATAGTGATCTGCCCTGTTTACATAGGCAGACTGCCATTCTGAATAATTGGTGGGTGCTGGCAGACATTGAGTCCACGGCACATGCCGATAGGTTCCCTCTGTGTTTATTCACAGAGGGAACTAGCGGCCATCGGCACACATGCACGCCCCCTACCCAGAAATGTTGGATCAAGTATACAGGTGACCTGGCAGAGAGGTGCCGCCCTGTAGCAGTAAAACTGCTATAGGGCAGACCTTAAGTGGTTAAAGTGTAGTGCATGGCATGTTCATAAGTCATTTTAAATGTAGAGACAATGATATGCTCAGTCCATAAAGACTAGCAATTCCCTGAAGGAACATGGGGGAGGAAGAGAGAAGAAGAGAGGGGTCTAGCTATAGGACTAAACTAACTAGCCCCGACAGAAAGGGTAGCTGGTTATAACATTAACAACTACAGAAATAAGTTAAAGGATAAGTTCACCTTTTAACAAAAAAAAACCCAAAAAATAATAAATGCACATTTTTTCGCAGATAAAAAAATGTGTATTTTTTTTCTGGAGACTCTAAGGCATTGCACCAGCAATCAGCAGATCGCTGATACCATGCTGGACTCCTGCAGACCTGTCAGTGTATCTGTGTGCCTGTACATCATATGGGCAAACAGATACAATCTGACAGGAAGACTCAATGAACCACCCAGCACTCCTCAGCGCAGTGGTATTTCATTGAAAACTACAAGACGACAGCCACAAAGGCTGTCGGGTCGTGTATTTTTCCATTCACAGAGGACTGTGAATGAGTGAAGCGGCCACATTAAAAAAAAATTATTTTACAGCTAGCGGGGAGGAGATGATCCCAGCTGGCTGTGTGTGTGTGGGGGGGGGGGGGGGGGAGCGGTCTGTTCGTAACATGTTGCATGTTACACTCTGAATATGGGTGTAACATGTTACGAAAGGTGAATTTCATGGTTCAAATGGTAGCGGCACCAACTATAAATAAAGCGTTACTGGATCTACTGATTACCAACAATACAGACCTAAACACGGATGTGGAAATACGGGGAAATTTAGGAAACAGTGATCACAGGTCAATTGGCTTCAGTATAAATCACATAAATAGGAAACATAAGTGGAATACAAAGACACTGAATTTCAAAAGAACCAACTTCCCTAAACTATGAACCTTGTTTGAAGGCATGAATTGGGATACAATCTTAGTAACAAAGAACATGGAGGAGAGATGGGTTTGCTTTAAGAGCATATTCAATTAGGGCATTAGCCAATGTATCCCACTGGGTAATAAATTTAAAAGAGCGAACAAAAGTCCTGGATGGCTTAACTCCAATGTAAAAATGCATAACAAAGCAAAGGAGAAGGCCTTCAAAAAATACAAGGTTGAGGGATCATCATCAGCATTCAGACTTTATAAAGAATGCAACAAGAAATGTAAGTGTAGCAAGTGAATCTACACTCATACGGTATCGCCGGACCGGCTGCGAGATACTGATAGCTCTCTAAATTTACCAATATCCTTCAGTTACATTCAAGTCTGTGGCAGAGACTTTATTCACAAGTGTTCTACATCAAGTCTGTGACAGAGACTTTATTCACAAGTGTTCTACATCAAGTCTGTGGCAGAGGCTTTGCTTTACTCAAACACTCTATCAGCTGCTAGGCCTAGTGAGAGGAGATCTATCTGGTAGCTTTGAGAATCCAATTGTGAGTGGCCATTCTCTGGATTTTTATAGTGAGAGACTTCCTATCTTTTGCAATTCCAAGAGTACCCAAACTTCCTACCTAACCCTCTACCCTTCATTGAGAGACTGTTCTGTCTACTTGTTGTCAAATAAATATTCTAAAAGTGGATACAGTGTCAGTTTCTGAAATTCTTTGGGCCATCTACCACGGGAAACCCCTAGACGTACATGAGGTCAAGAAGGTAACAGTAAGCCCCATTAAACCAGCCGCTCCTTCGGGGGTCAGTGCTACATAAGGGTGCAATTAGGGCAGCTAAGATAGAACATGAAAGACACATAGCGGAGGAGAGCAAAAAAAGTCCCAAGAAATGCTTTACATATGTAAACAGTAAAAAAGGGAAGACAGACCATATTGGACCCATAAAGAATGAGGAAGGACATATGGTTACAAAGGATGGGTAAATGGTTTGAAGGTATTGAATTTATTCTTCTCCTCAGTCTTCACAAGGGAATCGGGGGGCTTCAGTAAACAAAACTGCAGTGTTTATCCTTATGACACATTACAGGAAGCACCTCCATGGTTAACAGAGGACAGAATAAAAATGAGACTTGGGATACTTAACATTAATAAATCACCGGGACCAGATGGCTTACATCTGAGGGTACTTAGTGAACTCAAGTAATTTTTACTGACAGTCTACTGACTGAAATGGTACCAGGTGACTGGAGAAAAGCCAGTGTAGCATCAATATTTAAAAAGGGTTCAATGGTCATCTTTCAAGTTGGGAAGATGGCAAGAGGGAGCTCATTCAGAGTGGTGAAATAAAAAGGGTCCAAAATACATCCATGGGAATTACAGACCAGTTATCCTAACATCAATAGTATGCAAGCTCTTGGAGAGGATGATAAGGGACTATATACACGATTTTAGTAACGAGAACAGTCTCATTAGCAGTAATCAGCATGGATTAATGAAGAATTGTTCTTGCCAAACCAATCCATTATCCTTTTATGAGGAGGTGAATTTTCATAAAGAAAGGCCCGTAGACGTGGTGTATCTGGATTTTGCAAAAGCATTTGACACAGTTCCCCATAAACGTTTACTGTACAAAATAAGGTCAGTTGGCACGGACTATAAGGTGAGTACATGGATTGAAAACTGGCTACAAGGGCGAGTTTAGAGGGTGGTGATAAATGGGAAGTACTCAGAATGGTCAGGGGTGGGTAGTGGAGTCCCCCAGGGTTCTGTGCTGGGACCATATTCTCTCTGGAGAAGAGACGCTTGAGAGGGGATATGATTTAAATGTATAAATACCATACTGGGGATCCCACAATGGGGATAAAACTTTTTTGTGGAAGGGAATTTAATAGTACACGTGGCCGCTCATTAAAATTAGAAGAAAAGAGATTTAACCGTAAAATACGTAGAGGGTTCTTTACTGTAAGAGCAGCAAGGATGTGAAATTCCCTTCCACAGGCGGTGGTCTCAGTGGGGGGCATCAATAGTTTCAAAAAAGTTTTAGATAAGCACTTGAACGACCGAAACATACAGGAATGTACAATGTAATACTGACATATAACCAAACACATAGCTTGGACTTGATGGAGTTTTTTCAACCTCACCTTCTATGTAACTATGATACCCACTGAAGTTTCCCAATTCTTCACAGTCCCTGGTTAGTGAGAATACTGCAGCAGTACTTGCTTCAGTGACTCACTGTGGTCCCTGATATTAAGGTGGTTGCTCCCTTAGTCGCGACAGCTTCCCCTCTACCTCTGACCACGACAGGTTCTCCAGCTGGCAGAACCGTCACTTCTGGTTGAACTGCAAGCTGCAATCCCAACCCTGTGCTGCTCTCTTCTGAATAGGCCCTCAGACAGCCTAGCAGCCAGATGTGCCCGGGATAGGTCCAATCAACGGCCTAGCAGCCCAAGCAATACAACACACATCCACCCAGACAGCCGTCAAGGTGGCATAGAACACTGATCACCTGACCCCACAAAAATATATATGTTCTCCCAGCAGGCCAAGGTATTCAAGAAAACTCCTGCCCATTAGCTGGGATACCTCATATACCCATAATCTGAACTTGCATTGTCCTTCTTGTATATAATGCCACCAAGTACCCGGCCCCCTGGCGGCAAAAGAGAGAAGTGCAGCAATTACAGACTTAAAGTGAAATCAATTGATCCCTAACAATAGGCCAAGGTAGCTATACCTGGCAGGTAAATTTAAGAGCAACCCTGCCTAAACACCAGGGTGCTACATCTACATCTGCAAAACATGCTAATTTCTTCTATAAAATATTAAAACATGGCGCATTATACTAAAGGAGAAAAAACCCTCTTCTGCACAAATAATGGAATTGCAGCTTATGCCTAAATGTCTCTTGCCATTATGTTTCTTCAGTCATAACATTTAAAATGATTATTTCCAAATGCTTCTAACCTGCTCATGTTTCATTCATCAATTCTAAATATACTATAAAGTTTTTGATTATTTGGTGTTTGTGCTCTCCAGAAGGCAATGTTTTGTTGATTTACTTTTAGGCAGTCTTTGGATAATTGGAACAATGTCTTGAAAAGAGTTTATTGTATCATTTAATTATTTTTGCTTTAAGTATAATTAGATGATGTTATCGTTTAAAGCTCCTGCTACTTATCTTTTAATTATCATGTTTTCCATTTTATCCTTATTCATTAATAAAGTGCATGCAATTTCATAGTACCATCCCACTGGAATGATTTGGAAACATATCTATCGAAGCAGAGTCTCTGCATTATTTACAAATGAGAGCAAAAGCCGGGCCGTGGCAGCAATTGGTGGGATTTAAAATGAAAAGATCTGTAAAACCTGTGCGTATGAGTGTTCCGAACTTGATTACAAGGACACAAAAGTAGCTTTGTAACTTGTTTTCCTCTGGCTTTGAGAAAAATCAAGTCAGATGGTAATGTAAATTGAATTAACTATTCATGATAGACAAAATAAATGTTACTAATTAAAGAGGAATTCCAATCAGAAAGGGGAAAAAGGACTTTTCAGGCAGCTCTAATATCCACGGACCACCAGTAAATTATTTTTTGCGCAATAAATTCTTGATTAAAATAACATGAAACTCTGGCAAAATGCTTTATCTTGATTTGTGTGTATCAGACCCCTGCCCTCCTCACTTAATCGTAACGGAGGACCAGTCAATCTCACACCACATTGTCACTTACGTAACACTGCCACTCTTAGCTGCGCCCTGCACAAAGATTTTCCAGCTTGGGGGACCACAATCTAGGTGCCAGCAGCCTGAGAGCGATTGTCACTGGGCTAATTAACCCTTTAACTGCCACCATGACCTTTGATTTACGGGAGAGTCAGAACACCCACAGACAGGTCTGCTATGAGGACTTACTCTAAACAGTAGCGCTCTTCGAGAGGCAGGTTCATTTATAGCTTGCATTAAGTGGTTGTAAATCCTTACAGACCACTTTTACCTACAGGTAAGCCTAGATTGATCAGAGTTCGATCGATGAGCTGGATAATCGGTTCTCAAACTTGGCAGATGCTCCTACTTTGTTGGTAAAGGAAAACTATTTTTTTACAGGTAAATGTCTTTTATCCATCTGTACACTCTACTCTGCTGAACTGACATTGCTGTATCATTTTTGGTAAATGTCTTCTGCTGCCATATCTTTAAACTTCTATATTTAATGCTAGCTCTGTAACAAACACACTGCAAAAGTAACATTACTGGTGATTGATTCTCAACCCCATTTGGCTTGAGTGATCAAGCCAGAGTTAATTAGCTTTATGACCCTTGCCTGTGTCTGTGGCTGGTCTGGTATTGGCCATCTCCTCTCCCATATTCAGATGTCTCAAATAAGACCGTATAATTGAGAAATGCATGCCTGCTCAATCTCCCTATAAACTTCAAGCAGTCTATGGGTAGGTGCAGGCACCATGGCTCTTTCCTGAGTGGCTCTGTCACAAGTGATGTGCAGTTTCACTGTTGCAGTAATATGAAAACAGGATAACTAAAGCTGGATGAAGATACAAGAACTCTGCTTTACTTTGAAAGATAACAAGCAAACCAGCATTTGACATTTATTTTATATGAAGTCAGAGTCCCACTCTCTATCCACTAACATGCTCCTACTACTCCTCCTTCTCACATTGGTGTCTTCTATCCTCAAATTATCATTACTCTACCCCATGTCTCTACCCTGCAGCATGCCCATATCACCCTCACTCCTACCCTCTCCCTACTCCTGCATTTGCTGCGTCCACATGCTGACATAAACATCAGGGCCATTAGACACGTGCGCTCATGCACATCCCACTCCCATCTTGCCTTCCTCATCCTTCTTCTCTTAGTCTCAGGTGACATTTCTCCTAATCCTTTTTCGTCATTTTCCAACTACAAACCACATATCCAATACCACTCCTCCTCTGGTAACCACCGCAATCTGCTCAGCTTAATTTCTATCCCCCTGCTCCCTCAAAAGCAGCCCACCAATCTCATGCCCCCTTTGGAACACCCGCTCCATCTGTAACAAGCTAACATCTGTGCATGACCTTTTCATCTCTCATGGCTTTAACATACTCACCATAACCGAAACCTGGCTTCAAAATTTTGATTCAGCTTCTCCTGTTACCCTCTCCCATGGTGGCCTCTATTGAACTCTCTCCCCCAGATCCAACAGACAGAAAGGAGGTGGAGTTGGGTTCCTTCTATCCCCACAAAGCATCTTCCAAGTCCTTCCTATCCTTCCCTCTCTACTTCTCTCTTCTTTCGAGAAGCACTGTAGTCGTCTGTTTTCTACCATTTCTCTGAGGATTGCAGCAATTTATTGGCCTCCTGGACCAGTATCGCACTTTTTTGATGACTTTGCTGCCTGGCTACCCTACTTTCTCTCCTCTGAAATATCATTCTTGGCGACTTTCCGACTTTCCGACTCTCTAGTTCTATAGATACTGTTGCGACACCTAATTGTGTGAGTTATTCTTCCAACAATTTGGATGAATACCTCTTTAATTATACAATTATTATCTTATTTTATTTTTAATTTTCCTATATTTATCTTCCAGACATGTTTAAGAGCATGGTGAGATACAACAAATGTCACTTTAAATGTGTTTAAATGCTAATTGTCTTGTATGTTCTTTGTACATTAAATTGTTTATCTTTTCCTTTGTAATGGAGAGCGCTGTGGTGACCTACTGAGGATTCCTTGTGCGGATTGTGGAGCAATAGGAGGAAGCTCCTAGGGGCGGGCACGCGCCTCTCCAGCGAACCTAGACTCCTCCCTTGTCTTGGGAGGAGCCCGGCCTTCTAGCAGTCGGTCACGTGGAGGTTTCCATGGTGACCAGAAGCTTGTGCGCGTCGCCACGTAGTGGCGCATGCGCACATGGAGCGGCGGACCCGACGGCGTCATAATTCGGCGCCCTGCGCCGTTTGTTCGATGCCGCCGGGTTGGAGGTTAAAAGGGCGCCATTAAGGCACCCTGTCAGAGCGGCTTTCTCACAAAACGGACGGATGGCGAGCAGACTCCCTGTCAGAGCGGCTTCTTTATAGAACGGACGGCTGACGAGTAGGTGACACTTAATCTCCTGGTACTTATCTATCCTCTCTTTCTATATAATCTGGCCTCCTTTGTCTCCCCTCGGGAGAACCTAATATACTATACACTTGTTTCACCAGGATTAACATCTGGTTGAATAGAACAGAGGCCTTTGTGCTCTATAGAACTGGGCTGATGACAGGATATTAACCCTATATAGCCAGTCATATCCCGCTACACCCCCAGGGATCTTCTGCAAGCTCTACAGCCACCCCCATTGTGACACATGACAACTGCTAATTATATTGGTATGTAGACATTGAGGTTGAATGTTAAAGTTACTATGCCAATGCCATAGAATATCTATGACTAATGACAATGGGTTTCCTGATCATTATTTATTTAATTGTTAATTTTCTTTTCTATCTCTTAGCCGGCTTTTACTACCTCCCGTGTCCGCCCCAAGGGTGGTCAAGCCTGGTAGGCAGGGACCTGCCCTTGCTCCAATTTTTATCCGCAATACAGTTTCTCACAGCGGTGAGCCACTCACTCTTCAATACCTATCATTAAGTAATACACTGTATGCTTTTGAAATGTGTTAATTTTATATATAAAACATGTTGACGCTATATGTTTAATTATAGATAGTACCAAGGTTTCCTGAAGAAGCGACAAAGAGTCGCGAAACTAGTTGAACAAACAATCAGCCTGGATACTAAACACTACTTCAATACACGATTGTATGCTGTAATCATGCCGTGTGTCAACAAATGTTCTTAATGTTTATATATATATATATTTTTTTTCTATATATTTTTTCTCTGTTTAAATAAAAATTATTTTAATTATTTTTGCTAAAATTTCTGGGTATCAAGACAGTCCTTCACTTCACTAGGGGATGGGTGGCTGGTCCGTGGTTTAAGTGTTCCACGCATAGGCCTCCTTCCCTACAATTTCTTTCTCTATATCAAATATATGAGGATGAGGATACCATATATATAAATTATTTTATTTTCTAGTAAAATTAGGCACATTTATTAATTATAACATCTGTGCATGACCTTTTCATCTCTCATGGCTTTAACATACTCACCATAACCGAAATCTGTCTTCAAAATTTTGATTTAGCTTCTCCTGCTACCCTCTCCCATGGTGGCCTCTATTGGACTCACTCCCCCAGATCCAACAGACAGAAAGGAGGTGGAGTTGGGTTCCTTCTATCCCCACAAAGCACCTTCCAAGTCCTTCCTATCCTTCCCTCTCTATTTCTCTCTTCTTTCGAGATGCACTGTAGTCGTCTGTTTTCTACCATTTCTCTGAGGATTGCAGCAATTTATTGGCCTCCTGGACCAGTATCGCACTTTTTTGATGACTTTGCTGCCTGGCTACCCTACTTTCTCTCCTCTGAAATATCATTCTTGGCAACTTTAACATTCCTGTCAATGTTAACAGCCCAGCTACAGCTCAATTTCTCAACTTAACCTCATCTTTTGACCTAACCCAATGGACACATACTTCCTCTCATTCCAATGGTAATACCCTCAAACTTGTACTCTCCAATCTCTGCATTCCTGGCAACCTCACCAATACCCCTTCCCTCTCTCTGATCACAACCTCATCAGTTTCACTGGGTTTCTTGCCTCCAACCACTGTTCCCTCCAATCAGCAAACGATTACTTGTAGGAACCTTCGCCACTTTAACCCTTCTCTTCTCTATTCTGCTACTGACCACCTATATGACATACACCCCTCCCTGTCCTGGCCACTTCTGTCTACAACAGTTCACTCTCATCATCACTAGATGCACTTTCTCCTCTAACCACATGCAGAATCAGGCCCCGACAGCTACAACCTAGGCAAACTGACAACACTTGAAAGCTCAAGAGACATGGCCATGCTCTTGAACGACTGTGGCGAGAAACTAAATGCCTGCAGGGCATCTATATAAATCTGCCCTTCTAAAATACAATTCCTACCTCCATACTGAAAAACAAGCCTACTTTGTCTTTCTTATTAATAGCTTGTCATCCAGTCCCCCATCAGCTCTTCTCAACCTTTAACCCTCGGCTTCGTCTCCCACTCCCTCTACCCACTAACTCACTCTCTGCCCAAGAGATTGCCAATCACTTCAAAGACAAGATTGATGCAATTTGTGAGGACACCTCCACTGTGCTTACATCTTACCCACCCAACATACCTTGCCTAACAGCACATTCAACACTCTCCTCTTTTTAACTGGCTACTTATCAGAAAGCATGAAATCAGATCGATAGAGAAGTAGAGTTAAATCACATTTGTTTAATAATAAAAGAGAAAAGAAGAAAAGGTAGTCAAAACATAGCCAAAGTTCTGTAACCGGAACGGATAGTCAACCAAGCCAGAATTCAGGGATCAATGTAGTAGACCAGCAAGCAGGATCTGGAGCCAGAAGGGATGTCAGCAAAGCAAGTGTTTAACAGGGTCGTAGGAGATAGTTTCTGCGATATAGACCAAGGCAAAGACAGAGATCCTCTGGACTGGATGGCTTAACCACTTGCTGACCAGCCGTCACAGTTGTACTGTGGCAGAATGGCTCGGCTGGGGGAAACAACATTATGTAACGATCGCTTCGCCCTGTGACCACTAGGGGCGGGTGCCCCCTGCTTCGCCACGGAGCCGATGCGAGTGCCCGCCGGGCTCCCACAATCGCTCGGGGCACACGGAGAACCGGCATCTGTGTGTGTAAACACACAGTATCTGGTTCTCTGAGGCCGCGTACACACGCGCGGACTGTTTGCCCAACCTTGTTCGTCAAACAGTTTCGGCAAACAGTCCGCTCAAAATTTGCATGAGCGGACTTGCCCACACACGAGCGGACTGTTTCAGCAAACTGTTTGCCAAACAGTTCGCTCAACTTTTGAAATGAACGGACTCGCCCACGTAAGGAGGAGGCAAATCCGCCCATTTCGAGCGCGTGTACAGGTAGGCGGGGCCCGCGAAGGAGACGTCGCGGGCTCCGCCGCCTGGAATGGGCTTAAAGGGGAACCCCAACGCCGAAAAAAATCGGCGTGGGGGTTCCCCCAAAGTCCACACCAGACCCTTGTCCGAGCACGCTACCCGGCCGGCCAGGAAAGGGGGGCGAGCGAGCGCGCCCCCCCTCCTGAGCCGTACCAGGCCACGTGCCCTCAACATGGGGGGGTGCCTTGGGGAAGGGGGGGCCGCGCGGCCCCCCCACCCCAAAGCACCTTGTCCCCATGTTGATGAGGACAAGGGCCTCTTCCCGACAACCCTGTCCGTTGGTTGTCGGGGTCTGCGGGCGGGGGGCTTATCGGAATCCGGGAGCCCCCTTTAAGAAGGGGGCCCCCGGATACCGGCCCCCCACCCTATGTGAATGAGTATGGGGTACAATGTACCCCTACCCATTCACCTGTGAAATAAAGTACAAAAAAAAACACAACACAGGGAAAAAATATTTTATTGCACAGCTCCGGGGGGTCTTCCGTCTTCGGGGGTCTTCTCGCCGGACTCCTCCGCTATCTGTGTGTAGCTCTTTTACTAGCGGAGGAGTCCGGCTTTCTTCCTCCCCGCCGCCGGCCTCTTCTCCCGACTTCGGGGGTCTTGTCCCCCTCTTCGGTTCTTCTGCCGGGCCACCGCGCCTTCTTGTAGCTCTTTTACAGGCGGTGGCCCGGTCTTCTGTCGCCGCTGCCTTCCGTTCTTCTGTCGCCGCCTTCGGTTCTTCTGCCGGGCCACCGCGCCTTCTTGTAGCTCTTTTACAGGCGGTGGCCCGGTCTTCTGTCGCCGCTGTCGCCGCCGCCGCCTTCCGTTCTTGTTCTTCTTCTTGTTCTTCTTCTTCTTCTCCTGGAGATGTTGACTCGACGAGCTCTCCGGCCGGAATGCCAGAGCCGCGCCGTGCGGTCACTTATATAGTGACAATGGGGCGGTGTCACATGGTATATGTCACATGGGTTGGTCACATGGGTTGATGTCACATGGGGACTATGACATCGTAAGGGGGCGGGGCCACCATGTGACCAACCCATGTGACATATACCATGTGACACCGCCCCATTGTCACTATATAAGTGACCGCACAGCGCGGCTCTGGCATTCCGGCCGGAGAGCTCGTCGAGTCAACATCTCCAGGAGAAGAAGAAGAAGAACAAGAAGAAGAACAAGAACGGAAGGCGGCGGCGGCGGCGACGACAGCGGCGACAGAAGACCGGGCCACCGCCTGTAAAAGAGCTACAAGAAGGCGCGGTGGCCCGGCAGAAGAACCGAAGAGGGGGACAAGACCCCCGAAGTCGGGAGAAGAGGCCGGCGGCGGGGAGGAAGAAAGCCGGACTCCTCCGCTAGTAAAAGAGCTACACACAGATAGCGGAGGAGTCCGGCGAGAAGACCCCCGAAGACGGAAGACCCCCCGGAGCTGTGCAATAAAATATTTTTTCCCTGTGTTGTGTTTTTTTTTGTACTTTATTTCACAGGTGAATGGGTAGGGGTACATTGTACCCCATACTCATTCACATAGGGTGGGGGGCCGGTATCCGGGGGCCCCCTTCTTAAAGGGGGCTCCCGGATTCCGATAAGCCCCCCGCCCGCAGACCCCGACAACCAACGGCCAGGGTTGTCAGGAAGAGGCCCTTGTCCTCATCAACATGGGGACAAGGTGCTTTGGGGTGGGGGGGCCGCGCAGCCCCCCCTTCCCCAAGGCACCCCCCCATGTTGAGGGCACGCGGCCTGGTACGGCTCAGGAGGGGGGGCGCGCTCGCTCGCCCCCCTTTCCTGGCCGGCCGGGTAGCGTGCTCGGACAAGGGTCTGGTGTGGACTTTGGGGGAACCCCCACGCCGATTTTTTTTGGCGTTGGGGTTCCCCTTTAAGCCCATTCCAGGCGGCGGAGCCCGCGATGTCTCCTTCGCGGGCCCCGCCTACCTGTACACGCGCTCGAAATGGGCGGACTTTCCGAGCGGGAACAGTCCGCTCATTTCGAAAGTACAGCGGACAGGCCCACACACGGGCGGACTGTTCGCTCAAACACAGTTTCAGCGGACAGTTTTTCTGAATTTCCGAAAGACTTTGTCCGTCCAACTGTCCGCTGAAACTGTCCGCTGAAAGCCCACACACGAGCGGACTGTCCGCCCAAACACTGTTCAGCGGACAAGGTTGGGCGAACAGTCCGCCCGTGTGTACGCGGCCTGAGGGGAGATGTGACAGCTGATCTGTTCATACAGAGTATGAACAGCGATCTATCTCTTCCCCTACACAGTCCACTTCCCTCTTCAGTTAGAACAAACTCTAGGGAACACATTAACCCCTTGATTTCTCCTAGTGTTAACCCCTTCCCTGCCAGGGACATTTTTACAGTAATCAATGCATTTGCATAGCACCGATTGCTGAAAAAATGCCAAGGTCCCAAAAATGTGTCAAAATTGTCCAACGTGTCCGCCATAATGTCGCAGTCCTGATAAAAATCGCAGATCGCCGCCATTAGTAGTAAAAAAAAAAGTATAATAAAAATGCCATAAAACTATCCCCTATTTTGTAGACGCCATAACTTTTGCGCAAACCAGTCAATATACCCTTATTGTGTTTTTTTTTTACCAAAAATATGTGGAAGAATACATATTGGCTTAAACTGAGGAAAAAAAAAATTTTTTTTAAATATATTTTTGGGGGATATTTATTATAGCAAAAGGTAAGAAATATTGTGTTTTTTTCAAAATGTTCACTCTTTTTTTTGTTCATAGCGCAAAAAATAAAAACTGCAGAAGTGATCAAATACCACCAAAAGAAAGCTCTATTTGTGGGAAAAAAGGACATAAATTTTGTTTGGGTGCAAGGTCGCACGACCGCGCAATTGACAGTTAAAGCGACACAGTGCCGAATTGTAAAAAGTGCTCTGGGGGTTTAACCACTTCCCGACCAGTGCACGGCAATGTACGTCAGCAGAATGGCACGGGCAGGCATATTGGCGTACAGGTACGTCCAATCTTTAATGCCGCCCTGCCGGAGGTGCGCTCGCGTGCTGGTCGGGACCCCTGTGAGTCCCGCGGACTTGATTGCAGCGGGCATACCCGTGATCGTCTCACGGGGCGGCTGAATGGAGAGATGCCGTTGTAAACAGCAACTCCCCGTTCTGCCTAGCAACTAGTGATGCTGATCTCTGCTCCATGTGATTGGAGCAGAGATCAGTGTTCACTAAATTAAAGTCCAGCCCCCAACAGTTAGTAACACACCCCTAGGAACACTTAACCCATACACTGCCACCCCCTGGTTAACCCCTTCACTGCCAGTGTCATTTACACAGGAATCACTGCATTTATATAGCAGTGATTGCTGTATAAATGACAATGGTCCCAAAAATGTGTCAAAAATGTCCGATGTGTCCGCCATAATGTTGCAGTCACAATAAAAAATCGCTGATAGCCGCCATTACTAGTAAAAAAAAAATATTAATAAAAATGCCATAAAACTATCCCCTATTTTGTAAACGCTATAACTTTTGCGCAAACCAATCAATAATCGCTTATTGCAATTTTTTTACCAAAAATATGTAGAAGAATACGTATCGGCCTAAACTGAGGGAAAAACATTTTTTATATATATTTTTCGGGGATATTTATTATAACAAAAAGTTAATAATAATGCGTTTTTTTCAAAATTGTCGCTCTATTTTTGTTTATAGCGCAAAAAATAAGAACCGCAGGGGTGATCAAATACCACCAAAAGAAAGCTCTATTTGTGGGAAAAAAAGGACGTCAATTTTGTTTAGGAGCCACGTTGCACGACCGCGCAATTGTCAGTTAAAGTAACACAGTGTCGAATCGCAAAAAGTGGTCTGGTCTTTGGTCAGCAAAATGGTCCGGGGCCGAAGTGGTTAATGGACTCTGGAGACCGACTCTGTGGGTTACCGTCCTTTCTGGTCATATCAATCAGGGGCTTGACCAGAGACGAGAAGTTATGAATAAACTTCCGATAATAGTTGGCAAAACCCAGGAAACGTTGCAAACCCACGGGTCAGGGCCACTGTAGGACTGCCGAAAATTTCTCTGGGTCCATCGAAAAACCATCAGTGGAAATGAAAACCGTTGCTCCCTTAAGGCGGTCAAATACCTCCGTAATCAACAGAATCGGAAAGGCATTCATAATCATGAAACTATTGAGACCCCTATAATCAATATAAGGTCTCAGTTCACCACTTTTCTTCTTCACAAAGAAGAAACCAGCACCAGCAGGAGACAAGGATTTGCAGATGAAACCTCAAGAAAGTTTGTCTGCAACATACTGCTCCATGGCCTTATCCTCCAAGACCGACAAAGGGTAAACCCGGCCATGAGGGGGTATGGCACCAGGTTGAATTTCAATTGCGCAATCATATGGCTGGAGTGGAGGCAAACTACCGGCTTGACCTTTGTCAAAGACATCTTTAAAATTGCAGTACTCCTTTGGCAGAGAGGAGAGTGAAGAGGTGCACGGGACCGTGGCTACCTTCTGGAAGCATGTCTAGCTGCATTGTGGCAACCAGGAGAGAACCTCAGCACGGAGCCAATCAAAGAGGGGTTGTGCCTCTGTAATCAAGGATAACCAATAACCAGTGGACACTTAGGTGAGGAAATAACTTGGGATTGGATTATCTCATGGTGAAGAGCCCCATATGACCATGGACAATGGAACCGTCTCATGAGTCACATGGGAAGGCTGTAGAGGTCTCCCATCAAGAGCCTCAATGGCAAGTGGAGTGTCATGCAGCTGCAGCAGAATCGAGTGCTTTTATACAAATGCAGCATCAATGAACAGGTCTACGGCCCCAGAGTCGATTAGAGCCTGTATCTTAATGGATGACTCAGCCCAAGAAAGGGTGACAAAAACCAGGGGCTTATCCTTCTTTATAACTGGGGATTAAACAACGCCACCTAAGGTCTGTCCGTGACAGGACCTCAAGGTTCGGGCGTTCACTGGACAGGTAGGACAAGACTTCAAAAAAGTGACCCGTCTGGCCACAATAAAAGCATAATCTCTCCCTCCTCCTAAAAGGTTCTCACATCCACAGAGAGACACGTTAAAACCCAAGTGAGCGTGTTCACCTTCACTGACCGACTCGGTACCAGGAGGCATGGGAGGTGAAGGAGGCACGGGTGGGACTGCAAAGCTCATAGACAAAAGTACAGGAGGTCCATCCAGCTGATCCATCATTGTCCATCTGCAATCTAGCAGCCCGGATCCTGTGCAGTTTTGGTCCTCCTTAACCACTTGCTGCCAAATCACGTACCTGGTACGGCATTCAACTTCAACTGGTTGTACTGTTTTTTTAGAGCCGATGGTCGGTTCTCTTGTAATAGCAATCAGAGTGGCTAACTAGCCACTCAGTTGCTATTACAAGGAGCAGGAGGGGACGCCACCACCTCCCGCCATCTTCTGGGGCTCTCCCATCCCACTGGGAGACCTGATCTACCAGCCAACATGTCCACCGACTGGCCATAGACCCATACAAAGCCACAATCAGCTTTGATCGGGTCTCTGCTATGGTAACCCAGAAGAGATGCCATGACATCACCAGTTTACCTGGCTGTCATCAGCACCATTTTCTGAAAATCCAAAGTATTCAAAAATGCAGATCTTTGCGTTTTTAATGCTTTCAAGTACAAAGGAGGGGTTTGGGGTCTTACTGACCCCAGATCCCTCCATAAAGTGTACCTGCCACATCCTTATTTCTGTCACAAGGATGTTTACATTTTAATCCAAAAATATTCCCATGGGCTAGAACCCCCAACAGGTAAGAATGGAGAAGATATCCACACCAGTTAGAGACGGGAAAGTGAGCTGAGAAGGAGGGTAGTGTTTGAACCAGTGAACACACTGGCCTGCATTTTCAAAGTCGTACACACGGTCGGACTTTCCAACGGAAAATTAAAAATGATTGGACTGTGTTGTCAGAAATTCCGATCTTGTGTGGGCTCCATCTGACTTTTTCTATCGGAATTTCTGACACACAAATTTTGAGATCTGGATCTAACATTTTTTTCGACAACAAAATACGATTGTTTAAATTCTGATCGTGTGTATACAATTCCGACGCACAAAGTGCCGCACATGCTCAGAATAAATTATGAGACAAAAGCTATTGGCTACTGGCCTCTTTATAGTCTCGTCGTACGTGTTGTACGTCACCTCGTTCTGAACGATCGGATTTACCGACAACTTTGTGCGACCATGTCTATGCAAGACAACTTTGGGCCAAAATCCGTCTGAAAAAATCTGACGGATTTTGTCGTCGGAATGTCCAATTGTGTGTACAGGGCATTAGATTCAGGTTTTTGGAACAAAAAGGATTCTGACTGTATTTTTGTTAGAAGCATTTTTTAGATACGTTTTATCCTCTGAGTTAGTTCATTAACTTTTTTTAAGTTTATATTGAGTGCTCCTTAAGTATAAAGAATAATCTTTTTTTTTTTCTTTTTTTTTTTTCGATTTTCTTTCATTTTTACAGATATGTAGGCTCTGTACATGTTAGCAGTATTTGATGTTTGCCAAGAATGTAGCATTTGCAATTTTAAGAGAATATTCTATCGTGGCTTAACAGCTAATGATGCTTGATAAGACTTTATGCAGCAATCTGCCTTCCTGGAGTCAGGCTGTTAGATTTCAGAGAAGGCACAGTCCACATGGGGCAGAGAGTAAACAGAGCAGGTTCTTTACAAATTGCTGGATTTTTACAGTAAGCAAATTTTGGAGGTTATAGGAGGAGATTTTTTTTAAAAAAAAGGTAATTGCTGGAATTTTAATTTAAAGAAGAGCTGAAAACAAATATATAATCGCCCTTTAGTTCACATATTCTGTCAGAGGTCATAAATGTATTCTACAATAAGGCTAGTACAATTAGCTAAGCCTAACTTTCAATTGAGTTGCCATATGCTATCTGAAAATTAAAATGTGGTATAAATGATAACTTGTCCATATATTCTAGATCTTAATTTAAAGTAGGTGTAAACAAAATCATTAAAATCTCATATAAGCATTAACATATTGATGTAATTTCAAAAGTCACTTTCAATTATTACAATAATACCTGCCGATCCTTCTAGGAAGGTCCTTGTTTGGCTACTTCTTGTTATAGGGTGCCAATGCTCTGTCCTTCCTTCCTAATTGTGCTCCTGGGTTGTCACACCACTGCAAAGGAGGCTACAATTGGCTTTTTTAACACATATTACACATTACCATGCATTGCCAGGACAACATCATCCAGTGCCCTGGGCGAAGATGGGAAACCACGCCCTCCTTCCTTGGCACCCCTCCATCTTTCAACCCCTCACCACCAACCACCCCCTGTTGGGTGGAGAAAGGGACAGGGCCAATATCAGCAGTACACTGCACCCAACTGAAAGGTTTATAATTGGTGCACAAATACGGGGGCAAAAGTAAACAATGTCCTACGTTAGCAGTTCCACTGAAATTAAGAAATGTCCCTGTGTCGGTGGTGTTGCTGGAAGGCAAAAAAGGTCCCTACTTTGGTGGTGTCACTGAAAGGAAAAATGTCTTTGAGTTGGTGGTGGAAGAAACACCATAGCAAAGCCCTCCACAGTACAGAGCTTTTCCCTCAACCTCTCAAACCCCCCACTACAAAGCCTCCCCCCCACCCACTACTACAGAGCTCTTTCCCCACCCCCTCCCCTCACCCCCTAATATAAAGCTCTCCTCCCCAGTTGATAGCTCTTCCCTTACCCCCCTCACCTCCCACTACAAAGCTCTTCCCATCCACCCCCCCCCCCAGTACTATAGAGCTCTTCCCCCACCCCATCCCCTCCCTTCACTCCCTACTACAAAGCTCTTTTCTCCAGTTGATAGCTCTCCCCTTGCCCCCTCAAATCCCATTATAAAGCTCTCCCCCTGCCCCCTCAGTACAGAGCTCTTCCTACACCCCCTCCCCTTCCCCTTACCCCTAATATAAAGCTCTCCTCCCCAGTTCTTAGCTCTTCCCTTATCCCCCTTCCCCCTCACCCTCCACTACAAAGCTCTCCCCATCCACCCCCCAGTACTATAGAGCTCTTCCCCCACCCCATACCCTCCCCTCATGCCCTACTACAAAGCTCTTCTCTCCAGTTGATAGCTCTCCCCTTCCCCCCTCACCTCCCACTACAATGCTCTCCCCCTGCCCCCTCGGTACAGAGCTCTTCCCTCAACCTCACAAATCCCCCCCACTACAATGCTCTTTCCCCAATCACCCCCCCCATACGAAATTGCTGGCTGACTGTCCTTCCCACCACTTCAAAGCTCTCTTAACCCCTAGTACAGAGCTCTTCCACCCACCCAGCCCCAAGGTACTTACCTAGTTGGGAAAAGTGGTTTCCAAGAGGCAGGGCTGTCTGTGTGAGGAGAGGCACACTTTTACATGTAAACATAGAATCCAGCATAGGAAATCAGCTTCTGTCTTTGCAACTAGTGACAGCAGTGGGCATAGGGCTCCGGATGAATAAGAACTCTACTGACAGGAGTGACACTGCAGTCACTGAGGCTGAGTACTATCTTGTTTCTGTTATCCTGACATAGAAGGGTGAGTGAGTGTTACAGTCAGTAAAAAAGGAAAAAAGCTGGCAAAAAAGAAAACGAATGCAGCCACCAGATTTCAGGACCGGTAATGCCGCGTACACACGACCAGACTTTTCAACATCAAAAGTCTGACGGAATGATTCCGGCAGACTATTCGATCGTGTGTGGGCTCCAGCGGACTTTTGATTTGCAAAAGTCTGACAGACTTTAGAAATGGAACATGTTTCAAATTTTTCCGAAAGAACTCCGCCGGACCCAGTTCCTACCGAGAAATCCGCTCGTGTGTGTGCTAGTCCAACGGACAAAAACCGATGCGAGGGCTACTGGCTATGAATTTCCTTATTCTAGTCCAGTCGTACGTCATCACATTCGAATCCGTCGGACTTTGGTGTGATTGTGTGTGGCCAAGTCCGTTCATTCGGAAAGTCCGTCAGAACTCTGTCAGAACTCCGTCAGAACTCAGTCGAAAGTCTGTCGGACCCAAGTCCGGTCGTGTGTACGCGGCATTAGATGTAATATAGTACATTTTTGTTTCGGGTTTAGAAAAACCTGAAGTATACCAAAAATGCCATTAGTAGTCTGACAGGACACCTGATCAGCCAATCAGTGATAGATATTGTTATAATGGTTAGCAAACTCTGGAAGGAAATTCAAGTTGTCAGTTTTACGTTTTTGAATGACATACTGAGAAGCAAGGTCACACCACAATTTCAGTATAAGAGCAGGCTTTTCACGTATACATAAAGAAAATTGTATCCTGTGCTCTCCGTCACACTGTATTTGCTCTCAAATGGTTTAACATCACCCAAGCTGGCAATTCACTGAAAATGTAATTTTTTTTTTATATAGTTTTGTTTTTGGCTGCATGGAAAGTAATATTACAATCTATATTAATAAAGAACGCACACTCTTACCAACATATTGATAAAGACAGTGATGTTTGGTATTTGCATTATTGTACATTTTAGTAGCGTGGATTTAAAAAAACGAAAATCGACATGTAACTTTAATATAGACAAAAACTGGATTTATTAAATGGCTACATTCTACCTGCTATATAGTAAGGTTTTGAGATGTAATTACAAAATAAACAATTACTGTCTTAAGCCCAAAAAATGTAACTTCTCTCAAAAAAGTAGCTGAACAATAAAATATCATTATATGAAGTCTATAAAGAAGCATCGTGAGTTAAAAACTGAAAATTGTATACTCACCTTTCCGTAATTTTCCTTTCCTGACGCATCCCATGGCAGCACACACAGTGGGTTGTGACTCCGCCTCCACAACCTGATAGGACTGGTTAGCTATAAGATTTGAAGAGGAGTCCACCGTTGCATTCTCAGTAACTATCACCTTAGAGGGGTGGGATTCTGTGTGCTGCCATGGGATGCGTCAGGAAAGGAAAATTACGGAAAGGTGAGTATACAATTTTCCGTTTTCCTGACGCATCATGGCAGCACACACAGTGGGAAATAACTCGCTACATGGGAGGGTGCCTTTCAGAAGTTTTTTTATTTACTCAAGTACAGGATATGGATGAGTTTGATTAAATAATTGATCTCCCGAACTCAACCGTAGTTAATTGAGCCGGGTCTATTCTATAGTGTGACATGAATGTGGTTTTTGACGACCAGGTTGCTGCCTTGCAAATAGTCTCTGGTGATACTCTGCTGTACGCCGCCCATGAGGTCGCCATCGCTCTCGTTGAATGCGCTTTCAGGTTTTCCGGTATTGGAAGGTGTTGAACTAGATATGCTTTCTTGATGACTTTAATCAACCATGAGGATATTGTCCTTGAAGAAGCCGCTTGGCCTTTTTTGGCGCCATGCGGAATGACCAGGAGGTTTTCTGACTTCCTGAATGGAGCGGTAGCCTCCAGGTAGGCGGATATTGCAGACTTCACGTCCAGAGGGTGTGGATTTCCATCTGTGTTGAGAAAAACAGGAAGATTGATCTCCGGATTAAAGTGGAAGCTAGATGCTACCTTTGGCACAAACTGTTCCGAAGGTCTGAGTACGACCCTGTCTGGGAAAAAGACTAGGTGTGGTTCTTTGATTAATAGAGCTTGCAGCTCGGAGACCCTTTTGGCTGATGTGATTGCAACTAGAAACGATAGTTTTAGTGTCAAGTCCCATAGGGATATTGATCCCCCCGTCGAGAAAGGTTCTTTTGTTAAAGCTTCTAGGACGATCGATAGGTCCCAGGTTGGAAAAATTGGTTTTCTAGGAGGCCTTATTTTTAGGCATGCTTTTTGAAACTGAATGATGAGGGGGTTTAAAGCCCACTTGATTCCTGTCATTGCGGATATGGCAGAGACGTGAACTTTTAAGGTGCTTGACCTTAAACCTTTCTCTAGGCCTAGTTGTAGGAATTCTAACACCTGAGAGACTGATGGAGAAAGGGGATTCCAGGACTGTAGTTGGGCTATTGCAGAAATTTTTTTCCAAATCTTATTATATATGTTGTTTGTCGATTTCTTCCTTGCTTGTTGTAAGGTGGATATTACTCTTAATGAACAACCCTGATCTAGTAACCTTTCCCTTTCAGTTTCCAAGCCGTCAGGTGTAGTCGCTCTGGTGACGGGTGTAGAAATTTCCCCTGTGAGAGCAAGTCTGGGAACAGCGGAAGTGGGAGAGGCTCTTCTGTGTTCAATTGCAGGATGGTCAGAAACCATGGTCTTCTGGGCCAGAAGGGCAACACTGCTATTACCGTGGAAGACGAAGTCCTCAGTCTGGCCAGAAACCTGGCTATCAAGGGCACCGGAGGGAATATGTAACCTAGGCGAAATTCCCAAGGGTGGTGGAGACAGTCGATCCCTGTTGCTGCTGGATAGGCGGTCCTTGCTAAGAAGCGAGTACATTTGCGATTCGCTGGAGTTGCTGCCAGATCCATATCGGGAACACCCCATTTGTGTGTCAGAAGAGTAAAGGCCTTGTGACTGAGAGACCACTCGTTGTTTGAAATAAATATTCGACTTAGATCGTCCGCGAGTTGGTTGTGAATCGCGGGTACGTATACTGCCTTCAGATCCGTCAGGTAGACTTGAGCCCACTCGATTATAGGTCGTACCTCCTGCATTAGGACTTTGCTTCTGGTGCCCCCTTGCCTGTGGACATAGTTCACAGCCACTGTGTTACGCACTGTCCATACGCAGGAGGACACTCTTCCCTGAAAGGAGGGGACTGAAAGTTAGGAGTGCTTGCCATGCAGCCCTGAGCTCCAGAACATTTGAGACTATCCCTTGTGGACAGAAGGACCAGCGGCCCTGTGCTCCCCGATCTAGATGATACGCTCCCCAGCCAAGGTAACTGGCATCCGACGTTACTATTTCTGGGAGTGGATGAACGATGGGACGACGGCGAGTTAAATTGCTGGTTTGAGTCCACCAACGTACTGACTCCTTGACTGCCCTGGTGATTGTTATTTGTTGTGACATTGACACCCCGTTCCATTGTTTTAGGAACGAATTCTGGAATACCCTCGAGTTCCATTGAGACCACTGAACCATTAGGAAGGTTGATGACATTGAGCCCAGAACACTTAAGCATTTTCTTGCAGACAGGTGGTCTACCGATAGTAGCTTTCTCACTTTGCGGATAAGAGGATGAAGTTTCTCCTGGGGAAGCCCTACTGTGTTGGATCTGGTGTCCAATTCGGCTCCTAGGAAGACCATCTTCTGTACTGGGACCAGGCTGCTCTTCCTCCAATTCACTATCCACCCGAATTGCTGGAGCGTGGAAATCAGAATTGAACGATGTCGTAGAAGTGTTTGTCGACTGTCTGCTAGAAGAAGAATATCGTCGAGATAGTGTAGGACTCTTAGACCCCTTTCTCTCAATAGTGCTATAACCGGAAGTAACACCTTTGTGAAGGTCCTGGGTGCCGTTGATATCCCAAATGGGAGGCTTTTGAATTGAAAATGTTGCCTGCCTATCGCAAAGCGTAGGTACTTTTGAAAGGTTTGATGCACTGGAATGTGTAGATAAGCGTCGGATAAATCGACCGAGAGCATCCAATCTTTCTCCCCTATTGATAGTAATATTGATTGGAGACTCTCCATCCTGAATGATTCGACTAGAATCATTTGGTTTAACTTCTTTAAATCCAACACGGGCCTCAGGTCTCCTGTTTTCTTTGACACCAAGAAAAGGGGAGAGTAAAACCCCTCTCCTCTCTGCTCCTGTGTAACTTCTATGATTGCTTGCTTCTGGAGTAACTCCATAATGTATCTGACCAAAAGCTTTCGTTTTAGGCGCGAAAAGGGGAGTTTGGTAGGTTTGTAGTGGTTTTTTGGCGGTTTTCGCTTGAACTTCCACCTGTGACCTTGCTGAATGGTGGATATCGCCCAGGGTTCCTTTATTTTGTATATCCAAATTTGGGCAAATAGTCTCAGCCTCGCACCTACTATTGCGGGCTGGGCATGCGTGGCATCAAAAAGATTTTTGTTGGTCTCCCGGCATGGTTGTCTTCGATTTTTGGACTCTCACAAAAGAGGGTTGTGTGCTTCGCCAATTCCATTTGAATTCTTTCCCAGGTCTATAAGACCTTACGTCCCGGTACCTTTCCGGAAGGTGACGTCTGAAGGGCGGATTTTTCCGTTGCTTGGGTCTTCTGTCCGACAGTATTAGACCCGATTTTCCCCCCGTGACCCTTGATATTGCGGAATCTAATTTTGAACCAAAAAGGTTAGTGCCGTCATAAGGGATCTTACACCAGCTGGATTTGGAAGTCGCATCAGCAACCCAAGGTTTTAGCCAGAGAGCTCTTCTGGAAGTTACTGAGGCCAGCATTGCTCTTGCTGAGGACCGAATGACGTCCACCGCCGCCTCCGCTACGAAATCACCCGCAAGGCTGAGTTCCTGCAGTGCTGAAATAATTTTGTCTTGGTCTGCTGCTTCTGCAATTAATTTTTCAACTCCAGACGTCCAGGAGGTGATGGCTCTACTGACCGCTGCTAGAGCGATTGCTGGCCTACAGGCCCCCCCCGCTGCTGAGTAGGCCTTCTTAAGGTCGAGATCGATTTTGCGATCCATCACATCTTTAAAGGTTACGGCGTCTTCTATTGGTAGGGTTACATGGTGCGCTAAGCGCATCAGTGAGGAGTCTACCACGGGAGCGGAGATAAGAGGGTTCACTGCTGGCTCTTTTAGGGGATAGAGCTTCGCTAATCTGTTGTTTAAGCCGGACTTCTTTTCTGGTTTTTGCCATTCATCTTTTATGAGCTCCTCTAGCTCTTCGATAAAGGGGAAGACCTCAGGGTCTTTTTTTAGGTTAGGGAAGTATTTCCTTAACTTAGGCGGGACATCTCTCTCTTCCTCCCAACCGATCGCTTCCTTAACCGATTTCGCAAAAGGGTTTATTAATGCAAAGTCGAAAACTGTAGGAGTCAGGGGATCCTCATCCTCTGGGGAGTCATCTGGATCCTGAGGGGTGTGAGAGGTTGAGGC
Source organism: Lithobates pipiens (assembly GCF_037356315.1). Lineage (NCBI taxonomy): Eukaryota > Metazoa > Chordata > Amphibia > Anura > Ranidae > Lithobates > Lithobates pipiens. Next base: position 529,804,295 of record NW_027507758.1, on the reverse strand, counting down.
TGAGTTAGATGACCTGATTGGATCATAAGCTGTCACCTGTAGGATTGTTTCCTTAACTGAGTCTCTTATAATATTGGAGGCTTCTCTAGCGTCAGCTTCCTTGTCCCGAGTTGCTTCCTCCAGACAGATTTGGCAAACAAGCTTACTAGGTAATGCTTGCGCTCCACAGACCCAGCAGGTATTAACCGCAGGACGGGTATGGTGTTCCTCTCGATGTGAGGATGGCGCTTCTCTGCGATGACGGGAAGACCTTGACCGACTTCGCCGAGAGTGAGAGTGTCTTGAGGGGGAACGTTCCTTTCTTTTAGAATAGGATGACCCCGAAGACCTGCCAGAGCTACCAAAATGAAAGGTATTAGTGGCAGTGCTCTCTTTTTTCTCCTCTTCACTACTTACCAATCCATACATCCCCTTACCTTGCGGTTCTAGGATGGTCTACTAAGGCAGCGGTCTCCATAGGGAAGAATAGAGTACACCTGTGACCAGAGGTTTTCAGTGTAAGAGCCAATGCAGAGTATGGGCAGAAGGTGCAGCACATAAATGAATGGCAAAGTGCATAAAGATGAAAGAAAAGAGGCTTACCAGAGTTCAGGAGGACTTGTCTTGCAAGGCAGCAGGCTGTGTGCAGAGATCAGGATGGTAGATGGTGTGGAAAGCACAAGCAGCACTTCCAAACGAAAATGACATTTTTTAAATAGCCCGCCGTCGCTGGAGGAGTGACGTCACCGCCGCGCATGCGCACTGGCCGCCTGCGCCGTCCTGCGCCATCTTGGATGCTGGCAAATGCAGAGGGCAAGGGGAAAACGTCACTTCCTGAGGGCCGATCGTCCGAACGGAACCGCCATGATGGAGAGGTCACAGCGCCGTGGAACTACAGGGCTCAGCGTGCCCAGAGGGGAAAAAAAGGAGGAAAAGGAAAAAAAAAAAAAAGGTGAAAAAAACTGAGGACTGAAAACGGAAGGTAGGCAGAAAAGGAGACATGCCTGGGAGCACAACAGATAGGAAGGGGGAGACCGCTGCATTCATTACAACCTTTTTAAGGTTTTTCCTTTTAAAAGTCCGCTGCTTTGTAATTTTGCCCCTGAGACCACCAGAGTGGGGCTCCCTGCGTTATGGCTCATTTAGAGACCGTACGGACAGGGACTTCCAAGTAGGAGAGGCTGAACCTAGCTGGGGTAGTGCGGTAAGGTGTTCCATGCTAACCGAACTCGAAACGTAATGTCCCATACAGGTGAGGAAAAAAAGGAGAATGCAACGGTGGACTCCTCTTCAAATCTTATAGCTAACCAGTCCTATCAGGTTGTGGAGGCGGAGTCACAACCCACTGTGTGTGCTGCCATGATGCGTCAGGAAAGTATTTTTCAATAAGTCCGAGTTCAGAACAAAAAATGTATTTCAGGTGAACGTGTATTAAAATTATAAATAATCCCAAACCAACTTTACCAATATTCAAAGGCATTGCCTTTACTTACTTTCCCTACTCCTCTCTGTCTACCCTGGAAAGATCCTATGAAAATATCAACTATATAGTACCTTGTGGTTGGTGCTTGCACTCTGTTAAGTCAGTCATAGATGGAGTGATTTTTTTCCTGCAACCATCAGTGTTGATGGGGGAATCCCTCTTGCTGAACCATTGTGCTCTCCCTGTAATAGCCGCTGGCAACAATCGCATGTAAAATCTGACAGGCTGGTTGTACTCAAGTTGATCGATTGGTCAACTTGGGTAATTCAGCCTGCTCATACATGGTTCAAATCTTAGCTGGTCCCTGCTGAACCAACCAAGATTTGAACCATCTATGGCTGGCTTTGGGAATGTCCCCTCTCATTTGAAAGTGCTCAGGTCTGGTAATTTGTCTCTCAGGAACTAAGCACTTCATAGTGGGATTGCATAGAGAAGCACCTATTACAGAAACTTGGCCATGCATACAAGTGGACCCAGTCATTTTAAATGCACTTGTTAACATATACAGATAGGTGCCATACCAGTATGCTGTTTCTGTCCATCAGGCAGCCTGGCCCAAATATTTTATTGTTGTCATTCTTTCGTGTTAATTGTAGGATACAGCAGTCATTGCCGCTTACTCCTAGCACCGCAGAGGCATGTGTGCTTCCTTTTTCAAAAGCCACATTGAGCTCAGCCACTGCTGGGATAGGCGGCGGTAGAGAGAGCTTACTGAGCATATGCTCCAAGCCACTCGTCTGTATTGGCCAGTTTCTGTAAGCCCTTGTACACATGGTCGGACATTCTGACAACCAAATCCGTTGGATTTTGTCAGACAAAGTTGTCGGAAAATCCGATTGTACATAACGTGATGACGTTATTTCGTTACGACGGGACTACGTTCAGGCTAGTAGCCAATAGCTTTGGTCTAGGAATTTGATCTGAGCATGCGTGGCACTTTGTCCGTCGGAGTAGGCTACACATGATCGGAGTATGTCCGATCGGAGCATTTTGTCTGAAAATTTTTCGGACAAGTTGGAAAACTTGGTCCGTCGGATACTCCGACGGAAACAGTCCGATGGAGACCACACACAGTCGGGTTATCTGACAAAACGGTCCAATAGGACACATTCCGTCGGAATCTCCGACCGTGTGTACAAGGGCTAAAAGGTGAGCTTTAAAGCTGGGCTCTAGGCAGATATAAAGGAAACACCATTTAATACAGTTACAAATTCATTAAAATAATCATTTAATGCATTTTAAAAGCAGCAAATTGGTTCACAACACTGCATTGCTTGGACATGCTATATAATTGGGACATATACATCATAAAGCCCAAATCATCTCAAATAGACAATGAGTTCATTGTATTCCAATAGCCTCCACAGTTACCAGATCTCAATGCAATAGAACACCTTTGGGATGTGGTAAAATGGGAGATTCACATAATGGATGCGCAGCCAAAAAATCTGCAGCAACTGCGTGATACATTTAAATCAATATGAACCAAAATCTCTGAGGAATGTTTCCAACACCTTGTTGGATCTATGCAACAAAAAAGTAAGATGTTTCTGAAGTCAAAAGGGTTGTCCAACCTGTTACCAAAAAGGTGTACCAAATAAAGTGGCCGGTAAGTGTATATTATTATTTTTTTTCCTTCCTCTGGATCAACTGTAAGTATAGGATTATGTATATGGAGGTTTTCTACTTATTTTATTATGTGTATTTATTTGTGTTCTATTGAATAAACTAGATAGACTTGTATATTTTTTTCCCCTAACAATGTAACTGTGAAAACTACTTTTGGTGGGAATGACAGATCTGCCCCAGTGATATATGTTGAAGAAAAGTAAATGTATGCTTTTGAGATACAAGACATATGCAACATACAACATAAAGAGGTACAATTGAATGCCAATAAAGCATATAGTGTGATTTGCATTTACTTGAAAAAAAACACACAGATTCGAAAGCAAAGACAGAATAATTGACAGCTTTTAAGAATTAGAGTAGCCAAACTTTTAGCTATGAATAGAGTGTAGAAGGGTAAAACCTCTGCCAGTTTTCTATCACCAAAGTAATAGAAGAAAAGTGTGGGGTGCTTAATCTCTTAAAGGATTAGTTCACCTTTTGTAAAATGTTACACGTTACACCCATAATCAGGGTGTAACATGTAACATGTTACGAATGTACCGGTCCCCACACACCCCTTGCAAAGAAAATGTGCATTTATTTTATTTTTTTAAAGGTGAATTGATCTTTTATTGCAGATGTTCTAAGTCAAGTCTAAAAGAGTAATGCAGCATACACACAATCGGACATCCCGACAACAAAACCGTGGATTTATTTCCGACGAATTTTGCCTCAAACTTGTCTTGCATACACACGGTCACACAAATGTCGGAAATTCCGAACGTCAAGAACCCAGTGATGTACAACATGTACGACGAGCCGAGAAAAATGAAGTTCAATAGCCAGTGTGGCTCTTCTGCTTGATTTGGAGCATGCGTGAAATTTTGTGCATCGGAATTGTGTACACACGATCGGAATTTCCGACAATGGATTTTGTTGTTGGAAAATTTGAGATCCAGCTCTCAAATTTTTGTTGCCGGAAATTCCGACATTAAATGTCCGATGGAGCCTACACACGGTCGGAATTTCTGACAACAAGCTCACATCGAACATTTGTTGTCGGAAATTCCGACCGTGTGTATATAGCTATAGGAAAATGAAGTAGGTTAGCAGCTGCAGGTACTGTAGCTGAAGGCTTTTTATAAGCATCCCTGTCCAGCACTGTCTTGTAGGCACCTGATTTTTCCCATTTGGTTGCTGGCTGGATGTCAGTTCCTGACCACTTACAGATGGCCCCCTACTGAGCATGTAAGAGAGCTTGAATTACAGGGAGACTAGCCTACTGCCATGTTTGACATGTATCCCAGGAGGCTGTGTGCAGGCGAGTGTCAAAAACAAAAAGGTACTTATTTCCAGCAAAAAGAAATGCAATTTCTACAATTTTGTAACAGGCTGAGGAAAGAAAGAAAAAAATGTTTTACTATCAGTTGGGGGCCCACTTTAAGCAGTGTAGAGGGACTGATTATCTTTAGGCAGCTCTCCCAGAAGTGGTGGCCAAAGACTGACTCTTTGCTTGTGTATGGACTAGATGTGCAAGGGGGAAAGTGACAAATGCAGAATGTATAAATTCCAAATTAAATTTTATTCACTCTTACAGTATATCATATGTGTTTCTGGGGTTCAAAGAGTTTTTGTGATGCTCTTTAGTCACTTATAAATGTAAAAATTTTTTTGTAATATTTAATCCTAACTATGATTGCTTTTTGAAATGTAATCTACATGCTACTTGTCTATTCAATATTATTGTTTTATTTTTTCACCATCTTACCATGTTACCTATTTGTGCTTGACCTCCTAATTTTGTATCCCTACATATGCAGGCTAAATCTCCTATACCACTTATTCTCCAGTTAATACTGTATGAAGTATTGGTGAAGGAGGACCCTTTGAACCTCTGAAACATATTGGGGTTGATTTACTAAAACTGGAGAGTGCAAAATCGGGTGCAGCTCTGCATAGAAACCAATCAGCTTCTAGTTTTTTTTATGTCAAAGCTTAATTGAACAAGCTGAATTTAGAAGCTGATTGGTTACCATGCACAGCTGCACCAGATTTTGCACTCTTCAGTTTTAGGAAATCAGCGCCAATGTCTTTTTATTATATAAGAGTCTGAACTAAATTAAATCTGAATTTTATATATTCTGCTTTTGGCACTTTCTTTCTTACACACCCAGGTTTTCATTACCTGTGATTCACCCTATCAATTTATCCTGATGACCATTGTCACCTGGGCAGAAAGTAATAAAAATTTGAAATTTTATAGTCGTCCCTGAAACAGGAACAGTGAGAAACCCCTTTCCCATGACAGCTGTCTAAAATTAGATTGTCCCTCAGTTTTGCTGAGTTTTGCTTTAGATACATGTTAAAGGTATATGAAGTGAAAATAATTCTGATAAACAACAATGGTAAACAATTAAGTTTTGGGTGCAGTTGTATATAAGAATGAAAATGATATCATGTAGATCATAGGATCAAGGAAATATTTGCTGAAAACCATAACACTTGAAGGCAAGTCATGAATGTGTGTAAAAAAATTGCACCTAATATCACTGTAAGAGTTGTGAAAAAGCTCTTGAAATCCATGAAAGCTATTCTCAGCAGGCTCTCTGGCTATATAAAAAGAGACATTAAAAAAAAATTCTGCCTAACTTTAAAAGGTTTATAACAAGGCACAAGGGGAAACTTGAAAAATAAGTTAAAATTGAATTATAAGCAGTAATAATAATAACAATAATAATAATAATAACAGTAACCACAACAGCAACAGTGTACCATTCAGTAAATATTCATTGTAAAATTACTGAAATGCATTGACAATTTAGTGGTTGTCAAAGTTGAACTTGCGTTGTTGTTTATTTCTTTTGGTCACTTATCTTAAATTAGCCATTGTGCTTAGGTCAACTAGGCCCACTTTCTGTCATTCTCAGAATGGCCAATGGCCATTTCTATGCTGAGAACATTTTGGGGTTAAGTTACTAAAACTGGAGAGTGCAAAATCTGGTGCAGCTGTGCACAGTAGCCAATCAACTTCTAACTTTAGCTTGTTCAATTAAGCTTTGACAAAAAAAAACAACCCAGAAGCTGATTGGTTTCCATGAAGAGCTGCACCAGATTTTGCACTCTCTAGTTTTAGTAAATCAACCTCTTTATGTCTATATTTTGGCTCAGCAAGCTTCCCATGGCAGTGTTAACGCCATGTAGGACTGATACATAAGCTGCCCAAGTCCTGCTCTGGTGAAAGCAGTAAATACTCAAAATAGGCTTCCCAAAAAAAGTCAGAAGAGCTTAAAAGTGCAAAAATGTTTTTTCTGTGATGAATCTATACCTTGATACAAGGGTTTACCTTGGTATGTACAGTATATGACAATGCCTCATAATAGTACCATAATGGCTGCTAATGGCAAAGTAGCATGTGGATGAGTATTGTGCAGTAGAATCCATAGAGGAGAAGGACCTTGTTGGGAAGGAGTACAATGAGAAGGCCCACAAAAGGTAAAATCTGGCCTTATAGCAGAGCTGTAGACCAGGTGGGTTGTGTACTAACGCAGTCCAAGTGGAAAATAAATTGTTTGTCATCCTCCAAATCAGTTTGCTTATCTCTATTCCTATATTTCTATGGATACACAATTTACAATCCCTCCACCTAGTGTATCATCACAGCGCTCAAGTTGCCCAAACCCTAAAACTCAGCTGCTACTTCCAAAAAAATATTAAACAAAATATAGGTGCATCAAAACTTGTTTTTAACAAGCATGCGTGGGTCGCGGGACTCCGTGTCCCCGTTCACATATTGCACAGGCGGCAGACTCTGTGTCCCCACACATCATCACCACGCCTGCAACGTGACTCGCGCGCTCCCGCTGATCCCATCCCTCCACGCCCACAATGCACCAGCAACGCGTGCGGGCAGCATCTCTCTGCACCTTCAACACACTCACACAATATGAACTCGGTCCATGATAATTGCGCATGCGCAGAGATCGTATATGAAGCTCGCACATGCGCAGATCATAAATCAACATGTCCCCAGTTACATATTACTCGAGCAATGTGCCGCTGTGTCACCAATGCGCCAACGTTTACAATATAACAGTCCCTACTTATCTTATATCATCTAACTCAGTGCAAGCTATCCTTGCTACACGAGTCCATACTACTCCAAAAAAAAAAAAAATATATATATATATATATATATATATATATATATATATATAATCATAATAAAGCAAACATACTAAAAAGTATATAAAAAATATATAAAACAATTAAATTGAATATAAAACCAATGACAGCACTAAAGGAATCTAAAAAAAATGTTTTTTTTTTTTTTTAAAGAGTCTCCATCTGGATAATTGGCTCAATTAGCATGACATCCTATATCACCTACAACATATATCTTCCTATCTATGCATAGGTGATAAATCCCCCTGCATCTTTCTGAACAGATATTCATAATTAATAACCTCGGGTACACCTCAACCTAAATATTACCGCCCTCACTCTATATACCTACATGTCTTAAATGGACCCTAGAACCCTCCACCTAATTCGGGAATTGTCTTTCTTTCAAGAATAAAGAACCGCAAAAAGGATTATATACTAAAAATATCAAATCCCTTTAGATCCAAATACTCCAGTATTAATGTCAATATCTAATTCATTAGAAATTACTAATAAAACAATTTAGGTCCAGTTCTATGTTCATTCCCCTCGGGGAGAGGCTCTTCATCGAGAAAATCCATTTTGTTTCCCTCTGGGTGGGATAAGTCTCTAACTCGATTTGAACCTCTCCAGGAGGGGTGAACGCAGTCCACACCACAAAACTGCAGTAAACTCGGATCCTGTTGATGGCATTCCTTAGTGTAGTGGCACACTATGATATTGATAACCCTTACGGATATTCGCCAAGTGTTCAGAGATCCACACCCTCAGCAATCTTTTTGTGCGTCCCACATAGAGTAAGTTGCAAGGACACCACAACAGATACACCACATATGACATATTACATATCATAAATTCATTAATGTTAAATGTTTCTCCCTCACCATTAGTCACTGAGGTTACTCCCTTATTCACCTGACGCACAGTTTTTCAACAAATGCATCTTCTACATGCATAAAATCCTTTCAGTTCACCCGAAATGGTTTGTCGCGTCGGGGGGTCCAGAATCTTTTTTACAACCCTATCCCCAATATTGAGTGCCCGTTTGTAAATAAACTTGGGGAGTTTGGGTAGTAGCACCCCCAGATGTTTATCCCCACCCAGAATATACCAATGCTCCTTAAAAATCTGTTCCACCTCTCTATACTGATGGTGGAATCTTGATGTAAATCTTAATTGATGCTGTGTAACCCGTTCTTCCTTTCTTCTCCCCTCAAGACATGTTTCCCTCGGGATATTCGCAACCTCCCTAATAGTATCATCCAAGTCGGCCTCCTCATACCCCTTCTGTATAAATCTCTTTTTCAAAATTTGGGATTGGACCACATAATCATCATTAAGCCGCGTACACACGGGCGGATTGTATGGCCTACTTAGTCCGTCATACAATCCGACGGACAGTCCGTCATACTTTCGAATGAACGGACTTGACCACACACGGATGCACAAACAGTCCGTCGAAAGCTTGCGCGATGACGTGTACAGCACGTACGACGGGACTAGAAATAGGAAGTCCAATACACAGCAATGCAACCTTTCGCCGTGTAAATCCTTTCTGAGCATGCACCATTCTTAGTCCGTCGAACTAGCCTACTCACGAGCGGATTGTCCGCTGAAACCAAAGTATGACGGACAGTATTACGGAAATTCCGAAATACTTAGTACGCCAGACTGCACGCTGAAAAAGTCAGCTGAAGCCCACACACGAGCGGACTGTCCGCTGAAATGTGTTTCGACAGACTAAGTAGGCCATACAGTTCGCCCGTGTGTACGCGGCCTCAGTTGTGCAGTTGTGGCGGATCCTTAAAAATTGCCCTTTTGGAATATTTCTAATCCAGGAAGGATGATGTCCACTTTTAGTTGTTAAATAGCTATTACGATCAGTGGTCTTGAAATACACTGTCGTATTAACCCCCCTGACGGTATTCCCGAGTCTGACTCGGGGTGGATTTTTTATACCAAGAGCGGTATCCCCGAGTCAGACTCGGGACTGCATCGCTGGATCCAGGAGGAGATTTACTTACCTTCTCCCTCGGATCCAGCGCTGTCTCCCCGCTGTACGAGCGAGCCGTGTCTCGCTCGATGCATTACATCGCCGATCTCCGTTCCCTGCGAGCGTTGCGACGCACGGGCACGGAGATCGGCGCCAAATTCAAAAAGTGAAACAAACAGTAAACATACAGTATAATGTAATCTTACAGATTACATTGCTGTATGTAAATATTTCACATCCCCGTTGTCCCTAGTGGTCTGCCCAGTGTCCTGCATGCAGTTTTATATAATAAAAACTGTTCTTTATGCCTGAAAACTGGAGATTGCCCATAGCAACCAAAACTGTCACTTTACATCAAAAATGATTTTAGACCAGCTAGAAAACAGCCATAATAAATTAGAATCACTCGCAGAATTGAGCGATAGCGATTTGTGGGGAGATCCGTCATCAAATACTGAAAAGTAATGACAGTGGCAATTCTGCAACTGAGCAAATTTCAGTGTTTTTGATTTGATTACATTATTGAATAATTTTTATTATTGTTATATTATTATTTGGTACAATTATTTATAATTATTTATTATATTATAATTTATGATTTAATTTTTCAAACTTTATCATACCCGGGATGTCTGCTAGACTCTGGTTTGGACAGATTTAAGAGAGTTATTCCTAAGAATTGCAGGACTACAATATAAAACGCCAAATTTTCATGCAAAATAATGGTACCGCTTTTAGCACCTAAAATCCGAAATAATCGTACCGCCAGGGAGGTTAATACTGTTTCCTTTTCTCTCTATTATGAGATCGAGGAAGTTCACCATAGTAGGGCTGATATTGAATTCCAATCTAATATTATTAAAATTGGAATTCAATCTCTCCAGGAAGCTGATGACTGATGCCTTCGTTACCCCTCCCATATAAAAACCAAATAATCTATGAATCTTCGGTAAAAGATGAGCTGTGGGTAGTTAATTCCAAATACATGTCTATCCTCCCACTCGGCCATGAATAGGTTGGCGAGGCTGGGGGCATATTTAGCCCCCATTGCCACGCCAACACATTGGACATAGAAAGCCCCATTGTACCAGAAGTAGCTATGGGCCATGCAAAAGTCCAGTGCATGGCCCACAAACACCTTCCGGGCATGTGAGATGTCCTCCCTCCTACTCATGGCCCAGTTAAGTGCTAGAAGGGCGTCCTGATGTTGGATGATAGTATATAAGCTGGCCACATCGGCTGTCACTAGATATACTTCAGTAGAAGGGGAAACGGATATCCCATTGAGGGCTTTTAAAAGATCTGTCATGTCCTTTAAATACGCTCTCGTGTTTTTCACACTAGGTTGGAGAGATTTAAGATAAAACATTTTTTTTTTGATTTCTTTAGTACTGTCATTGGTTTTATATTCAATTAATTTTTTTATATATTTTTTATATACTTTTTAGTATGTTTGCTTGATTATGATTTTATATATATATATATAAATTTTTTGGAGTAGTATGCACTCGTGTAGCAAGGATAGCTTGCACTGATTTAGATGATATAAGATAAGTAGGGACTGTTATGTTGTAAAGGTTGGCGCATTGGTGACACAGCGGCACATTGCTCGATTAATATGTAACTGGGGACATGTTGATTTATGATCTGTGCATGTGCGAGCTTGATATACGATACCTGCGAATGTGCAATTATCATTGACCAAGTGTGTTGAAGGTGCAGAGAGATGCTGCCCGCACGCGTTGCTGGTGCATTGTGTGCGTGGAGGGATGGGATCAGCGGGAGCCCGCGAGTCGCGTTGCAGGCGTGGTGATGATGTGTGGGGACACCGAGTCTGAGGCCCATGCAATATGTGAACGGGGACACGGAGTCCCACGACCCGCACATGCGCGAACCGGGAGTCTGGTCTCTGCGCATGCTCTGGAGGCCGGTGCTCACTATGCTTAATGTGGAATGTGCACCTGTGTGAAGGGCAGGCGTGGGATGTATGGGATTGGAAGACAGGGAAATAAAAGGTGGGACGCCAGACCAGATAGCCAATCCCATGATTAAGTCTGGTATGACGAAACATGTGGGGGTCGTGGCTATCTGGCGAACACTACTGAGATACTGAGCTGACATACAAGGAGCTGGAAGGTGGTGTTGGACTAAGGGGACGGGACAATCAAGCGAAAGGCGCCCTATTCAAACGGACCTGCTGTGTGGGACCAGGCAGAATACGCAAGGAGGGGTGAGAGAGAGCGATCCAGTTCCCTGTTCAATGGGTCCGCTGTGACCACCAATGCCCCGGCGTATTTAGAACATTTGATGAAGTTGGAGTGTGAAGTGATTTTGATCTCTTTTGAAGTGACTGATTCGTTTATTGTTCATGTGAGTGCATAAAGAGTGATATTTTTTAAGATTAAGAAGTGTTTAGGGTATTACACTATTGGAGGCTTCCTCTGTGATTTCTTTTGAGGTATATATATATAGAAGTGCCTGAGTGGAGAATATTCAATCGCATGTGCCGGTGTATTGGAACCATCTCTTGAGAGGTTTAAAAGCCCTTTTAGCCTAGCACGCGAGTGTAAGGCTTAACAGCTGGTGAGTGTTTCCATGAAGGGGGGCTCACAATCACGGATGGTGTGGTGAAGGAGTTAATTATAATTGGTCTGGACACTGAAGACTTGCTTGTGCACTTATAGAAGGACTTTGGAGCTTGTAAACAGAATTATTCTCTAGGGGATGGAATATATTCACTTTTTTTTTAGAGCATTATATTAGTCACTAATTTGTATATATATATATATATATATATATATATATATATATATATATATATATATATATATACGGATCATTATATTCACTTATTGGTGGTGATATATATAATTTATGTGATTTTTGTTTATAGCATAAAGCACATTTATCCACATAGGATCACTTAATATTTTAGATAGATTGTGTTGACACAGGAATAGCGCTACGTGGAATCAATTATTTGTTTAATGTTAAAAACAAGTTTTGATGCACCTATATTTTGTTTAATATCTTTATTCCTAGTTATACACAATTTTTTCCACAGTTTGGGGTGCCATTTTGTACAGTACATGCATCTCCAGTATGTTGTATTAAATAATTCCAGTTGGAGTATCCCACTAATCCCTTCTCCCATCCAAGTTCCAAAATAAAATACAAAAACACAAATACACTGGTCATTGAGTGGCGAGCCAGCGGGAGTAAGTATGGACAAGTGGAAATCCCTACCAACCAAAGTGGAAAAGCGGGCACAGTGCTACAAAAAGTTGATATCATCAAAAGTGCTCTATGAAATTTCAGATTTTTTACAACTTTTTACTATAATAAATATCCCGAAAAAGGTTTTTAAAAATCCAATTTCTTCATCAGTTTTGACCAATATATATTCTTCTACATATTTTAAGCGCATATTGATTGGTTTGCGCAAAAGTTATAGTGTCTACAAACTATGGGATAGTTTTATGGCATTTTATAATTTTTTTTACTAGTAATGGCGGTGATCAGTACTTTTAAGCAGTACTGCGACATTGTGGCAAGAAGATTGGACACTTGACACATTTTTGGGACCACTGACATTTATACAGCGATCGGTGCTATAAAAATGCACTGATTACTGTGTAAATGTCACTGGCAGGGAAGGGGTTAACACTAGGGGGCGATCAAGGTGTTAAGCGTGTTCCTTCGTTGGTGTTTCTAACTGTGGGCGATGGAACTGACTAGAGGAGGAGACATATTGTTGTTCCTAGCTAGTAGGAACAGACAATCCTTCTCCTCTCCTCACAGAACAGGGATTTGTGTGTTAACACACGCGCGTCCCTGTCCTGGATCTCATGCCCGTGTTCGCACGTGGCCGTGGTCGCGTGCATCGGCTTCCCCGCCGTGCACCGAGTGCACTCGTGATTGCTAAAGGCATTTAAAGGGTCAACGTACAGCTACGTCGGTTTGCGGGATCATCCTGACCTGCTGCAGTATAAGGACGGAAGCTGGTCGGCAAGCAGTTAAACTTTGTGAATGAGACTCTGCTGCAGATTTGGTATTAACAGTTTCTTTATTCAACACTGTAGCACGCTCTGTGCCATTTTAATACTCATTTATTATGTTTGTCATTTGTCAGCCAATACATTTTTTTTACTTTGCAGAAAGGATGGTAGATTAAATGTTTGCCGGACTGAATGGTGGCATACGGGCAATATGGTCCAAAAGACAGTTGATATGATTTATGTTCGAAATTTCGGAGTAAACTATCTGTGATGGATGTCCTAAATCTCTTGCCTTCCTCCCTACAAGAGGTGCAGATGAAGTTGACACACATGGGCATTTGGCAGATAGAATTTCTGGGCAATGACTGGAAAGGCATAAGGTGCCCCTGATTCCATATCACAGGGAGAGGAAAATTCAGTGAAACTGTTTCTTTGCAAAAAAACGTAGATTTGGCATTCCATCCTCGGAGGAAAGCTGGGGTTTCCTTGGATTGGTAGGTGCCTGGAGATGAAGGAGGATAGGTTTAAGCTCTTATGTACTTCCCTCCAATCTATAGTTGTATTCTCATAGAAGAAGGTTGTGTTGTAGGTCTGAACAGATTGATTTCCATTGGTAGTGTAGTGGGGTTACCAAAGAGTAGGGATGTACCAATGCTGATTCAAAAGAATAGTTTGAGTATCGAGAAAGAAGCCTGTCCAGTCCAATCCTATTCTCAGTAAGCAGACTAGGCTATACACGCTAGTTATTGGTAGGCTAATGCTCCCTTTGCCTCTGGAGAGATGCAGCTTTGTTAGAGCTATGCATAGTCTCTTTTGTTGCCAGATAAATTTGGAAATGGCTCTACTCAGTAGCTGGATTTCTTTATGCTTTAAGACTAATGGTATAGTTTGAAGTGGGTAAAGTAGATGGGCGAAACTGACCAAGCGAAAGATGTAGATCCATCCAATTTTCCAATTCATGAGTGATTTTTATAATTGGGGGGTAGTTTAACCACTTGCCGACCGCCGCACGACGATATACGTCGGCAGAATGGCACGGGCAGGCATATTGGCGTATATATAAGTCCCTGCCTGCCCGCGGGTGGGGGGCCCGATAGGGCCCCCCCCCGGTGCCTGCGGCGGTCGGCATTCGTTCGGGAGAGATCAGGGATGAGGGGACGGCCATTCATTCATGGCCACCCCCTCGCGATCGCTCCCGACGAATGAAAATCCTCGGTGACATCACTTCCTCTCCTGTATTGTAAACACAGGCAGAGGAAGTGATGTAATCTCTCCTCGTGTCGGTCTTTTTCGTTCCGGCACGGAGGAGAGAGGATCGGTGAGTTGCACCTAACACTACACTAACAGTAGAACACGCCAGGCACACTTTTCACCCCCCCGATCACCCCCCAATCACCCCTGCCCCCCCAGTCACAGTGACACCAAGTGCATTTTTAATTTTTTTTTTTTTGCATTGGTGTCATTTGTGACTGTAATAACTGTTAGGGCAGTTAGGGTTAGCCCCCTTTAGCTCTAGGGTGCCCCCCTAACCCCCCCAATAAAGGTTTAACCCCGTGATCACCCCCCGTCGCCAGTGTCACTAATAAGCGATTTTTTTCTGATCGCTGTATTAGTGTCACAGGTGACGCTAGTTAGGCAGGTAAGTATTTAGGTTCGCCGCAGCTTTTTATAGCGTCAGGGACCCCCATATACTACCGCATAGCCCCCTGATTGCCCCCCAGTTAACCCTTTCACCAGTGATCACCATATAACTGTTACAGGTGACGCTGGTTGGTTAGTTATTTTTTTTTTGTTTCAGGGCACCCGCCATTTATTACCTAATAAAGGTTTAACCCCCTGATCACCCGGCGGGTGATATAAGTTTGAGGGTCAGATAAGGCCTGCGTCGCCCCAGCGTCAGGTTAGTGCCAGTACCGCTAACACCCACGCGCAAAGCATACACCTCCCTTAGTAATATAGTATCTGATCAGATCTATATTAGCGTTGCCTTCATTTTAGGTTTCCCAAAACGCATTGTTAGCGGGATCAGCCCAGATACCCGCTAGCACCTGCGTTTAGCCCCTCCGCCAATTGGCTATACTGAATGCTTATGTACTACACAAAGCTTCAGGACGGACTGGATCCTTCCTTAAATTCCAGGAGGATATCGTCAGAGCCCTTCTGTATCCAGACGGTGCTCCACCTCACCTTCCCCTACCAGATGCAGTAAGCCGGCTGCATGAGAGGCATTATCTTTATGTCCTCCCGAGTACCCCTACCCAACGAGCCCCCCAAAGAAAATGTCGTGTCTGCAGAAAGCGCGGATTTAGGCGTGACACCCGTTATTGTTGTCCCCGCTGTCCTGACAATCCTGGTCTTTGCATTGGTGAATGTTTTGAACGCTACCATGAACTAGTTGAGTATTAGCGTAGGGTACAGCATTGCACAGGCTAGGCACACGTTCACAGGGTCTCCCAAGATGCCATCGCATTTTGAGAGACCCAAACCGCTGGAACCGTTACAACAGAAGTGTTAAAGTTACATAAAAAAGTGTTTAAAAAAAAAAAAAAAAAAGTAAAAAAAACAAAAAACCAAAAAAAATATAAAATAAAAAAACCAAAAATAGTTGTCGTTTTATTGTTCTCTCTCTCTCTATTCTCTCTCTATTGTTCTGCTCCTTTGTACTGTATTCTATTCTGCAATGTTTTATTGTTAACCATTTTTTGTTTTCAGGTACGCCATTCAGCTGTAGCGTGGATTTATTTATCTTGACAGCAACAGCGTTTGCTCCCACGATACGTAAAGCCACGACTCCAGCGCTGTCGGAGGTGATTTCACCACCACAGTTAAAAAAAGAGCATATATGCCGAAGCATGGGGGCATAAGGGGTGGAGGAGCGATCTGCTCCTACCTTTTGCGGGAGGATGCCCCCATGCTTCGGCATATATATATTTTAGGCACAGATTGTGTTAAATGTGTTATTTTTTGCGATTTTTTTTTGTATTTGCTTTGCAGGTATGGTAAGTCCTACTGTTATACTGTAATGTTACTTTGTTTTATTGTTAACCATCATTTGCTTAGCAGGTACGCCATTCTGCTGCAGAGCGGATTTATTTATCTTGACAGCAACAGCGTTTGCTCCCATGATACATAAAGCCGCGACTCCAGCACTGTCGGGGGTGATTTCACCACCACAGTTAAAAAAGAGCATATATGCCGAAGCATGGGGGCATAAGGGGTGGAGGAGCAATCTGCTCCTACCTTTTGCGGGAGGATGCCCCCATGCTTCGGCATATATAAATGGTGCATGTATGCCCACCATTAGAAAGTGGGTGGATGAAGGGTGGTATCTAATGGTGGGCATACCCACCGATCAATATTTTTTTTTCGTTCAGCCCACAGGCTGCATGAAAAAAAAATTACAATATATGCCCAACCAGTTCCAGCAACATACTGGTATGTTGCGGGACTTTGAGTGCTTATACCAGAATGATGCCTGCAGGTTTAGGTATCATCTTGGTATCATTCTTTTCAGCCAGCGGTCGGCTTTTATGTAAAAGCAATCCTAGTGGCTAATTAGCCTCTAGACTACTTTTACAAGCAGTGGGAGGGAATGTCCCCCCCCCCCGCACCATCTTCCATGGTTTTCTCAGGCTCTCCTGTCCCAACAGGGAACCTGAGAATGCAGCCGGTGGTTCCGCCAGCTGACCATAGAGCTGATCAGAGACCAGAATGGCTCCAATCATCTCTATGGCCTAAGACACCGGAAGCTACAAACATTTCATGACTTAGATTTTGCGGGATGTAAACAGCGCCATTGGGAAATTGGGAAAGCATTTTATCACACCGATCTTGGTGTGGTCAGATGCTTTGAGGACAGAGGAGAGATCTAGGGTCTGATAGACCCTAATTTAAAAAAAAAAGAGTACCTGTCACTATCTATTGCAATCATAGGGGATATTTACATTCCATGAGATAACAATAAAAATCATAAAAAAATATATATAAATGAAAGGAACAGTTTAAAAATAAAATAAAAAAGCAAAATAAATAATAAAAAAAAAATTAATAAAAAAAAACACCCCTGTACCCCCCTGCTAAGGCGCAACGTGGAACGCAAGCGTTGGTCTGGTGGCATATGTAAACAGCAATTGCACCATGCATGTGAGGTATCACCACGAAGGTCAGATCAAGGGTACTAATTTTAGCAGTAGACCTCCTCCGTAAATCTAAAGTGGTCACCTGTAAAGGCATTTAAAGGCTTTTAAAAATGTACGTAGTTTGTCGCCGCTGCACGTTTCTGCGCAATTTTAAAGCATGTCATGTTTGGTATCCATGTACTCGGCCTAAGATCATATTTTTTATTTCATCAAACATTTGGGCAATATAGTGATTTTTAGTGCATTAAAATAAAAAAAAGTGTGTTTTTTCCCCAAAAAATGTGTTTGAAAAATCGCTGCGCAAATACCGTGTGAAAAAAAAAAATGAAACACCCACCATTTTAATCGGTAGGGCTTTTGCTTTAAAAAAAACACTTCATGTTTGGGGGTTCAAAGTAATTTTCTTGCAAAAAAAAATATTTTTTCATGTAAACCAAAAGTGTCAGAAAGGGCTTTTTCTTCAAGTGGTTAGAAGAGTGGGTGATGTGTGACATAAGCTTCTAAATGTTGTGCATAAAATGCCAGGACAGTTCAAAACCCCCCCAAATGACCCCATTTTAGAAAGTAGACACCCCAAGCTATTTGCTGAGAGGCATGTCGAGTCCATGGAATATTTTATATTTTGACAAAAGTTGTGGAAAAAATACATTATTATTATTTTTTTTTTGCACAAAGTTGTCATTAAATGATATATTGCTCAAACATGCCATGGTTATATGTAAAATTACACCCCAAAATACATTCTGTTGCTTCTCCTGAGTACGGGGATACCACAAGTGTGAGACCTTTTGGGAGCCTAACCGCGTACGGTACCCCAAAATCCAAGCACCACCTTCAGGATTTCTAAGGGTGTAAATTTTAGATTTCATTCCTCACTGCCTATCACAGTTTCGGAGGCCATGGAATGCCCAGATAGCACAAAATCCCCCCAAGTGACCCCATTTTGGAAAGGAGACACCCCAAGCTATTTGCCGAGAGGTATGGTTAGTATTTTGCAGACCTTCATTTTTGTCACAAAGTTTTGAAAATTGAAAAAAAGAAAAAAAATATACATAATTTTTTTTTTTCTTCATTTTCAAAAACAAATGAGAGCTGCAAAATACTCACCATGCCTCTCGGCAAATAGCTTGGGGTGTCTACTTTCCAAAATGGGGTCATTTTGGGGGGTTTTGTGCTATTTTGGCATTTTATGGCCTTCAAAACTGTGATAGGTAGTGAGGCGTGAAATCAAAAATGTACGCCCTTAGAAAGCCTGAAGGCGGTTCTTGGCTTTCGGGGCCCCGTACGCAGCTAGGCTCCCAAAAAATCCCACACATGTGGTATCCCCGTACTCAGGAGAAGCAGCAGAATTTATTTTGGGGTGTCATTTTACATATGCCCATGGCATGCGTGAGCAATATATCATTTAGTGACAACTTTGTGAAAAAAAAAAAAAAAGTTTGTAATTTTCCCGCAAGTTGCGGCAAAATATAAAATATTCCATGAACTCAACATGCCTCTCAGCAAATAGCTTGGGGTGTCTACTTTCTAAAATGGGGTCATTTGTGGGGGTTTTGTGCCATCTTGGCATTTTATGGCCTTCAAAACTGTAATAGGTAGTGAGGCGTGAAATCAAAAATTTACGCCCTTAGAAAGCCTGAAGGCGGTTCTTGGCTTTCGGGGCCCCGTACGCAGCTAGGCTCCCAAAAAGTCCCACATATGTGGTATCCCCGTACTCAGGAGAAGCAGCAGAATTTATTTTGGGGTGTCATTTCACATATGCCCATGGCATGCGTGAGCAATATATCATTTAGTGACAACTTTGTGAAAAAAAAAATAAAAAAATAAAAAGTTTGTAATTTTCCCGCAACTTGCGGCAAAATATAAAATATTCCATGGACTCAACATGCCTCTCAGCAAATAGCTTGGGGTGTCTACTTTCTAAAATGGGGTCATTTGGGGGGGTTTTGTGCCATCTTGGCATTTTATGGCCTTCAAAACTGTAATAGGTAGTGAGGCGTGAAATTAAAAATTTACGCCCTTAGAAAGCCTGAAGGCGGTGCTTGGTTTTCGGGGCCCCGTACGCGGCTAGGCTCCCAAAAAGTCCCACATATGTGGTATCCCCGTACTCAGGAGAAGCAGCAGAATTTATTTTGGGGTGTAATTTCACATATGCCCATAGCATGTGTGAGCAATATATCATTTAGTGACAACTTTGTGAAAAATTTATAAAGTTTGTAATTTTCCCGCAACTTGTGGCAAAATATAAAATATTCCATGGACTCAACATGCCTCTCAGCAAATAGCTTGGGGTGTCTACTTTCGAAAATGGGGTCATTTGTGGGGGTTTTGTGCCATCTTGGCATTTTATGGCCTTCAAAACTGTGATAGGTAGTGAGGAGTAAAATGACATATGTATGCCCTTAGAAATCCTGAAGGCGGTGCTTGGCTTTCGGGGCCCCGTACGCGGCTAGGCTTCCAAAAAGTCGACCACATGTGGTATCCCCGTACTCAGGAGAAGCAGCAGAATGTATTTTGGGGTACAATTCCACATATAACCATGGCATGTGTGAGCAATATATCATTTAGTGACAACTTTGTGTAAAAAAAAAAAAAAATTTTTTTTTTTGTCATTATTCAATCGCTTGCGGCAAAAAAATAAAATATTCAATGGGCTCAACATGCCTCTTATCAATTTCCTTAGGGTGTCTACTTTCCAAAATGGGGTCATTTGGGGGGGTTTTGTACTGCCCTGCCATTTTAGCACCTCAAGAAATGAGATAGGCAGTCATAAACTAAAAGCTGCGTAAATTCCAGAAAATGTACCTTAGTTTGTAGATGTGACAACTTTTGCGCAAACCAATAAATATACAATTATTGACTTTTTTTTTACCAAAGACATGTGGCTGAATGCATTTTGGCCTAAATGTATGACTAAAATTGAGTTTATTGGATTTTTCTAATAACAAAAAGTAGAAAATATCATTTTTTTTCAAAATTTGCGGTCTTTTTACGTTTATATCGCAAAAAATAAAAATCGCAGAGTCAGTCAAATACCTTTAAAAGAAAGCTCTATTTGTGGGAAGAAAAGGACGCAAATTTCGTTTGGGTACAACATTGCATGACCGCGCAATTACCAGTTAAAGCAGCGCAGTGCCAAAGTGTAAAAAGACCTCTGGTCATTTACCAGCAAAATGGTCCGGTCTGAAAGTGGTTAAGGTGTGCAATGAAGAAGGAATTATCCCAATCTTGATACCCAAGTAAGTAATGTGAGTGCTATGGAGAAGGACGAGTGGGATGTCCAGGGTGGGGTTGAAGAGGGATGAAGGGGAAGAAGTTTGCTTTTGTTGTAATTGATGCACAGGCCTGAGCGGAGTCTGAACTCGTCAAAGCTTCTCATAATGGAGGTCATGTTAGAGGTGGGGTTGTCTGAGAATATGAGTACATCATCTTCGAAGAGGGCTGATCGCAACTCGTGCTCCCCTATATGGATCTTGTGTAAAGAAGCCTTAGTATTTAGGAATCTAGAAAGGGGTAGACATGGGCGCCGTCAATAAATTTGTTTCGTTCTGTTCCATTTCGATTCGTAATAAAATAAATTCGTACTTCGTATTTCGTGTCCGAAATTCCGTTCTGTTTCGTACGAAATACGAATTGTCGTTAGGTTCGTTTATTATGACTTGCAAAAGACTTCAGTAATAGAAGTCAATGTAAGTTGCCTGAAGACATCAGCGAAGGACTTTCCTCCTCTCTGGGCAGGCTGCCAAGAAAAGATCAAAGTGATACAATGTTTCTTCTTCAATGGGCTGAACTCCGTGTGTAGAAGTTCTCAGTTTAACCATTTAAAGACTAAATCTTTTCTGACACTTGCTGCTTACAAGTAAAAATCCAGTATTTTCTGCTGGAAAATCACTCAGAAGCCCAAAAAATTATATATATATTTTTTAGCAGAGACCCTAGGGAATAAAATAGCGGTTGTTGCAATATTTTATGTGACGCGGTATTTGCGCAGAGGTCTTTCAAACGCAAGTTAGCCCTTTTTTTCGGTCGACCTCTAGAGAGCACTGACATTAGCAGCGTGACATACAGCAATGACACCTGCACCGTGATAGAGTGATCTGACACCAGCACCGTGATAGAGAGCACTGACATCAGCAGCGTGACATACAGCAATGACACCTGCACCGTGATAGAGTGATCTGACACCAGCATCGTGATAGAGAGCACTGACATCAGCAGCGTGACATAAAGCACTGACACCAGCACCGTGATATACAGCACTGACACCAGCACCGTGATATACAGCACTGACACTTGCACCGTAAGCAGCCCCAGGAGGAAGTCAGCATAGCACAGGGATGGTGGGAGCCCCTCATAATAAGCAGCCCCAGGAGGAAGTCAGCACATCACAGGGATGGTGAACTTTACAAACCTACAGGTCATATTTGCAGCCACAAAATAATTACTAGCTGTGCACACATAGTCCCACCACACGGCCAATGACATAACACATGTATGAGGTGAATCTGGGATCGAAAACTACAAGCATTCTTTTTTTATATGTGAAATTCAGAAAATTCAGGAATCTTGAGACAATGGAGGTGAGGGAAGGTGAGGATAGGCAAAGAAGAGGGTGCAGGAGATGATCACCAGCACCAGCACCGTGATATAGAGCACTGACACCTGCACCGTGATAGAGTGATCTGACACCAGCACCGTGACATAACACATGTATGAGGTGAATCTGGGATCGACAACTACAAGCATTCTTTTTTTATATGTGAAATTCAGAAAATTCAGGAATCTTGAGACAATAGAGGCGAGGGAAGGTGAGGGTAGGCAAAGAAGAGGGTGCAGGAGATGATCACCAGCACCAGCACCGTGATATAGAGCACTGACACCTGCACCGTGATAGAGTGATCTGACACCAGCACCGTGACATAACACATGTATGAGGTGAATCTGGGATCGACAACTACAAGCATTCTTTTTTTATATGTGAAATTCTGAAAATTCAGGAATCTTGAGACAATGGAGGCGAGGGAAGGTGAGGATAGGCAAAGAAGAGGGTGCAGGAGATGATCACCAGCACCGTGATATAGAGCACTGACACCTGCACCGTGATAGAGTGATCTGACACCAGCACCGTGATAGAGAGCACTGACATCAGCAGCGTGACATAAAGCACTGACACCAGCACCGTGATATACAGCACTGACACCAGCACCGTAAGCAGCCCCAGGAGGCAGTCAGCATAGCACAGGGATGGAGGGAGCCCCTCAAAATAAGCAGCCCCAGGAGCTAGTAATTATTTTGTGGCTGCAAATATGACCTGTACGTTTGTAAAGTTCACCATCCCTGTGCTGTGATGACTTCCTCCTTGGGCTACTTATTATGAGGGGCTCCCACCATCCCTGTCAGTGGCGTAACTAGAACCTTCAGGGCCCGATGCAGGAAACCATGGCGCCCCCCCCCCCCCCCAACCTCCGGACAGGGCTCTTTTCTCCGAGCCCGACGGTGGAACACCAGGGCCCAGTCCCAAGTGGGAAGTGGGTGGCCACATATAAAGGAACCGATTTAAAAAACATCAATTACAGCCACTGTGCCCATCAAACGCCACCACTGTACCATCAAACGTCACTACTGTGCCCATCAAATGTCACTACTGTGCCCATCAAACGCCACCACTGTACCATCAAATGTCACTACTGTGCCCATCAAATGTCACTACTGTGCCCATCAAGCTCTGCGCTGTGCCCATCAAGCTCTGCCGCTGTGCCCATCAAGCTCTGCCGCTGTGCCCATCAAATGCCACCGCTGTGCCCATCAAATGCTGCCAGTGTACCCATCAAATGCTGCTACTGTGCCCATCAAATGCCGCTACTGTGCACATCAAATGCTGGTGGTGTGCCCATCAAATGCTGCCACTGTGAATCCCCACCGCCCGCTCGCTGTCTGCCCGCCACTTACCCTGTCTTGGTGGGGCAGCGGGTAACGGCCATGAGCGGGGTCCTCCATGCATCTCCTGCCATCCTCATCTCCTGTCTTCTCCTCTTGATGGGTGTCCAATAGCTGTGTCTATCGTTTCAGCCAATCGGGTGATGGGTAACAGACCCACACACCTGATTGGTGGAGAGGCGGTTCAGTGTTGGGAAAGTGAATATTAATTCACTTTTCTAACATACCTGGGTGGACTGTGAGCGTCAAACATGGTGCTCGCAGTTCACCTATTTTGAAGCCGATTAGAGCCCATGGCTCTAATCGGGTGCTGCAAAAACACCCCCCCCCCCCCGCCGCTGTAATTCAGGCACCCGGCACCCCAAAAGGGACCGGACACCTAAATATGGGGGTGGCAGCGGTGGCCATGGATAGATTCATGCTATGCTATGCATGAATCTATCCATTGGTCATAGAGGGGGTGGAACCTGTGCACCCTTTTGGATGCACCGCCACTGATAAACATATGCACATTCACATACATGCACACTCACATACATGCGCACACACATGCATACATACACATACATACATATATGAACACACACACATACAAGCATGCTCACACACACACACACACACACACAAGCATGCTCACACACACACGCACATACAAGCATGCTCACACACATGCACATACAAGCATGCTCACACACATGCACATACAAGCATGCTCACACACATGCACATACAAGCATGCGCACACACATGCACATACAAGCATGCTCACACACACATGCACATACAAGCATGCTCACACACACACACACACACACACACACACACACACACACACACACATACAAGCATGCTCACACACACACAAGCATGCTCACACACACACACACACACACACACACATACAAGCATGCTCACACACACACACACGCACATACAAGCATGCTCACACACACACACATACAAGCATGCTCACACACACACACACACACACACGCACATACAAGCATGCTCACACACACGCACATACAAGCATGCTCACACACACACGCACAAGCATGCTCACACACACACGCACAAGCATGCTCACACATACACGCACATACACGCATGCTCACACACACACACACACACACACATACACGCATGCTCACACATGCACATACAAGCATGCTCACACACACACATACAAGCATGCTCACACACACACATACAAGCATGCTCTCACACACACACAC
Organism: Lithobates pipiens; assembly: GCF_037356315.1. Classification (NCBI taxonomy): domain Eukaryota; kingdom Metazoa; phylum Chordata; class Amphibia; order Anura; family Ranidae; genus Lithobates; species Lithobates pipiens. The sequence continues at coordinate 529,779,759 of NW_027507758.1, read as the reverse complement.
ACACACACACACAAGCATGCTCACACACACACACACATAAGCATGCTCACACACACATACAAGCCGCTGTAATTCAGGCACCCGGCACCCCAAAAGGGACCGGACACCTAAATATGGGGGTGGCAGCGGTGGCCATGGATAGATTCATGCTATGCTATGCATGAATCTATCCATTGGTCATAGAGGGGGTGGAACCTGTGCACCCTTTTGGATGCACCGCCACTGATAAACATATGCACATTCACATACATGCACACTCACATACATGCGCACACACATGCATACATACACATACATACATATATGAACACACACACACATACAAGCATGCTCACACACACACACACACACGCAAGCATGCTCACACACACACGCACATACAAGCATGCTCACACACATGCACATACAAGCATGCTCACACACATGCACATACAAGCATGCTCACACACATGCACATACAAGCATGCTCTCACACACGCACATACAAGCATGCTCACACACGCACATTCAAGCATGCTCACACACGCACATACAAGCATGCTCACACACACACGCACATACAAGCATGCTCACACACACACACACATACAAGCATGCTCACACACACACACACATACAAGCATGCTCACACACACACACACACACACACACACACACACACACACACACACACACACACAAGCATGCTCACACACACACATACAAGCATGCTCACACACACACACACACACACACACGCACATACAAGCATGCTCACACACACGCACATACAAGCATGCTCACACACATGCACATACAAGCATGCTCACACACACACGCACAAGCATGCTCACACGCACACGCACACGCATGCTCACACACACACATACACGCATGCTCACACATGCACATACAAGCATGCTCACACACACACATACAAGCATGCTCACACACAGACATACAAGCATGCTCACACACACACACACACACACACACACACACACACACACGCATGCTCACACACACACACACATAAGCATGCTCACACACACATAAGCATGCTCACACACACATACAAGCATGTTCACACACACACATACAAGCATGTTCACACACACGCACATACAAGCATGCCCACACACACACGCACATACAAGCATGCTCACACACCCACACATGCATGCTCACACACACACACACACACACATACATACAAACACAAATACAGTAGCTAGTCTTATTAAAAAAAAAAACGGCAGACATTTACCTTGGCTATTCCTGCCGGGTACTGCACTCTAGGGGGAGACAAAGAGCACACACTGCTTTCACTAAAGGCTAATGTGAGGAGCTCCCGCACAGTGCCGATTTCAGTTTGGCTGATAATCGGGGAGCTCCTCTCAGCCTCCCCTCCTATGGAAGAGTACAGGCGGCCCTCTAGGGCCCCCTGCAGCAAGGGGCCCGGTCGCCGTGGCGATCTTGGCGACCCCTATAATTCCGCCACTGATCCCTGTGCTATGCTGACTTCCTCCTGGGGCTGCTTACGGTGCAGGTGTCAGTGCTGTATATCACGGTGCTGGTGTCAGTGCTGTATATCACGGTGCTGGTGTCAGTGCTTTATGTCACGCTGCTGATGTCAGTGCTCTCTATCACGGTGCTGGTGTCAGATCACTCTATCACGGTGCAGGTGTCATTGCTGTATGTCACGCTGCTGATGTCAGTGCTCTCTATCACGGTGCTGGTGTCAGATCACTCTATCACGGTGCAGGTGTCATTGCTGTATGTCACGCTGCTAATGTCAGTGCTCTCTAGAGGTCGACCAAAAAAAAAAAGGGCTAACTTGCGTTTGAAAGACCTCTGCGCAAATACCACATCACATAAAATATTGCAACAACTGCTATTTTATTCCCTAGGGTCTCTGCTAAAAAAATATATATAATATTTGGGGCTTCTGAGTGATTTTCTAGCAGAAAATACTGGATTTTTACTTGTAAGCAACAAGTGTCAGAAAAGATTTAGCCTTTAAATGGTTAAACTGAGAACTTCTACACAAGTTCAGCCCATTGAAGAAGAAACATTGCATCACTTTGATCTTTTCTTGGCAGCCTGCCCAGAGAGGAGGAAAGTCCTTCACTGATGTCTTCAGGCAACTTACATTGACTTCTATTACGGAAGTCTTTTGCAAGTCATAATAAGCATGATGACTGAGTCCTCGTCCGAAATCCGGAATTTGTAAACAAAAGTTTGTATTCTGTACAGAATTCGGACGGACGGCAATTCGTATTTCGGATCCTCCCGAACGTACGAATTTTGGGAAATTCGTACAAATTTGAGATTTGTACAAAACGAATTGCACATGTCTAGAAAGGGGTTCTAGTGCCAAGTTGAAAAGCAAAGGTGATAGGGAGCAGCCCTGTCTCCTACCTTTGTAGAAACGGAATTCTTCAGTGAGGCGATCTGCCACCACCAATCTGGCCACGGGAGAGGTATACATGGAGCCAGCGAGATGAATGAAGGGACCGGTAAAGCCCAGCTTAATCAAGATCAATAAAAGCCAATAAAAGCTGACGTTAGCATGTCTCCCCCCCCCCGGGTGACTTTTAGCATGTTCTAATACCATCAATACCTTACGATTGTTTAGTGAAGCTGTTCTCCCTTTTGCAAACTCTGACTGCGCTGGGTGTCATGTTTCACATGCCTTGTGATATGCCTTTAAATGTTATATGTATTATTCTGTCCCTGGTTCCTCCCCTTCCTGTATCTCAGCTTATTCTGTATAGTTAGCCCCACCCTTCTCCCAGTAATGCATTTCTGCACACATGTGGACTGAATCACATTATGATGTTTTGACCTATCCAATGTTTGTTGTTGTAAGATCCTCACAGTTTATGGATTAAACTTCACAAGACCAACAAGGTGTCTCCTGGATGAAATCACTGTCTGTTTATCCAAATAAGATTGGGGTTATTGACATCTCAACACAACTAACTGTAAGTTACAGAGATCACACTTTCAATGCTTAGATTGGAGAGACAGAACAGTCAAAAGATCGTTAGAAAGATCAGTCAATACATCCTTAGAAAGATCAATCAAAAGATCTGATCCTTGCTAGCTCTGGAGCTACTGTGAGAGGGTATATGGACACTGGAAATAGCAGCTATCAGTCCGTGCAGCCATTACTACACACGTCTGTATGTGTGACTGCAAGCAAGTCTCAGCATAACACTCATCAGCCACAGGACAATATTACTTCTGTGAATGTTCATACAAACAGCTTATACACTGCCTCTGTATGCATGAGCACATGGCTTTTAGTCTGTGTAATTTTATAAGAAAGTCACAGTAAACCTTGACTGTTGTATTGCTGCCATGGCCACACTTAACTAATACCTTACCAACCTTATATGAATAAAACACTAATCTGTGAATGAGTTTAAATGGCCATAGCAGCCTTTTATTAACAAAGATATATATCAACAATGCATCTTATTAATCAACACTGACTGACTCTACTATAGCAAGTATTTGGAGGCGAGCATGGTCTACCGAATCTGCTGTATCAAGCACCAGTTCCATACCATGGCCCCCAGCCGAAAAAATAACGACTTGGGGACAACTATTTAACACATTACCACCTGATACAGCCCCAATACCGTTCTCACTTTACTGACGTCACTTATTCGGGAAGGTACCCATACCAAAGAGGCTCAAAACAGTTCATATCGACAACCCCACTGCAGGCCTTAATGCTTCTTGGGACAGACTTGAACGTACCTTTGGCAGCCCAGAGGCCATTGAAGATGCCTTATTCAAACTGTTGCAAAGCTTCCCAAATATTTCTTCTAGAGATAATATAAAGTTTCAAGAACTCAGCGATGTTCTATTAGAGCTTCAACTTGCTAAGGCAGATATCAACTCATCTGGTCTCAGTTGCCTTGACACTGCTCGTGGCGTCAACCCTATTGTTCTCAAGCTATCATATGGCATTCAAGAAAAATGGTCAGCGCTTGGATCAAGGTATAAGGAAAGTCAAAAAGTTGCCTTTCCTCCTTTTTCCTACTTCTGTGGGTTCATCAAAAAAATGTCAGACACCAAGAATGACCTAAGTTTCTCATATGGTGACTGTAACCCTCTCAGTTCACCCTCTCCAAAACCTATGAACACACATATGACACACAGAGACCATAGAGGTTCAGTGTAAGTGAAAAGGACTCGTGTTCTACCTGCACCTACCACAGTTCTAGAAAAGACTAATCAAACCAAGAAAATTGAAAACCCAAATCGCCAATGTCTGATACATAACAAACCACATCCACTTAAGAAATGTATCGGCTTCAGAAAGAAAACCCTACAAGAATGTAAGGAAATTTTAAAGAAATTTGGAGTTTGCTACAAATGCTGTGCCTCCACAGAACACTTTGTAAAGGACTGTAAAGCTATCATCAAATGTATAGTGTGTCAGTGATGACCATTTGCAAGCTCTTCATCAATATCCAACACAACTCTACTACACTAGGTCTGTGAGTGCACGTAGGTCTGCGAGTGCATGTAGGTCTGAAAGTACCTGTGTATTGTCTTGTTGAGTACCTGTGTATTGTCTTGAGTATTAGTGTCAGGAAGATAGTTGTTAGGTAATTTTGACAGAGTATAATCCCCAATCCTCATTAAATTTAATAGGTACAATGCCCAGCGGGTGTGGAGAGGCGACTTGTTGTACATCTTGCGGCATGTATGCGTCCCTTGACCATCCGATCGAGGGTGAATACTGCTGTGCAAAATGTAAGTGCGTTGTTTCCCTGGAAGCCCAGGTTCTGAATCTGGGGAAGCCACTGTCAGCACTGAAAAGTCCCTCCATACTAAAGGAGAGCCAGGAATGTACACGGCAGGTGCCAGCAGGGGCCAGCACAGAGGCGGGTGTAGACAAAGAGGTGCAGGCACTAGCAAAGAATAGATGGGTGACAGTCAGGAAGGGTAGAGGGGTAAGTGCCAGGGAGGCCGATCCAGGGCTGGAGCATCACAATAAGTACGCTCTATTGAGTGACATTGGTGAAACCAGTCAGGGACCAGGTAAAGTGGGGGGGGGGGGAATAGGTTTGGCGCTATACCGTTTAGTATTTAAAATTCAGATAAGCAATAAGCAAGAATTTTCCGGCATGCTGGATAATAAAATAAAATAGAGATAGAAAATAAAAATAAAAGTAAAAATAAATATGTGTTCCCAACTGGTATAAATGTGCTTATCAACAAACGATCATTATATCTTAAAAACCATAAATGTCATAGAAATCATAAATTAATGAGCCATAAATTAATTAAAGCAATATACAGTTACTAAATGCCAATATTAAAGTGCAGAGTGCCAGTGACAAAATGCAAAAATATAATTGGTAGTAATGTGAAAAAAGGAACTATAAGGGTAAAAAGGTGAAATCCAATAGTATGAAGAATGAAATATAAAATATATAATATATATATAGTCCGATTATCTGTTCCATATATCAGGTCCTCACATAGTGCAACTGTGATTAAAAGTACATGCAAAAAGTAATTACATAGGGTAAAAATGTGTAAAAATGCAAAAGGTGAAAAAATGTGGTAAAATATAAAAATTTAAAAAGTAAAAAATAAAAATAACACTAAAGTTGAAAAGTTAAAAATAGAAAATGAAATAGAATAATGTCCCAAAAAGTGGTGAGAAAAATAGTGGGATATCCTCTATAAGTGGAGGTGAAGGGAAGAGGGAAGGTGACTTCAACTGTTGCTCCCGGTGCTCTGTGACCACTTATGCAATTGCTCTCACCAGAGTTATGACCCCGTCCGGGGTGGATCAGCCTTCACAGTATCAGCCACTGTGTTGCTCTCTGGCTTGCCTCTATTGTGGTTCTGGGAGTCCCTCTCTCCTCCGTTCGTATGCCGTGCTCGATTATATGTAATGAGTAAGAGGCATATCAATGGTGTAGTATGTCTTTTAAAATTCCATTTTTATTAGATAGGTAAAATTACTCACAAACATCCATTCGTATATGCTTAAAAAAGGAAAGGAAGGAAAGGTCCCGTTCGGCTGCCTCGCCGTATGAGTTGGAGGTGTATGCTGTCTGGGCACGCCCTACGCGTTTCGTCATCAAAGACGTCCTCTGGAGCGGCTCCAGAGGACGTCTTTGATGACGAAATGCGTAGGGAGTGGCCAGACAGCATACACCTCCAACTCATACGGCGAGGCAGCCGAATAGGACCTTTCCTTCCTTTCCTTTTTTAAGCATATACGAACAGATGTTTGTGAGTAATTTTACCTATCTAATAAAAATGGAATTTTAAAAGACATACTACACCATGGATATGCCTCTTACTCATTACATATAATCGAGCACGGCATACGAACGGAGGAGAGAGGGACTCCCAGAACCACAATAGAGGCAAGCCAGAGAGCAACACAGTGGCTGATACTGTGAAGGCTGATCCACCCCGGACGGGGTCATAACTCTGGTGAGAGCAATTGCATAAGTGGTCACAGAGCACCAGGAGCAACAGTTGAAGTCACCTTCCCTCTTCCCTTCACCTCCACTTATAGAGGATACCCCACTATTTTTCTCACCACTTTTTGGGACATTATTCTATTTCATTTTCTATTTTTTACTTTTCAACTTTAGTGTTATTTTTATTTTTATTTTTTACTTTTTAAATTTTTATATTTTACCACATTTTTTCACCTTTTGCATTTTTACGCATTTTTACCCTATGTAATTACTTTTTGCACGTACTTTTAATCACAGTTGCACTATGTGAGGACCCGATATATGGAACAGATAATCGGACTATATATATATATTATATATTTTATATTTCATTCTTCATACTATTGGATTTCACCTTTTTACCCTTATAGTTCCTTTTTTCACATTACTACCAATTATATTTTTGCATTTTGTCACTGGCACTCTGCACTTTAATATTGGCATTTAGTAACTGTATGTTGCTTTAATTAATTTATGGCTCATTAATTTATGATTTCTATGACATTTATGGTTTTTAAGATATAATGATCGTTTGTTGATAAGCACATTTATACCAGTTGGGAACACATATTTATTTTTACTTTTATTTTATTTTCTATCTCTATTTTATTTTATTATCCAGCACGCCGGAAAATTCTTGCTTATTGCTTATCTGAATTTTAAATACTAAACGGTATAGCGTCAAACCTATCCCCCCCCCCCCACTTTACCTCTCTTTTTCCACCCTCATTGGGTTGAAATTAAAATAGGGGCTGCTTTTACCAGAATCACAATCCATAGCGCGACCCAAACCCCCTCGTTCTTAGTCAGGGACCAGAACTGCTGGAGCTGAGTGACTCTCCTAGCTGCCGAGGGAAGAACTCCTCCAGTGAGAGTGGGGGGAAAGCAAAGGGCAAGGAAAGGCAGATTCTGGTGGTAGGGGACTTAATTCTTAGAAGGAAGAGAGGCCAATCTGTAACAAAGACCTGAAGCTCCAAACAGTATGTTGTCTACCGGGTGCACGGATTCGGCACATCACGAATCTGGTGGACAGATTACTGGGAAGGGCTGGGGAAGACCCAGCTGTCATGGTGCACGTTGGCACAACTGACAAAGTCAGAGACAGATGGAGTGTCCTAAAGAATGATTTTAGGGATTTAGGAGCTAACTTGAGGAAAAGGACCTCCAAGGTAGTATTCTCAGGAATACTTCCAGTACATCGATCCACACCAGAAAGGCAGAGGGAGATTAGGGAAGTAAACAAGTGGCTGAAGAGCTGGTGTAGTAAGGAGGGGTTTGAGTTCCTGGAGGACTGGGATGACTTCTCAGTCGATAACCCATACTATAGAAGGGACGGACTGCACCTAAATGAGGAGGGTGCAGATCAGCTGGGAATGAAGATGACCGAAAAGTAAGGTTTTTAAACTAGGCGATGGGGGGGGGGGGGGTCCAGAGGTAGAGATAGTCAGCATGGAACATATTCCAGAGGGTAGTATTGGGGGCATTAGTGGTAGGTTGACCAAAGCACATAAACCCAAGGTAAGTAAAGTAGCAAGTCCTAGTTGCAATCTCAGAACAACCAATAAGAGGATAATATGCAACCGGTCTAAACTACGTGGCATGTTCACCAATGCCAGGAGCCTGGCAGACAAGATGGGGGAACGAGAGATACTATTGTAAGAGGAGGATTTGGATTTTGTGGGAATTTCAGAGACCTGGTTCAACAGCTCTCATGATTGGCTGGCAAACATTCAAGGGTATGCCTATATATCAAGAATAATGTACAAGTGAATGTGAGAGATGATATCACTAAGGGAGCTAGGGAGGAGGTGGAATCCTTATAGGTAGAGCTCCAAAGGGATGAAGCTAAGGGGAAAATAATACTGGGAGTATGCTATAGACCCCCTAGCCTGAGGGAGGAAGGGGAGACAGATCTCCTATCACAATTAGGATTAGCAGCAAGGATGGGAAGTGTTATCATAATGGGGGATTTTAATTATCCAGACACAGACTGGGCGGATGGAACTATGCTTTCATCTATGGCTCACTAATTCCTAAATGTCTTGCAGGACAATTTTATGGGTCAGATGGTAGACACACCAACTAGAAATAAAGCATTACTGGATCTACTGATTACCAAAAATACAGACCTGATTACAGATGTGGAAATACGGGGCAATTTAGGGAACAGTGACCACAGGTCAATTGGCTTCTGTATAAATCACACAAATAGGAAACATAAGAAGAATACAAAGACACTGAATTTCAAAAGAGTAAACTTCCCTAAACTATGAACCTTACTAGAAGGCATAAATTGGGATAAAATCTTAGGAACAAAACACGGAGGAGATGGGTTTGCTTTAAGAGCATATTAAATAAGGGCATTAGTCAATGCATCCCATTGGGTAATACATTTAAAAGAGCAAGCAAAAGTCCTGGATGGCTTAACTCCAATGTAAAAATGCATATAAAAGCAAAGGAGAAGGCCTTCAAAAAATACAAGGTTGAGGGATCATCATCAGCATTCAATCTTTATAAAGAATGTAACAAGAAATGTAAGGTTGCAATAAGGATGGCTAAGATAGAACATGAAAGACACATAGCGGAGGAAAGCAAAATAATCTCAAGAAATTCTTTAAGTATGTAAACAGTAATAAAGGGAGGACAGACCATATTGGCCCCATAAAGAATGAGGAAGGACACAGGATGGGGAGATGAGGTATTGAATTTATTCTTCTCCTCAGTCTTCACAAGGGAATTAGGGGGCTTCAGTAACCAAAATTGCAGTGTTTATCCTCATGACACATCACAGGAAGCACCTCCATGGTTAACAGAGGACAGAATTAAAATTTGACTTGGAATACTTAACATTAATAAATCACCAGGACCAGATGGCTTGCACCCGAGGGTACTTAGGAAACTCGGTCAAGTAATTGCCAGACCATTGTTCCTAATTTTTACTGACAGTCTACTGACTGGAATGGTACCAGCCGATTGGAGAAAAGCCAATGTAGCACCAATATTTAAAAAGGACCCGAAATACATCCCTGGGAATTACAGACCAGTTAGCCTAACATCAATAGTATGTAAACTCTTGGAGGGGGTGATAAGGGACTATATATAAGATTTTAGTAATGAGAACAGTATCATTAGCAGTAATCAGCATGGATTCATGAAGAATCGTTCTTGCCAAACCAATCTACTAACCTTCTATGAGGAGGTGAGTTGCCAGCTAGATAAAGGAAGGCCTGTAGATGTGGTGTATCTGGCTTTTGCAAAAGCATTTGACACAGTTCCCCATAAACATTTACTGTACAAAATAAGGTCAGTTGGCATTGACCATAGGCTGAGCACATGGATTGAAAACTGGCTACAAGGGCAAGTTCAGAGGGTGGTGATAAATGGGGAGTACTCGGAATGGTCAGGGGTGGGTAGTGGGGTCCCCCAGGGTTCTGTGCTGGAACCAATCCTATTTAATTTGTTCATAAATGACCTAGAGGATAGGATAAATAGTTCAATCTCTGCATTTGTGTGGAAAAAATATGAATGCAATCTATACACTGGGGAGAGAACCTCTAGGAGAATCTAGGATGGAAAAAGACCCAGGGGTCCTAGTAGATGATAGGCTCAGTAATGGCATGCAATGCCAAGCTGCTGCTAACAAAGCAAACAGAATATTGGAATGCATTAAAAAGGGGATCAATTCCAGAGATAAAACAATAATTATCCCGCTCTACAAAACTCTGGTCCTGCCGCACCTAGAGTATGCTGTCCAGTTCTGGGCACCGGTCCTCAGGAAGGATGTACTGGAAAGCAAATGGAGTACAAAGAAGGGCAACAAAGATAATAAAGGGTCTGGAGGATATTAGTTATGAGGAAAGGTTGTGAGCACTGAACTTATTCTCTCTGGAAAATAGACGCTTGAGAAGGGATATGATTTCAATATACAAATACCATACTGGTGACCCCACAATAGGCATAAAACTTTTTTGCAAAAGGGAGTTTAACAAGATTGGCCAATCATTAAAATTATAAGAAAAGAGGTTTAACCGTAAACCACTTAGAGGGTTCTTTACTGTAAGAGCAGCAAGGATGTGGAATTCCCTTCCAAAGGCGTTGGTCTCAGTGGTGGGGCATTGATAGTTTCAAGCAACTATTAGATAAGCACCTGAACAACCACAACATACGGGGATATACAATGTAATACTGATATAATCACACACATAGGTTGGACTTGATGGACTTGTGTCTTTTTTCAACCTAACCAACTATGTAACTATGTCTGTAACTATGTAACTCACAAACAATCTTCCTGAGGCAAAACAAGACGGGGAGCACACAGATCAAACAGTACCATCCACCTCAGTGTTCTCTACATATACAGAAGTCTGTGGAGAAGGACTCTGCGACAAATCCTGTGTAAAGATTTTCTTGGTTCGTGTATACCCCAAAGGTCAACCTGAAAAGGCCATAAGACTGTATACTATTCTGGATGAGCAGAGCAACAGATCTCTTGCAAGAACACAGTTTTTTGAACTGTTGAACATAACAGGACATGCTCTACCTTATACCATGACAACTTGTGCCGGCACTACAGAAGTCTTAGGTTGGAGAGCCAGCGGTCTTGTAGTTGCTTCCCTGAATGACAATGTGGAAAAATTCTTTCCCACTATCATTGAGTGCAACCAAATCCCAAACAACAAAGAGGAGTTCCCAACTCCTGAAGATGCCTTTCACCATTTTCACTTGAACATAGCGGACCAAATATCAGCCTTCGACGAAAGTGCTGATATCCTGTTGTTACTCGGCCAAGACATCTTAAGGGTGCACAAGGTTCATCAGCAAATCAAAGGCAAAGGGTCTTACTCAGTCTCTTCCTTTAAAACACATGTCCTGTCAAATGGACAGACTAATTGTTCTGCACAACGACCACGTCAATATAATGTGAAAGATAGACTCTTTGAAAAAGGTGCACAACAGCACATCATACAAGATGATAAGAAAGCCCTTAATGTCTGGGATGACGACATCAGCAACACAGTGTTCCAGGTAACCACTACAGACAATGAGTTGGCAGCTACCATGGAAGACCAAGAATTCCTGAAAACCATGAGTTAAGAGTTCTACCGGGATGATTACAACAGCTGGGTAGCACCAGCAGCATCCCTGTATTAACAGCCTTCTCTACTGAGGCTTCTATGGTGTGGACAAGAATCACAGCCACAGCTTGTCAGTGGTGTTGGCCTCTTTCTGTTGGGAGAGAGGGGTGGGGCCACCAATCACCTACAAAGCGGTCCATTATTGTGTGGGGGTACCCGGAGGGTCTGCAAGTGGCAGCGGTGGTCTGGGCTGGTTTTGTTATCTGAGATTTGGGCCCGGAATTGGGAGCTGAGGTAAATTACCTCTACTCCATGCAATGCCAGAACCGGTAGTGCAATTTAAAATTTCATTTGAAGGATGTGCCTGCTTTCGAGAGCAAATCCCATTGAAACCAAAGTCGACAAATGGAACAAACAAATGAAACAGTCTCTATTATTATAATATAATTAAAGCGATCAAGTTCTCCCGAGATCTTGCACAAGTCTTGCACAAGTCTTGCATTACTAAAGGAACCAATGAATGACAGACTGACACAGATTGCGTTTTTATATATGTTACTTTTTTTAACTTTTGTGACATTGATTTACCATGTAATTTTTTCGATATGTTCAAGGTTTCAAAACACTAGCAATTTTAAATATTTTTTAAAACTCCCATGGCACACCTGCAAATCTCACAGCACACAGTTTGAGAATCACTGATCTATGGACTGCTTAAGTTGTTTTGCTCAGCTGCAGTAGGAAAAGGGTGGTCATGCTGTATGGCAGGGATGGCTAGAACACAAGATTGGTTAAAATGTTAATACATTTTTTCCAAGTAAGATAAACCACATATATATATATATATTTCAACTAGACCTTTAGTTCTTGAGTTGCGTTCAGCATTGCAATATTCTGAGTAGCTTTTCCACTCCTGCCAATGCACCTGTCATCACCATATTTCAGAAGGTGCTCTGACCCCGGTATAATTCTCCAAAACCCAATAAAACTTTGTGAGCACAAATATGTATGTGATAAAACTGGATATTTTTTTTAGTAGGCAGATACAATACCATGAAGAAGGCTATAGTGGGACTATCCTATCATAAAGCTGTAAAGGGAGAAATATGGAATGCTAAGGTTTATTGACTTGTGATGTGATTTTGTCTTCAAAATGCATTTTAACTGCAAAAGAACATTCCAAAGCATTCAAGGTCAAATGAATCATATTTCCAGAATGAGCAAAGTACCAAAATGAATACAAGAGAGATGTAGCAATACGATTTCCTGTCTTTTTGCTGGATCATCAATAAAGTCACACAAATTGCCACACTGGGATCCCTGCATTTATATGGAAAACAGCTTCTAAAGGAAGATTACAAGAAAAGCCAAAATAGAGGTTTTCTATTCAAATATGTGACACAAAGCAATAATGGTCCACAGTGATATCATTTATTGTTCCAACCAGAGTTTTATGTGGAAATTACTTTATATGTGTCTTAAAGTATGGGCTTACGGCTACACTGATTGCACATTTTACAAGCACAGAACAAGCATTACCATTGATAGTCTACGCTGTGTCAGTAGAAAAGTTTTACGCTGAAAACTTTTTCATTTTCTGTTGTATATCAGTAAAATACATAAATAAATAAAATTACAATGCCTACATAATTACAGCAACAGATTGGTAGCTGATGTCAGCAAGTAATTTATAAGTAGGACCATAGCAGTCATCAGAATTTGTCATTATTCTAAACAGACTAAACAGAGGAGGTGCAAAGGGAAAACGTGTTCTCTTAGTCATAAGATGATCCAGTACTCAACTATACACATAACTAGTGATGGACGAACTTCCGACGGGACGTTTCGCAAACGCGAACCGCGAACGCGGCCAAAAGTTTGTGAACCGCAAAGTTTGCAGCGGACCCCGTTGACTATAATGGCAGGCGAACCTTAAAAACCTACAGGTCATATTTTCAGCCACAAAATACTTACTAGCTGTGCAAACATAGTCCCACAACATGGACACTGACATAACAAAAGTATTAAGTGAATCTGGGATCGACAACGACAAGCATTCTTTTTTTATCTGTGAAATTTTGACAATTCAGGAGCGCATGAAGGCCATGGAGGAGAGGCAAAGTCAGGGCAGGCTATGAAGGGGGTGCAGGAGATGATCAGTGCTACAGTCAGGGCAGCGCAGTCCTGTGCCAGTGTCCCAGCGTGCCAACCTGTGCTTGAGCCCCTCCCTCTGCCCGGCCCTTACCCCCACCTATGCAGGGCTCCACTGCGGTGGTCTGGAGGTGCCAGTCCAGTGCTGATCCTCAGCCATGGTGCTAGCACTGCCTGTTGATTGGCTTCTCCACTGCTATCTCCCTCACTGTCTGAAACCAGCACCGTGATAGAGACTGAGCACTGACACCAGCACCGTGATAGAGAGCACTGACACCAGCACCGAGATAGAGAGCACTGATACCACACCAGCACCGTGATAGAAAGCACTGAGACCACACCAGCACCGAGATAGAGAGCACTGACCCCAGCACCGTGATAGAGAGCACTGACACCAGCACCATGATAGAGAGCCCTGACACCACACCAGCACCGTGATAGAGAGCACTGACACCAGCACCGTGATAGAGAGCACTGACACCACACCAGCACTGAGATAGAGAGAGAGCACTGACACCAGCACCAAGATTGAGAGCACTAACACCAGCACCGAGATAGAGAGAGAGCACTGACACCAGCGACGAGATAGAGAGCACTGACTCCACACCAGTACCGTGATAGAGAGCACTGAGACCACACCAGCACCGAGATAGAGAGCACTAACACCAGCACCAAGATAGAGAGCACTGACACCACACCAGCACTGAGGTAGAGAAAGAGCACTGACACCAGCACCGAGATAGAGAGCACTGACAGCAGCACTGATACCAGCAACTCGCTGCAGGACCCAAAAATATGACACCGCTCAACCTCTTTAAACAGGAGGGTACGGGCATATAGTACAGTGTGCATTTTTTGTACAAGGAAGTGAGCCAAAGGTAGAAAAAGGGTCTGTGTGCTTGATTAAATAAATAGTTTTTAGAGTTATGCATATACATGGTCTACTGGTCACATGTGTTGAATTCCTCCGAGATCCATGCCTCATTCATTTTTATAAATATGAGGTAGTCAACACTGTCGTGAGCTAGGCGAGTGCACTTATCGGTCACGACCCCCCCTGCTGCGCTGAACGTCCTTTCGGACAGGACACTGGACGAGGGGCAAGCCAACAGTTCCATTGCAAATTGGGCAAGCTCTGGCCAGAGGTCAAGCCTGCCCACCCAGTAGTCCAGGGGTTCATTACTCCTCTGTCACTACAGTCTGTCCCTGCTCCACACAGCAACCTTTCCCTACACTGACAAAAGACAGAATGTAAAATGGCCACCAGATCAGGTCTATTTATAAAGGTAGGGGGAATGTCTAATTGTCCATGTGCTGACATATTTCAATTGGCTGTCCTGTACCCCATGATGGATGTGTCATCATGTGTCAAAGTTCTTTCACAATGTAAAGGCATATGTCCGCCGAGTGAACACAGCCAGAAGTCCGCCGGTTTGGCGAATCGCGAACACGCAAAATTCGCCGCGAACCGACCGCCGAGCGAACCGCAAGCCCATCTCTACACATAACAAATGACAAGAGTGATATGTTCATGTTTAGGTTATTTGGAGTCTTTTGACGCCTCTGTTGCCTGCACCCTTTTCCCCTTCACCCTACAGTTTTCCTAGACTTGTCTGCTATAGCTGTGTTTCTCAACCTATTTCATTCAAGGCACCCTTTAAAATTATGGACAAATTTCGAGGACCCCTCCAAAATTATGGACAGTCTTGAGGCACCCTTTAAAATTATGGACTCCTAAAGTCTTGAGGCACCCCATTCTAAAATGTAAAAACTATTCCCCAACGTCAAATGAGCATGCTGGTACCAGCTGGTATTCCAATGTTTGTCTTCTTTCTCAATTTTTCTCCATTGCTCAGCTAATATGACCCCAAAGCTGATGGAGAGGGGCAGGGGAGGGTCAAACCAGGATGTTATACAGATGACTGACATGCTCCTTATTAACTGATGATGTCATTGGTTGTATTGAGGTCGGCAGCTTGAAGGTCATAATGGTGTAAAATGAAAAACTGTGGCTTTGTGTAACTAAAAGACGGGCTTCATCCACGCACTGGCTTGTATACAATTTTTAGGTAACTGTTAGGCATTTCACCAAGGCACCCCTGAGGAAGCCTCAGGGCACCCTGGTTTAAAAAGGCTGTGCTATAGTCCAGAAGTAACCATATTGGAGAAAAAATTTAAAGTAATTAAATCACAATCCCTGTTTTTGTTTCAATGTGTTTATTACATTTTTCAAGGTTTGAGGACAGTACATTAGACAGATGTGTCTGTACATAGAGCCTGAGTATACTACACTATGGTGTCTGTTTATGAAGCAGTGATCAGTGGAGATCCAGAGGATCGCCGCTGATCACAGACCATAAACAGTTTATAAACCAGAGATAATCAGGGGGAGAAGTGTTTGAACTTGTTCTCCCGCCGATTATCTCCGCACACTGAGAATCCTCATTGAATGACACAGTAACGGCCAGTTTATGAAGCTGGGATCTCAGCGCTTCACTGGCGATCTGTGTCAGAATTCACACTCCCCGATTCATAAGCTCAGAGGTGGAGAATCGGGGAGTGAAGAGAGAATGTGGGGGGATCTGAGGAGGAAAGAGGAAGATAATTAACTTCCTTATGCCTCGTTCAGACCCCCCCAACACTGTAACCATGTCCCCCTGTCATATTTATGTGTATACATATATATATATATATATATATATATATATATATATATATATATATATATAATGTGTATATACATGTATATATAATGTCTGTGTGTGTATACATGTATATATTATGTAGGGGGACGCTTTATTTTACTAACATTAATCACACCGTGTGAGACATCTCTATGTATCGGTGAATTTCTAGTACTGTAATCTCGTAAAGTCTCACGTGATTCCAGTATTAGGGGCCGTTCTCCAGTGTTAGAAGCGTTTGTAGATCGCTTCACTCCTCCAAGGGTGAAGCGATCTACTCCGCTTTATAAACTGGCATACAGAGGAGAAAGATCTCCTCTGTGAATGCCGGAGAATGAAGCAGTGAATAGATTTCACTGCTTCATAAAAGGACACCTATACAATAAACATCAGTCATTAACAGTGTCCTGTCATTATTCAAAGAAATCCAAACAATAAAAAAAAAAACAATATAGCATATACAATTGCAACACAAATCATATTGTAACTGAATGTTATTAAAATTTACCTTTCCTTTTCAATCTGCAGCTCTGTAATTTTCTATGAAATGCAATGCAATATGGCTACCCTGAGGTGTTCTGTACACAGAATGTGTACAGAACACCCCTCCAGATATGTAATTTCTTGCTTGTGTGATTGGCTCACTGATTTTCCCAGATGTCTGTACTAAGATTCAAGTCAGATTTCAGGCATCCCCTGCAACAAAAATATAATTTTTAGTAAGATACACCAGTAGAAAATCCCATCTAAAGAGTGCATCATTAGATGTGATTTTCTATCGGGAGTATTTTACTAAAAATTACATTTTTGTTGCAGGGGTTCCCTGAAAATTTCCCCATTAGGCCCTGCAATGTTCCCCATTAGAGCTTTGCAGGTGCAGAAGCTAGTTGATAATTAAGAAACCACTCCCATAAGCCCTTGTACACACGGTCGGAGATTCCAACGGAATGTGTCCTATCGGACCGCTTTGTCGGATATTCCGACTGTGTGTGGTCTCCATCGGACTGTTTCCGTCGGAATATCCGACGGACCAACTTTTCCAACTTGCCGGTAAAATTTTCCGACAAAATGCTCGGACATGCTCGGACATACCCCGATCATGTGTAGCCTACTCCGACGGACAAAGTGCCACGCATGGTCAGATCAAATTCTTAGACCAAAGCTATTGGCTACTAGCCTGAACGTAGTCCCGTCGTCACGTTATGTACAATCGGATTTTCCGACAACTTTGTCCGACATGTATATGCAACAGTTTCGGAAAAAATGTGTGTACAAGGGCTTAGACTCACTTTTGAACATGGGCACAGACAAACACACATGGATTTTTTCAAATTAACAAAGGGTAGGAATCTGCAACAATGTTTGTTAAAATCTTTGTAATGTACATAGATCACCCAGATGGGAATTTTTTTTCTCAACAAAAGTGAAGTTACACTTTAAGGCGTATATGCAACTGGCAGATGGAGCTTGAAATGGCTAGGGGAAATGATCAAAACAGGAGAATAGGAAAGGGAAGAAAAAAAAGCAAGAGTGGATAGGATGGAGAGGAGAGATGTTGAGGGGACAATCCGTATTTTTTTGCAAAGGTTTGCTATAAATATGTAAAGGCGTATATAGCAGAGTAAAGGTTCATGATAAAGTGTAAAATATGGTCACAGCAGCTCATATTTAAGCTATTTGGATTTAACTAAAAGCAATGCAAGTGAATTTTTACTTAACTTAGTGGAAGAAGTGAAACAAAGTAAAAATAGATTTTGCAAAGAACAACCAATCAAGTGCAAGGAAAATAATTTTAAACAATCCCTTCATTCATTAGGATAAATGTATTTTTTTCTTTGCACGGGCATCACAGTGGCTAAGTAGATAGCACTTCCACCTGGAAGCACTAGGGTTGTTCATTTGAATCCCAACCTTGGCACTACCTGCCTGGAGTTTACATGTTCTGCCTGTGTGGGTTTCCTGCCACCCTCCAAAGACATGCTAGTGGATTAAATGTTTCCTGTCTAAATAGACCCTAGTACGTTTAATGTGGATTTGGGACCTTAGATTGTAACATCCATGAGAGCAGAGACTGATGAAAATGTAAATTGTAAGTATTATAAAAATATCTATAATAAACTGAATTTGGATTCAGCTTAGTGAATGAACTATGAGTGTGCTGACTTCAATCATGAATTCATGTACAAACAAAATTCAGTTTTTTTGTTACATTTTCCTTGCATATAATTGGCTATCCTTAGCAAAATGAATTTTCACTTTGTTTCATTAATTAAATAAATAAATAATAATTTTAAAAGTAACCATGCTCAACCATGCTCTATTCTACAAGCCACATTTAGCAGCGTTAGTATTTATTGGTTAGCTTGCCTATGACTCTATACTTGACTACAGTAATTTGTTTGCCTAAATATTTTTTACATTTCATTAAAGCGGAGTTTCACCCACATATAAGACTTTGCACCATCTAGTCAATCAATGCATCTTAAAAACATATTGGCTAACTTTTTTGTCTGCGTTTGTTTTACCTTATTTTTCATTGTTATTCTACTTCACTTCCTATGTACCCTGCTGCTGCGAGGTACATCATTTCCCCCCCAAGTGATTTGGGCCCTTCTCCTTCCCCCCGCTGCCTTCTGGAACTTGTGTGTGTCCCAGAAGATGAGGGGACCACTCAGCAAGAGCAGTGCGACTTGCGGATGTGCAGTAGGAAAATGACTGTGAGCATTTGCCCACTCAAGTCGGTTACAACGCCGAACTGCAGTCAGGACGAGACCCTGATGAGGACGACGAGCATGCAGATGAGCTTCCCTGAGATGGTTTCTGACAGTTTGTGCAGAAATTTTTTGGCTATGCAAACTGATTGTTACAGCAGCTGTCCGGGTGGCTGGTCTCAGACGATCTTGGAGGTGAAGATGTTGGATGTGGAGGTCCTGGGCTGATGTGGTTACACGTGGTCTGCGGTTGTGAAACTGGTTGGATGTACTGACAAATTCTCTGAAAGATCTTTGGAGATGGCTTATGTTGCGTACACACGACCCAACTTTCCGTCAGAATAAACTCTGACGTCTTTCCGACGGAGTTCTGAGTTCCACTGAAATGGACTTGCCTACACACAATCACACCAAAGTCCATTTGCTTAGAACGTGATGACGTACGACGGGACTAGAAAAGGAAGTTTAATAGCCAGTAGCCAATAGCTGCCCATGCGTCGTTTTTGGTACAGTGGATTAGCATACAGACAAACGGTTTTCCCAATAGGAATTGATTCCATTGGAAAGATTTAAAATATGTTCTATTTCTTGGTCCATCAGAATTTTTGAAAAAAAAGTCTGCTGAAGCCCACACACAATTGGAATATCCGATGAAATGATTCTGTCTGACCTTTTCTGCCGGAAAGTCCGGTCGTGTGTATGCGGCATTATGGTAGAGAAATTAATATTCAATTCAAGGGCAACAGCTCTGGACATTCTTGCAGTCAGCATGCCAATTGCACACTCCCTCAAAACTTGCGACATATGTGGCATTGTGCTGTGTTATAAAACTGCAAATTTTAGAGTGAACTTTTATTGTGGCCAGCCTAAGGTACACCTGTGCAGTAATCCTGCTGTCTAATCAGCATCTGGATATGCCACACCTGTGAGGTGGATGGATTATCTCGGCAAAGGAGAAGTGCTCACTAAGGCTGGCCATACATTATACAATCTTCTTGTACAATTTTCCTTTAGATTTACCAAAACCTTATACTATGAGGTCAAACCAAAACACTTTCAATTTGTATGTAATCAGGCAGGCCCTTGCACTACATAGGTACATCTAAAGGAAATTGAATACCTCACATATGTGGTTTGATCACCGCTTACATATGCGTGCGGGAGTACATATGCATTGACATTTGTGCGTAAGCACGGTGGGACAGGGGCAATTAAAAAAAAATTATATTTATATAAAAATATATTTTTTACACTTTTTTGTACTAACTTTATTGCTATTACAAGGGATGAACAACTCTTTGGCCTTCCATTTAGCCGATTAGACACAGATCGATCTGATTGGCTACTTACCTGGCCGCTGGTGGCAAGGTAAACAAAGGGGCAGAACCGGAAGTGACAACCTACTCAAGGATACAGAGAGAGGAAAACAACGTCAGTTCCTCTCTCTCTCTGTACAGGGCATCCATCGCAGCGCTTCCGGCCTCTGCAATGAGACCAGAGAGCCCAGGAGAGGCAGTGGTGGTGGGAGGGGGGTGGGACCCCATTCCACCACCTGCAGAAGTGATTGAGTGGCTCTCAGATGACTTCTGCCTTGTTCAGAATTGCTGTCTGAAAAGATTGATACCAAGATGATGCCTGTAGGAGCAGGCATCATCCCGGTTTAACCACTGGAAGCCTGCATCCAATTTGCATCAATTTGAACCCAGCCTGACTGATGGCAGCCCATTCTTGCATAAGCAATGCTTCTAGTTTGTCAGAATTTGTGGGGTTATTTTTGTTCACCTGCCTCTTGAGGATTGACCACAAGTTCTCAGGTCTGGAAAGTTTCCTGGCAATGGACCCAACATTTCAATATTTTGTTCCCAAGCCACTTAGTTATCACTTTTGCCTTATGACAAGGTGCTCCATCATGCTGGAAAAGGCATTGTTCATCACCAAACTATTCTTGGATGGTTGGAAGAAGTTGCTCTCAGAGGATGTTTTTGTACCATTCTTTATTAATGGCTGTGTTCTTAGGCAAAATTGTGAGTGAGCCCACTCCCTTGGTTTAGAACAGGGATCTGCAATTAGCAGACCTCCAGATGTTACAAAACTACAAGTCCCAGTATTGCCTCGGCCTCTGGGTGTCATGCTTATAGCTGTCAGAGTCTTGCTATGCCTCATGGGATTTGAAGTTCTGCAACAGCTGGAGGTCTGCTAATTGCATATCCCTGGTTTAGAAGAAACCTCACACATGAATGGTCTCAGGATGCTTTACTAGTGGCATGACCCAGGACTGTTGGTAGCTCTTACCTTTAATTCTCAGGACAATGTTTTTTCCGGATCACCCAAAAAAATCGGAAAGGGGATTCATTGGAGAAAATTACTTTACCCCAGTCCTCAGTAGTCCAGTCCTTGTACCTTTTGCAGAATATCAGTCTGAAGTTTTTTCCTGGAGAGAAGTGGCTTCTTTGCTGCCCTTCTTGACACCAGGCCATCCTCCAAAAGCCCTTGCCTCACTGTGTGTGCAGATGCACACCTGTCTGCTACCACACCTGTCTGCTACCATTCCTGAGCAAGGTCTGCACTGGTGATGGCCCAATCCCACAGCTGAATCAACTGTAGGAGATAGTCCTGGCCCTTGTTGGACTTTCTTGGGCACCCTGAATTCTTCTTCACAACTATTGAACCTCTCCCCTTGAAGTTCTTGATGATCCAATAAATGGTTGATTTAGGTGCAATCTTAGTAGCAGCAATATCCTTGCCTGTGAATCCCTTTTTGTGCAAAACAACAATGACTGCACATGTTTCCTTGCAGGTAACCTTAGTGAACAGAAAAAGAATGATGATTTCAAGGACCACCCCCCTTTTAATGTTTCCAGTCTGAGAAAATCACTGATATGTCAGCCGGTCCTTTTGTGGCAGGGCTGAAATGCAGTGGAAATGTTTTTTGTTTTTTTTGGGGGGGGGGGGGGGGGGGGTTAAGTTAATTTTAATGGCGACTTTGAGAGCCTTTGCAATTAATTGCTATTGATCTGATCAGTCTTCACAACATTCCGAAGTATATGCAAATTGCCATCATAAAAAAATGAGGAAGCAGACTTTGTGAAAATGAATATTTGTGTCATTCTCAAAACTTTTGGCCACGGCTTTGTATTTTTGTGAAACATGAAATGGGCACTACTATAGTGCCTGACCCAGATTATCCACTGAATAGAAAAATCATTACAGGTATGCCTCCCATCTTTGCCACCTTATCTGTGATGCTGTCGCTGTGTTAAGGGCCTTGAACATATTCTTAAAAAAAAACACACATCACTGACTATAATAAACCCATTAATCTTGAATCTTGTTCTTAATAACCAACACATTGGATAAGGTTGAATAAACAAGTTTAGGGTTTAGAGTGACAATTTTAAGCTTCCTTTCATCTTTGCATTCTAACTTTTTAGAGGTCAGGAAAAGAAAAGCTCAGCACTAAAGAACAGGTTTACTATTGTGCTGGCAGCTGAAAGAATATGAGAAAGTGCAGTGACATTTATAAATCCTTTGATTGCTTGTGAAGATTACTTGCCCTGTTTTGTCAAAGGCATTTCTCTTTGGCCTTGATGTGCCTATCCAGTGATCTGACTGTCTCAGGTTTAGTATTAAGTGAAATATCTTTATTTTTTTCAAACACAAAAGGTACTCCATAAAATCTACTGTTCTATGGTCTTAAAGTGAGGCAGGCATGTTGAAACTGGTTTAAAGGAGAAGTCCATGAAGGATTCATTGGAAGGAGGTGAGAGTAGAGCTTTAAGCCATGTTTCCTGAGTTTTCCCTCAAAGCGGTGGTAAACACAGCTGGTACACTTATACCTACAGGTGAGGAAAAAAATACCCCTGTGCTGGTGGTGTCACTGTAAGGTAAAAATGCTCCTGCTTTGTGGTGCCACTAAAAGGAAAAGATGCCCCTGAATCTGTAGTGTCAAAGAAGAAAGAAAATGTCCGTACATCAGTGATGTCACTGGAAGGCCAAATGCACTTGTGTCACTGGGAGGAAAGAATTCTTCGGTGTTGATAGTGTTATGCCGCGTACACACGAGCGGACTTTTCAACATCAAAGGTCTGACGGAACAATTCCGGCAGACTATTCGATCGTGTGTGGGCTGCAGCGGACGTTTGATTTGCAAAAGTCTGACAGACTTTAGAAATGGAACATGCTTCAAATTTTTCCGCAAGAACTCTGCCGGACCCAGTTCCTACCGAGAAATCCGCTCGTGTGTATGCTAGTCCGACGGACAAAAACCAACGCTAGAGCAGCTATTGGCTACTGGCTATGAACTTCCTTATTCGAGTCCAGTCGTACGTCATCACGTTTGAATCCGTCGGAGTTTGGTGTGATTGTGTATGGCCAAGTCCGCTCATTCGGAAAGTCCGTCAGAACTCTGTCAGAACTCTGGCAGAACTCCTTCGAAAGTCTGTCGGACATAAGTCTGGTCGTGTGTACGCGGCATTAGTCTGGGTAGGTTTGGTGATATGAAGGGTAACGGGGGCTGGGAGGGTGGGGCTTTGTTCGTTAATTTGACTAATGCCGCGTACACATGGTCGGAATTCTCGTCTGAAAAATCTCTGATGGTTTTCCCAACGGAATTCCGACAGAATTCGGCTCAAGCTGTCTTGCCTACACACGGTCACATCAAATTCTGATAGTTTACAATGCGGTGACATACAACACGTACGACGGGACTAGAAAAAGGAAGTTTAGTAGCCAGTAGCCAATAACTTCTGTCTCGTAATTGAATCTGAGCATGCATGATTTTTGGCGTGTCGGAATTGCATACACATGATCGGAATTACCGATAGAAAGTTTTTCCGTCGGGAAAATTGAGAACATGCTATCAATTTTTGGCTGGCGGAAATTCAGACAGCTAAATTCCAATGGAGCATACACATGGTCGCATTTTCCGATGAAAAGCTCTCATCTGTCTTTTTCTGGCCGGAATTCCGATCGTGTGTACGCGGCATAAGAGGCCCTAATTCCCGGCAGCTAAAAAGCTGTGAGCCCCTTTCCCCACCACATGATGACATAGTAGGTCTGTACGTCAATAGCTACATAGTATTTCTCATTACCTATCATGGCCCACACTAACCTCCTGGATGGGTATAGTGCATGGTAGAAAATTTTATATTGCAACAGTCTTGGGGGGCAGACAATACATCCAACAGGCTTAGTTTGATATCCCTATTAGCCAATGCAAATGCATATTAGGCTCCATTCTCACAGGTGTTTAGCCATGGTGTGCTTCCCAGTGGCAAGAATCTATTGATTCCTGCTGCTGGGTTTGACTGCTGTGGGTGAATAGCTGCTGCCCCCAAGCTCACACTTTGGCTGCGCTGATCCTGACTGAGAGTTCTTTGGCTGCACTGATCCTGAATGAACATACTTTGGCTGACTCTTATTGACCCCAGATCTCTCCATAAAAAGGACCTGTCATGCTGTGTTATTGCAAGGGAGGTTTGCATTTCTTGCAAAAGCAATAAAAGTGATCAACAAAAAAAATTCAAGGAAAAGCGTAAAAACCAAAAAAGTCAAATAGAATAAACACCATAATAATAATAAAAAAAATGTTTTAACCGCTTGCGGACCAGCAGCCACAGTTTTACTGTGGCAGGTTGGCTCCGTTGCGCGAAATCACATTATACTACGTGATCTCGCGGGGCTTGCCCGCCACGAGCTCCGTGAGTTGGAGCGCGGGTCCCACGGACTCGATGTCCACGGGAATACCCGAGATCATCTCACAGAGAGGAAGAACGGGGAGATGCTAATGTAAACAAGCATCTCCCTGATCTGCCTAGTGACAGCGTCACTGATCATAGCTCCCTGTGATCGGGAGCATGATCAGTGATGTGTCACACACAGCCCCTCCCCCCACAGTTAGAATCACTCCCGAGGACACACTTAACCCCTACAGCACCACCTAATGTTAACCTCTTCACTGCCAGTCACATTTACACAGTAATCAATGCAATTTTAATTGCACCGATCGCTGTAAAAATGTGAATGGTCCCAAAAATGTGTCAAAATTATCCGATCGGTCCACCATAATGTCGCAGTCATGATAAAAGTCGCAGACCATCGCCATTACTAGTAAAAAAAAAAAATATGAATAAAAATGCCATAAAACGATCACCTATTTTGTAGACGCGATAACTTTTGCGCAAACCAATCAATATACGCTTATTGTGATTATTTTACCAAAAATATGTAGGAGAATACATATCGGCCTAAACTGGGCAAAAAAAATGTTTTTTTATATATTTTTGGGGGATATTTATTATAGCAAAAAGTAAAAAAATAATGCTTTTTTTCAAAATTGTCGCTCTTTTTTTGTTTATAGCGCAAAAAATAAAAAACCGAAGAGGTGATCAAATACCACCAAAAGAAAGCTCTATTTGTGGGGAAAAAAGGACGTCACATGACCACGCAATTGTGAGTTAAATCGATGCAGTGCTGAATCGCAAAAAGTACTCTGGTCTTTGGCCAGACAAATCCTCCGTGGCTGAAGTGGTTAAAAAGCACTTCCATCCCCACGTGCTCATGCGCAGTGGTGAATGCATACGTAGGTCTTACCCACATATGTAAATGGTGTGAACGTCAGAGCAAGAGCAATAATTCTAGCACTAGACCTCCTATGTAACTCTAAACAGCTAACTTGTAGAAATGTTTAAAATGTCGCCTATGGAGATTTATAAGTACCTTAGTTTGGCGCCATTTCACGAGCACATGCAATTTTAAAGCATGACATGTTTGATATCTATTTACTCCCGTAACATCATCTTTCATATTATACTAAATAATTGTGGTATACACTATATTATTATTATTATTTTTTTTTATTCATTAACCAGTTGCAGACCGCTGCACGATGATGTACGTCAACAGAATGGCACGGGCAGGCATATTGGCGTACAGGTACGTCCATGCCTTCCCGTGGGTGGGGGGCCCGATCGGTGGTCGGATTCCGTGCAGAAGCAATCCGGGATGAGGGGGCGGCCATTCATTCATGGCCACCCCCTCGCGATCGCTCCTGACGAATGAAATGGCAGCATTACATCACTTCCTCTCCTGTAATGTAAACACAGGCAGAGGAAGTGATGTAATCTCTCCTCGTGTCGGTCTTTTTCATTCCGGCACCGAGGAGAGAGGATCGGTGAGTTGCACCTAACACTACACTAACAGTAGAACACGCCAGGTACACTTTCACCCCCCCTTCACCCCCGATCACCCCTGCACCCCCAGTCACAGTGACACCAATTGCATTTTTTTATTATTGCATTGGTGTCATTTGTGACTGCAATAACTGTTAGGGCAGTTAGGGGTACCCCCCTAACCCCCCCAATAAAGGTTTAACCCCGTGATCACCCCCCGTCGCCAGTGTCACTAATAAGCAATCGTTTTTCTGATCGCTGTATTAGTGTCACAGGTGACGCTAGTTAGGCAGGTAGATATTTAGGTTCGCCGCAGCTTTTTATAGCGTCAGGGACCCCCATATACTACCGCATAAAGCCCCCTGATTGCCCCCTAGTTAACCATTTCACCAGTGATCACCATATAACTGTTACAGGTGACGCTGGTTGGTTAGTTATATTTTTATAGTTTCAGGGCACCCGCCATTTATTACCTAATAAAGGTTTAACCCCCTGATCACCCGGCGGGTGATATAAGTTTGAGGGTCAGATAAGGTCTGCGTCGCCCCAGGCAGCGTCAGGTTAGTGCCAGTACCGCTAACACCCACGCGCAAAGCATACACCTCCCTTAGTAATATAGTATCTGATCAGATCTATATTAGCGTCGCCAGCCGTTTAGGTTTCCCAAAACACATTGTTAGCGGGATCAGCCCAGATACCTGCTAGCACCTGCGTTTAGCCCCTCCGCCAAGCCCAGCCCAGCCCACCCAAGTGCAGTATCGATCGATCACTGTCACTTACAAAACACAACACACATAACTGCAGAGTTCGCAGAGTCAGGCCTGATCCCTGCGATCGCTAACAGTTTTTTTTGCAGCGTTTTGATACAGTCGCTGACAGCCTAGGTGCTTTTTTACCTGTGAGTCTCACTAGTGTACCCCTAAATTTAGAGCCCAAAATAGCAAAGCGAAGGTACACCAGTAAAGAGGCCTACACGTTTCTGAACATGACAGATAGTGAAGAGGAAGTCACTCATCTGTCAGATTCAGGCTCAGAATACGATCCTGTAGAGGACAGCGGCTCCATGACAGATAGCTCTGGCGACGGAGATGAGGTCCCTGTTAAGGGCAGGTGTACCCGATCCCGAATGTTTTCTGTTGTTCAGGTGCAGGAACCGCAGGTCCCTTGTATGGTGCAGAGACGTACTAGAGCCGCTCATCCTTCTGGTGAACTGGCAAGCACCAGCGGCCTAGTACACCCTGGACATACATCCAGCACTGCAGTAGCACGTGCTGACGTGGCGAGTCCCATAAGTGCAGTTCAAGCTGGCGAGGTGGCAAGCACAAGTAGTGTCCCGCTGCCACCAAGACGAAGACAAAGACAGCCCCGTCGTACCCATAGTGCCCTTCCTGCAGAATTCGCCAATCCTGATTGGGTGCCCACTACTTCTGCAGAACCCGTACGTCCCCCATTCACTGGCCAACCTGGCATTAATGTGGAAACAGTTGATTTTACAACACTTGATTTTTACTCGCTGTTTTTCACCGAAGATCTCTATAGATCTATTGTGGACCAAAGCAATTTGTACGCTGGTCAACACATCGCCACTGTTCCCCAGTCCGCCCTTGTCAGACAATGGAAACCAATTACGGTTTCCGAATTTAAGATCTTTCTGGGCACTCTCCCTCAACATGGGCATAACCAAAAAGAGTGAGTTGCGGTCATATTGGTCCACCGACCCAATTCACCATATGCGCGTGTTCTCTGCTTCCATGTCCAGGGCACGATACTAGCAGATTTTGCGGTTCATGCACTTCAGCGACAATGAACTCTGTCGTCCTCGTGGAGACCCTGCATATGATCGGCTCTACAAAATTCGGCCCCTCCTAAACCACTTCAACCAACGTTTTGCAGACTTGTTTACTCCCCATCAAGTTGTCTGCGTTGATGAGTCCCTGATTAAGTTTTCTGGTCGCTTGTCATTCAAACAATACATTCCCAACAAGCGTTCCAGATACGGGGTCAAGATGTATAAGCTCTGTGACAGGGCCACAGGCTATACACGTAGTTTTATGGTTTATGAGGGTAAAGATAGTCACGTAGAGCCGGAGAACTGCCCTGACTACATAGGAAGCACTGGCAAGATAGTGTGGGACATGGTGTCACCCTTATTCGGAAAGTGGTACCAGTTATATGTGGACAATTACTACACGAGCGTGCCACTGTTTAGTCACTTGTTTGATCAGCAGATTGGAGCATGTGGCACCGTGCGACCTAATCGCCGGGGCTTTCCCCAGCGGCTTGTAGAGTCTCGTCTTAGGCTGGGGGAGAGAGCCTTCTTGCGGAGTAATAATTTGCTTGCTATGAAGTGGAGGGATAATAAGAATGTTTTCGTTCTTACCTCCCTTCATGCAGACACGACGGTCCAAATTCCTACGGCGACTGGTATTGTGGAGAAACCCCTCTGTGTCCACAAATATAACCAAAATATGGGAGGGGTGGACCTCAATGACCAGTTGTTGGCGCCGTATCTAGTTGCCCGTAAGGCCAGACGCTGGTACAAAAAAGTGTCTGTTTATTTATTCCAATTAGCTATGCTGAATGCTTATGTGCTACACAAAGCTTCAGGACGGACTGGATCCTTCCTCAAATTCCAGGAGGATATCGTCAGAGCCCTTCTGTATCCAGGCGGTGCTCCACCTCACCTTCCCCAACCAGATGCAGTAAGCCGGCTGCATGAGAGGCATTATTCTTATGTCCTCCCGAGTACCCCTACCCAACGAGCCCCCCAAAGAAAATGTCGTGTCTGCAGAAAGCGCAGATATAGGCGTGACACCCGTCATTATTGTCCCCGCTGTCCTGACAATCCTGGTCTTTGCATTGGTGAATGTTTTGAACGCTACCATACACTAGTTGAGTATTAGCATAGGGTACAGCATTGCACAGGCTAGGCACACGTTCACAGGGTCTCCCAAGATGCCATCGCATTTTAAGAGACCCAAACCACTGGAAACGTTACAACAGAAGTGCTAAAGTTACATAAAAAAGTGTTTAAAAAAAAAAAAATGTAAAAAAATAAAAATAAAAAAAATATATAAAATAAAAAAAACAAAAATAGTTGTCGTTTTATTGTTCTCTCTCTCTCTATTCTCTCTCTATTGTTCTGCTCCTTTGTACTGTATTCTATTCTGCAATGTTTTATTGTTAACCATTTTTTGTTTTCAGGTACGCCATTCAGCTGTAGCGTGGATTTATTTATCTTGACAGCAACAGCGTTTGCTCCCACGATACATAAAGCCGCGACTCCAGCACTGTCGGAGGTGATTTCACCACCACAGTTAAAAAAGAGCATATATGCCGAAGCATGGGGGCATAAGGGGTGGAGGAGCAATTTGCTCCTACCTTTTGCGGGAGGATGCCCCCATGCTTCGGCATATATATATTTTAGGCACAGATTGTGTTAACCTCCCTGGCGGTATGATTATTTTGGATTTTAGGTGCTAAAAGCGGTACCAATATTTTGCATGAAAATTTGGCGTTTTACATTGTAGTCCTGCAATTGTTAGGAATAACTCACTTAAATCTGTCCAAACCAGAGTCTAGCAGACATCCCGGGTATAATAAAGTTTGAAAAATGAAATCATAAATTATAATATAATAAATAATTATAAATAATTGTACCAAATAATAATATAACAATAATAACAATTATTCAATAATGTAATCAAATCAAAAACACTGAAATTTGCTCAGTTGCAGAATTGTCACTGTCATTACTTTCAGTATTTGATGACGGATCTCCCCACAAATCGCTATCGCTCAATTCTGCGAGTGATTCTAATTTATTATCGCTGTTTTCTAGCTGGTCTAAAACCATTTTTGATATAAAATGACAGTTTGGTTGCTATGGACAATCTCCAGTTTCCAGGCATAAAGAACAGTTTTTATTACATAAAACTGCATGCAGGACACTGGGCAGACCACTAGGGACAACGGGGAGGTGAAATATTTACATACAGCAATGTAATCTGTAAGATTACATTATACTGTATGTATACTGTCTGTTTCACTTTTTGAATTTGGCGCCGATCTCCGCCCCCGTGCGTCGCAACGCTCGCAGGGCACGGAGATCGGCGATGTGATGCATCGAGCGAGACGCGGCTCGCTCGTACAGCGGGGAGACAACGCTGGATCCGAGGGAGAAGGTAAGTAAACCTCCTCGTGGATCCAGTGATGCAGTCCCGAGTCTGGCTCGGGGATACCGCTTTTGGTATGAAAATTCCACCCCGAGCCAGACTCGGGAATACCGCCAGGGGGGTTAAATGTGTTATTTTTTGCTATTTTTTATTTTTTTGTATTTGCTTTACAGGTATGGTAAGTCCTACTGTTATACTGTAATGTTACTTTGTTTTATTGTTAACCATCATTTGCTTAGCAGGTACGCCATTCTGCTGCAGCGCGGATTTATTTATCTTGACAGCAACAGCGCTTTGCTCCCACGATACATAAAGCCGCGACTCCAGCACTGTCGGGGGTGATTTCACCACCACAGTTAAAAAAGAGCATATATGCCGAAGCATGGGGGCATAAGGGGTGGAGGAGCGATTTGCTCCTACCTTTTGCGGGAGGATGTCCCCATGCTTCGGCATATATAAATGGTGCATGTATGCCCACCATTAGAAGTGGGTGGATGAAGGGAGGTATTCTAATGGTGGGCATACCCACCGATCAATATTTTTTTTCGTTCAGCCCACAGGCTGCATGAAAAAAAAATGACAATATATGCCCAACCAGTTCCAGCAACATACTGGTATGTTGCTGGACTCTGAGTGCTTATACCAGAATGATGCCTGCAGGTTTAGGTATCATCTTGGTATCATTCTTTTCAGCCAGCGGTCGGCTTTTATGTAAAAGCAATCATAGCGGCTAATTAGCCTCTAGACTACTTTTACAAGCAGTGGGAGGGAATGTCCCCCCCCCCCCCCGCACCATCTTACATGGTTTTCTCAGGCTCTCCTGTCCCAACAGGGAACCTGAGAATGCAGCCGGTGGTTCCGCCAGCTGACCATAGAGCTGATCAGGGACCAGAATGGCTCCAATCATCTCTAAGCTACGAGCATTTCATGACTTGGATTTTGCGGGATGTAAACAACGCCATTGGGAAATTGGGAAAGCATTTTATCACACCGATCTTGGTGTGGTCAGATGCTTTGAGGACAGAGGAGAGATCTAGGGTCTGATAGACCCTCATTTTTTCAAAAAAGAGTACCTGTCACTACCTATTGCAATCATAGGGGATATTTACATTCCCTGAGATAACAATAAAATGATTAAAAAAATATATATAAATGAAAGGAACAGTTTAAAAATATAAAAAAAGCAAAATAAATAATAAAAAAACAAAACAAAACAAAAAAACACCCCTGTCCCCCCTGCTAAGACGCAACGTCGAACGCAAGCGTCGGTCTGGTGTCATATGTAAACAGCAATTGCACCATGCATGTGAGGTATCACCGCGAAGGTCAGATCGAGGGTACTAATTTTAGCAATAGACCTCCTCTGTAAATCTAAAGTGGTCACCTGTAAAGGCATTTAAAGGCTTTTAAAAATGTATGTAGTTTGTCGCCGCTGCACGTTTCTGCGCAATTTTAAAGCATGTCCTGTTTGGTATCCATGTACTTGGCCTAAGATCATATTTTTTATTTCATCAAACATTTGGGCAATATAGTGATTTTTA
Organism: Lithobates pipiens; assembly: GCF_037356315.1. NCBI lineage: Eukaryota > Metazoa > Chordata > Amphibia > Anura > Ranidae > Lithobates > Lithobates pipiens. The sequence goes on along the minus strand of NW_027507758.1, from coordinate 529,747,762 downwards.
GTGCATTAAAATTGAAAAAAGTGTGTTTTTCCCCAAAAAATGCGTTTGAAAAATCGCTGCGCAAATACCGTGTGAAAAAAAAAAAATGAAACACCCACCATTTTAATCTATAGGGCCTTTGCTTTAAAAAAAATACTTCATGTTTGGGGGTTCAAAAGTAATTTTCTTGCAAAAATTTTTTTTTTCATGTAAACAAAAAGTGTCAGAAAGGGCTTTTTCTTCAAGTGGTTAGAAGAGTGGGTGATGTGTGACATAAGCTTCTAAATGTTGTGCATAAAATGCCAGGACAGTTCAAAACCTCCCCAAATGACCCCATTTTATAAAGTAGACACCCCAAGCTATTTGCTGAGAGACATGTCGAGTCCATGGAATATTTTATATTTTGACAAAAGTTGCGGAAAAAATACATTATTATTATTTTTTTTTTTTTTTTTGCACAAAGTTGTCATTAAATGATATATTGCTCAAACATGCCATGGTTATATGTGAAATTACACCCCAAAATACATTCTGTTGCTTCTCCTGAGTACAGGGATACCAGATGTGTGGGATTTTTGGGGAGCCTAGCCGCGTTTGGGACCCCGAAATCCAAGCACCGCCTTCAGGATTTCTAAGGGCATACATTTTTTATTTTACTCCTCACTACCTATCACAGTTTTGAAGGCCATAAAATGCCAAGATGGCACAAAACCCCCCCCAAATGACCCCATTTTGGAAAGTAGACACCCCAAGCTATTTGCTGAGGGCCATGTTGAGACCATTGAATATTTTTTTTTTTTGTCCCAAGGGATTGAATAATGACAAAAAATAAAAAAAATTTTTTTTTTTACAAAAAGTTGTCACTAAATGATATATTGCTCACACATGCCATGGTTAGCCTAACCGCGTACGGTACCCCAAAATCCAAGCACCACCTTCAGGCTTTCTAAGGGTGTAAATTTTTGATTTCATTCCTCACTGCCTATCACAGTTTCGGAGGCCATGGAATGCCCAGATAGCACAAAATCCCCCCAAGTGACCCCATTTTGGAAAGGAGACACCCCAAGCTATTTGCCGAGAGGTATGGTGAGTATTTTGCAGACCTTCATTTTTGTCACAAAGTTTTGAAAATTGAAAAAAAGAAAAAAAATATACATTTTTATTTTTTTTCTTCATTTTCAAAAACAAATGAGAGCTGCAAAATACTCACCATGCCTCTCGGCAAATAGCGTTGGGTGTCTACTTTCCAAAATGGGGTCATTTGGGGGGGGTTTGTGCCATCTTGGCATTTTATGGCCTTCAAAACTGCGATAGGTAGTGAGGAGTGAAATCAAAAATTTACACCCTTAGAAATCCTGAAGGCGGTGCTTGGTTTTCGGGGCCCCGTACGCGGCTAGGCTCCCAAAAAGTCCCACACATGTGGTATCCCCGTACTCAGGAGAAGCAGCAGAATTTATTTTGGGGTGTCATTTCACATATGCCCATAGCATGTGTGAGCAATATATCATTTAGTGACAACTTTGTGAAAAATAAATAAAGTTTGTAATTTTCCCGCAACTTGTGGCAAAATATAAAATATTCCATGGACTCAACATGCCTCTCAGCAAATAGCTTGGGGTGTCTACTTTCTAAAATGGGGTCATTTGTGGGGGTTTTGTGCCATCTTGGCATTTTATGGCCTTCAAAACTGTGATAGGTAGTGAGGAGTGAAATTACAAATGTATGCCCTTAGAAATCCTGAAGGTGGTGCTTGGCTTTCGGGGCCCCGTACGCGGCTAGGCTTCCAAAAAGCCGACCACATGTGGTATCCCCCTACTCAGGAGAAGCAGCAGAATGTATTTTGGGGTACAATTCCACATATAACCATGGCATGTGTGAGCAATATATCATTTAGTGACAACTTTGTGTAAAAAAAAAAAAATATTCAATGGGCTCAACATGCCTCTTATCAATTTCCTTAGGGTGTCTACTTTCCAAAATAGGGTCATTTGGGGGGGTTTTGTACTGCCCTGCCATTTTAGCACCTCAAGAAATGAGATAGACAGTCATAAACTAAAAGCTGCGTAAATTCCAGAAAACGTACCTTAGTTTGTAGATGTGACAACTTTCACGCAGACCAATAAATATACAGTTATTGACTTTTTTTTTTACCAAAGACATGTGGCTGAATACATTTTGGCCTAAATGTATGACTAAAATTGAGTTTATTGGATTTTTCTAATAACAAAAAGTAGAAAATATCATTTTTTTTTCAAAATTTACGGTCTTTTTACATTTATATCGCAAAAAAAAAAAAATCGCAGAGTCAGTCAAATACTTTTAAAAGAAAGCTCTATTTGTGGGAAAAAAAGGACGCAAATTTTGTTTGGGTACAACATTGCAAGACCGCGCAATTACCAGTTAAAGCAGCGCAGTGCCAAATTGTAAAAAGACCTCTGGTCATTGACCAGCAAAATGGTCCGGTCTGAAAGTGGTTAAAGTGTATTTTTCCCCCCAAAAAAAATTTAGTTTGAAAAATTCTGCACAAAAACTTTATGACATTAAAAATTACAACAACCGCCATTTTACTTCCTAGAGTCTCTGCTAAAAAAAAATATACATATATATATATATATATATATATAATGTTTGGGGGGTTCTAAATAATTTTCTAGCAAAAATAAATAAATACTGATTTAAATTTTTCAGAAAAGTGTCACAAAAAGGTCTGGCTAACAAGTGGTTAAAAGAGTCTACGGGTATGACACTTCAAGAAAGCAACACTTCAAGAAATCAAGTGGTATTAAACTTAAAACCAAAAATGTAATTTATTGCAACTTAAAAATCATTAGTTGTGGTGGCTGCATTCGTTTTCTTTTTTTGGGCTTTTTTCTCCTCTGCTATCCCTTGGTAATGTGACCAGAATGCCCCCAACTGTTGGCACTACATAAATTCTGTATAATAATAATAATAAAAAACATAAAAAAATAAAACAAATGAAGCCATCACATCAAGAATTGGTAAGCTGCAATATAATACATGTTTGCTTTTGGTTTTATTACCGCTTAAAGGCTCCTGGTCAATCTGACTGTAAATATACATCATTATTATGACGTTGAATACCGGAATTAAAGCAGCAGCTATCTGCCATAACCCCAGTATCTTTATTTACAATAGGTGGCCAGCTTTCCGATAAAAATGGTCCCAGCAGCACATTTGCATGACGTCATGCGACTACTTTGACATCACCTTCCGCCACCTCTCCCTATTGGATTGTAATGACCGCTCATTCCTTGCACTTAGTGAATTGCCGTGTTTGACCACCTGCCATTTGTGAACGCCTTCGTGCTTATCTGAATAAAAGTCCACTCGTGCAGGGTGATGTAATACTGCCATCTGATTGATGCATGACCATACATACCTGGATCCTACTTCAGCCTCTAGGATAGCATACCTGACCACATCGTAAGGATTTATACCCTTATGGGTAAGTTTTTTTTAACCTACCTGTTAATTCATGGGTATTATATTTGAGTTGAGCGGCTAATAGTATCTGAGGTAGAGGCTGCACACAGATTTTTTTCACCGCCTATCCTGGTGTACATCTTTGCACCTTTTGGAACCTTTGTGTCCTATGTTGATGAACTGTTTTCTATAAACCTTTTCCATTTACCTTAATTTCCAGCACTGCACTATTGTATTTTATATTGATAGTTGAGGTGTTGTAATATTGGCCTTAACTGTTTAGCTGCTTTTCATCTTTAGGAATTATTTGTTTGCGCTGATTATACCTTGTATTGTGTTACTCTATCCAAAACCAAAAAAAGACCCCTTACATGTATAGCATTTAGTAAATTATTCAGAATCAAATTTATCATATAATTTAACTGGAACTATGATAATTATAAATATACGTCATTATTTTGTGACTACTGGCAGTAATGGGTGGGGTATCTTATCCACTGTTAGACGACTGCCCCCCCGCAACAGGTGCCCCCATTGGTTCCCCTTACATGTTGTTCTGGGGGCGTCTCTAATATATTGGATCAGTACAAATGAGGGATGCATCTTCCCAATACACAACGGAAATATATATAAATTAGTTTTTTTTATCTGCCAAAGGTTTTGTAATTGTGGTTAGCCATTCTCATCCAAATACCCTACAACATTACAAGGACAAGGGACTTTCCATGATAAACTGAAATCTACTGCTTCCAACAGGCCCTAAGTGAAAAATATAATGTGCTGCAGCTGCATTTAAAGTGGAAGTAAACCCCCCTATCATTTTCAGCCAAGGAAGCTGACATCTTTGCCTCTGTTTAATCTTCAACTGCTACGGTGCTGCACATGTGATTTGTTATGACACCAGCCATTGGATGGTTTGATAGTTTGGCTGAGAGCACAGCCAATGTGCAGTTAGCATTCCCGGAATGCCTTTTTTTTTATTGTTTAAATCAATGGGTTTACTTCCACTTTAAATGCAGCTACAGCACATTATAACACATAACAGACAGAAAATTAAGTATTTTGGCTCCTGCTGTGAAAAAAATACACATTGATGAAATGCAACGTATCAAAAAAATGTGTTTTATGGCATGTCAACACACACTGACTCAAAAGCATTAACCTTGCATCAATGTGTGCTAAACATAGTGCAAGTTGTGTTATCAAGGCTTATGGTTCCACTCGAAGACCAGGCCTTTTTCTGACACTTTTTGTTTACAAGTAAAGATCTGTAATTTTGCTCGAAAATTATCTAGAAACCACCAAACAATTATCTAGAAACCACCAAACATTGAAAAAGTATTCACATTCCTTAAAATTTTTCACATTTTGTCATGTTACAACCAAAAACATAAATGTATTTTATTTGGATTTGATATGATAGACCAACACAAAGTGGCACATAATTGTGAAGTGGAAGGAAAATGATAAATGGTTTTCAACATTTTTTACAAATAAATATGTGAAAAGTGTGGCATGCATTTGTATTCAGCCCCCGAGTCAATACTTTATAGAACCACCTTTCACTGCAATTACAGCTGCAAGTCTTTTTTGGGGATGTCTCTACCAGCTTTGCACATCTAGAGAGTGACATTTTTGTCCATTCTTCTTTGCGAAAAGCTCTAAAATTATCAGATTGGATGAAGAGTGTCTGTTAACAGAAATTTTCAAGTCTTGCCACAGATTTTCAATTGGATTTAGGTCTGGACTTTGACTGGGCCATTCTAACACATGAATATGCTTTTATCTAAACTATTCCATTATAGCTAAGGCTGTATGTTTAGTTTATAGTTGTTTGTCCTGCTGGAAGGTGAACCTCCACCCCAGTCTCAAGTCTTTGGCAGATTCAAACAGGTTTTCTTCTGAGATTTCCCTGTAATTGGCTCCATCCATCTTCCCATCTACTCTGACCGGCTTCCCTGTCCCTGCTGAAGAAAAGCATCCCCACAACATGATGCTGCCACCACTATGTTTCACAGTGGGGATGGTATGTTTGGGGTGATGTACAGTGTTAGTTTTCCGTCACACATATCGTTTTTCTTTTATGCCAAAAAGTTCAATTTTAGTCTCATCAGACCAAAGCACCTTCTTCCACATGTTTGCTGTGTTCCCCACATGGCTTCTCGCAAACTACAAATGGGACTTCTTATGGCTTTCTTTCAACAATGGCTTTCTTCTTGCCACTCTTCCCTAAAGGCCAGATTTTTGAAGTGCACGACTAATAGTTGTCCTGTGGACAGATTCTCCCACCTGAGCTGTGGATCTCTGCAGCTCCTCCAGAGTTACCATGGGCCTCTTGCCTGCTTCTCAGATTAATGCTCTCCTTGCCCAGCCTCTCAGTTTAGGTGGGCCGCCATGTCTTGATAGGTTTGCAGTTGTGCCATACTCTTCCCACTTTTGGATGATGGATTGAACAGAGCTCCATGAGATGTTCAAAGCTTGGGATATTTTTTTATAACCTAACCCTGCTTTAAACTTCTCCACAACTTTATCCCTGACCTGTCTAGTGTGTTCCTTGGCCTTCATGATGCTGTTTGTTCAAGGTTCTCTAACAAACCTCTGAGGGCTTCACAGAATAGCTGTATGTATACTGAGATCAAATTACACACAGATGCACTCTATTTACTACCGTATATACTCGAGTATAAGCCGAGATTTTCAGCCTCTTTTTTGAGGCTGAAAGTGCCCCCCTCGGCTTATACTCGAGTCATCGCTGTCTGCCCGCTCGATCAGCGTGTCGAGCAGACAGACAGCGGCCATTCTATTCAAAAGCCGCGCCTCCGGCACCGCCTTCGCCTGTGATAGGCGGAACACTGAATTTCCCAGCAGCCTGTGTTCCGCCTATCACGGACATCGTATCATCCTCGTACTACGGACGAGGATGATACGACGTCTGTGATAGGCGGAACACAGGCTGCTGGGAAATTCAGTGTTCCGCCTATCACAGGCGAAGGCGGCGGCGCAGCTTTTGAACTTTACAATGGCCGCCGACGAAGAGGGCACGGGACGGCACGGCACGGGACGGGACGGGACGGGGGCAAGGCAAGGCAAGGCACGACACGGGACGGATGCAAGGAGGCAAGGCACGGGACGGAGGCAAGGAGGCAAGGCACGGGACGGAGGCTCGGGACAAAGGTAGGCTGGACACACACACACACACACACACACACACACACACACACACACACACATGGATGGAGACACACACAGGGATGGATGGATGGATGGATGGAGACACACACACACAGGGATGGATGGATGGATGGATGGAGACACACACACACAGGGATGGATGGATGGATGGATGGAGACACACACACACAGGGATGGATGGATGGATGGACACACACACACACAGGGATGGATGGACGGACACACAGGGATGGACGGACACACAGGGATGGACGGACACACAGGGATGGACGGACACACAGGGATGGACGGACACACACACAGGGATGGACAGGCATGTCTCACCCTCGGCTTATACACGAGTCAATAAGTTTGCCAGTTTTTTTGGGGGTAAATTGGGGGCCTCGGCTTATATTCGGGTCGGCCTATACTCGAGTATATACGGTAAATTAGGTGACTTCTGAAGGCAATTGGTTCCACTAGATTTTAGTTAGGGGTAGCAGAGTAAAGAGTAAAACACCTTTCAGATATGTGTTTGTAAAAAAAAAACTTTGAAAATCATTTATCATTTTCCTTCCACTTCACAATCTTGTGCCACTTTGTATTGGTCTATCAATTTTGGCCTACAAAATTTTGGTTGTAACATGACAAATAGTGGAAAATGAAATGTCAAGTGGTATGAATACTTTTTCAATGCACTATATATATATATATATATATATATATATATATATATATATATATATATATACAGTGTCTCCCAAAAGTGAGTACACCCCTCACATTTTTGTAAATATTTTATTATATCTTTTCATGTGAGAACACTGAAGAAATTACACTTTGCTACAATGTAGTTAAAAAGTAGTAAGTGTACAACTGATATAACAGAGTAAATTTGCTGTCTCCTCAAAATAACTCAATACACATCCATTAATATCTAAAACCCCTGGCAACAAAAGTGAGTACATCCATAAATGAAAATGTCCAAATTGGGCCCAATTAGCCATTTTCCCTCCCCGGTGTCATGTGGCTCATTCGTTTTAGAAGGTCTCAGGTGTGAATGGGGAGCAGGTGTGCTCTCACTCTCTCATACTGTTCACTGGAAGTTCAACATGGCACAAAAAAATGTTGCTCTACATAAAGATGGCCTAGGCTTTAAGAAGATTGCCAAGACCCTGAAGCTGAGCTGCAGCACGGTGGCCAAGACCATACAGTGGTTTAACAGGACAGGTTCCACTCAGAACAGGCCTCATCATGGTCAACCAAAGAAGTTGAGTACACGTGCTCAGCATCCTATCCAGAGGTTGTCTTTGGTAAATAGACGTATTAGTGCTGCCAGTATTGCTGCAGAGTTTGAAGGGGTGGGGGGTCAGCCTGTCACTGCTCAGACCACATGCGGCACACTACATTAAATTGGTCTGCATGGCTGTCGTCCCAGAAGGAAGTTATAAAGGGAACCATGATGAATGCCAGCATGAACTGTGACATACTGAAGCAGAGTATCCCCTCCCTTCAGAGACTGGGCCGCAGGGCAGTATTCCAACATGATAACGACCCAAATACACCTCCAAGATGACCACTGCCTTTTAAAGAAGCTGGGGATAAAGGTGATGGACTGGCCAAGCATTTCTCCAGACTTAAACCCTATTGAGCATCTGTGGGGCATCTGTGGGGCATTCTCAAAGGGAAGGTGGAGGAGTGCAAGCTCTCTAACATCCACCAGCTCCGTGATGTCATCATGGAGGAGTGGAAGAGGACTCCAGTGGCAACTTGTGAAGCTCTGGTGAACTCCGTGCCCATGAGGGTTAAGTCAGTGCTGGAAAATAATGGTAGCCACATAAAATATTGACACTTTGGGTCCAATTTGGACATTTTCACTTAGGGGTGTACTCACTTTTGTTGCCAGCAGTTTAGACATTAATGGCTGTGTGTTGAGTTATTTTGAAGGGACAGCAAATTTGCACTGTTATACAAGCTGTACACTCACTACTTTACATTGTAGCAAAGTGTTATTTCTTCAGTGTTGTCACATTAAAAGATATATTAAAATATTTACAAAAATGTGAGGGGTGTACTCACAGAGATACTGTGTGTATATATATATATATATATATATATATCTATATATATATATATATATCTATATATATATATATATATATATATATATATATATATATATATATATATACACTCCCTACCCACTTTATTAGGTACACCTTGCTAGTATTTAAATTGTCAGCTGCACATCCATGATGCGAATCTCCCGTTCCACCACATTGCAAAGGTGATCTATTGGATTGAGATCTGGTGACTGTGAGGGTCATTGGAGTACATGAACTCATTGTCTTGTCCAAAAAAACAGCTTGAGATGATTTGAACTTTGTGACATAGAGCATAATCCTGCTGGAAGTAGCCATTAAAAGAAGTGTACACTGTATTCATAAAAGGATGGACATGGTCAGTAACAATACTCAGGTAGGCTGTCATATTTAAACAATGCTTAATTGCTTCTAAAGAGCCCAAAGTGTGCCAAGAAAATACCCCCTACACCATTACACCACCACCACCAGCTTGAACCATTAAAAGGCAAGATGGATCCATGCATTCATGTTGTTCAGGTGTACGCCAAATTCTGACCCTGCCATCTGAATGTCAAAGCTGAAATATAGACTCATCAGACCAGGCAACATTTTTCCAATCTTCTATTGTCCAGTTTTGGTGAGTCTGTGCAAATTGTAGCCTCCGTTTCCTGGATTTAGCTGACAGGATTGGTACCCAGTGGGTTATTCTGCTGCTGTAGCTCATCTGATTCAAGGTTGGATGTGTTGTGCATTCAGAGATGGTATTCTGCTTACCTTGGTTGTAATGAGTGGTTATTTGAGTTGCTGTTGCCTTTCTATCATCTTGAACCAGCCTGTCAATTATCCTCTGACCTCTGATGTCAATAAGGCATTTCCATCCACACAACTGCCACTCACTGAATATTTTCTATTTTTCGGACCAGTCTCTGTAAACCCTAGAGATGATTGTGGGTGAAAATCTCAGTAGAAATTTAAGTTAAGTGTATCGCCACAAGATGGTGTTGTGGATACAAACAAGTATAAGTGTGCCAGCATCCTAACTATATTACAGAACTTATTCAAGAGAAGGAGACATGGACTTTAGAGGCACCCCCATAGCATTGAAATACAAAATATACATTTTTATTTTTATAATTAAAAATAGCATTATAGGCATTATTTAAAAACATGGTGTTTGGTTTAAACAATGCTCACACCACCTAACACAACCAACTGTTACCACAGTAAGAAAGATTCATCAAACTGATTCAAATGAGGTGCTGTTAGTAGAGGTAAAGCTGGTTGGTGGTAGAGGCGTGGTGAAGAAAACTCTACATGTCGTACGCCCTTAAGCGCTTCTTCAGGAGCTTGCAGTCTAATATACATGAAGATAAAAAAAAATAATTAAAAATAGAAACAGCCAAACAATGTATCTAACATCAGAATCAAAATATAACAATTATTTAATGATAATATAATTAGTAATTGGCATGTCACATGTGTGCATCCCCACCTAAAGGCAACCAACCCATTTATATTATCATTAAACAATTGTTATATTTTAATTCTGATGTTAGATACATTGTCTGTTTCTGTTTTAAATTTTTTTTTAATTTTTAATTTTTTTAAACATTTTCATGTATGTTAGACTGCAAGCTCCTGAAGAAGCTCTTAAGGGCGCTTGAACTCTCATACCACCAACCAGCTTGAACTCTCATACCACCAACCAGCTTGAACTCTCATACCACCAACCAGCTTTTCCTCTACTAACATCACCTCCTTTTGCCGCGTACACACGGGCGGACTGTATGGCCTACTTAGTCCGCCGAAACACATTTCAGCGGACAGTCCTCTCGTGTGTGGGCTTCAGCGGACTTTTTCAGCGTGCAGTCCGGCGTACTAAGTATTTCGGATTTTTCAAAATACTGTCCGTCGTACTCGCATTTCGGCGGACAATCCGCCCGTGTGTATGCCAGTCCGCCGTACTTTTGAAATGAGCGGACTTTTCCCGCCCGGAGAAAAGTCCGCTCATTTCGAGCGGGTATCCAGGTAGGCGGAGCCCGCGAAGGAGACGTCGCTGGCCCCGCCGCCTGGTATGGACTTAAAGGGGAACCCCAACGCCGAAAAAAATCGGCGTGGGGGTCCCCCCCAAGTCCACAACAGACCCTTGTCCGAGCACGCTACCCGGCCGGCCAGGAAAAGGGGGGCGAGCGAGCGCCCCCCCCCTCCTAAACCGTACCAGGCTGCGTGCCCTCAACATGGGGGGTGCCTTGGGGAAGGGGGGGCTGCGCGCCCCCCCACCCCAAAGCACCTTGTCCCCATGTTGATGAGGACAAGGGCCTCTTCCCGACAACCCTGGCCATTGGTTGTCGGGGTCTGCGGGCGGGGGGCTTATCGGAATCCGGGAGCCCCCTTTAATAAGGGGGCCCCCGGATACCGGCCCCCCACCCTATGTGAATGAGTATGGGGTACAATGTACCCCTACCCATTCACCTGTAAAATAAAAGTACAAAAAAAAACACAACACACGAGATAAAATACTTTATTGCACAGCTCCGGGGGTCTTCCGTCTTCGGGAGTCTTCTCGCCGGACTCCTCCGCTATCTTCTTGTAGCTCTTTTGCTAGCGGGGGAGTCCGGCTTTCTTCCTCGCCGCCGGCCTCTTCTCCCGACTTCGGGGGTCTTGTCCCCCTCTTCGGTTTTTCTGCCGGGCCACCGCACCTTCTTATAGCTCTTTTACAGGCGGTGGCCCTGTAAAAGAACGGTTTAGGAGGGGGGGCGCTCGCTCGCCCCCCTTTCCTGGCCGGCCGGGTAGCGTGCTCGGACAAGGGTCTGTTGTGGACTTGTGGGGGACCCCCACGCCGATTTTTTTCGGCGTTGGGGTTCCCCTTTAAGTCCATACCAGGTGGCGGGGTCAGCGACGTCTCCTTTGTGGGCCCCGCCTACCTGGAGACGCGCTCGAAATGAGCGGACTTTCCTCCGCGTGTGTGGGCGAGTCCGTTCATTTCAAAAGTAGGGCGGATAGTATGGCGGACTTAGTACGCCGTATTAGTCCGCTCAAAAAGTGGTGTGTGTGGTCAAGTCCGTTCATTCGAAAGTATGACGGACTGTCCGTCGGATTGTATGACGGACTAAGTAGGCCATACAGTCCGCCCGTGTGTACGTGGCTTTTGAATCAGTTTGATTGAGCTTTCTTACTGTGGTAATAGTCGGTTGTGTTAGGTGGTGTGAGCGTTGTTTAGACCAAACACCATGTTTTGTTTTTAACATGTCCTGCCAATAATGTTATTTTTAATCATAAAAATAAAAATGTATATTTTGTATTTCAATGCTATGGGTGTGCCTCTAAAGTCCATGTTTCCTTTTCTCAAATAAATTTGAAAATCTCAGTAGATCAACAGTTTTAAAAAAATACTCAGACCAGCTCGTCAGGCTCCAAAAACCATGCCACATTCAAAGTCACTTATATCCCCTTTCTTCCCCCTTCACTGACCCCCAAGGAGCGTCTGGATTTCAATGGGCTTACTGTTACCTTCTCCACCTCGTGTATGTCTAGGGGTTCCCAAGGTAGATGGCCCGATAAACTGTAGAGACTGACACTTGAATCCCTTTAGGAATTTTTATTTGCAGAACATTGAACCGAACACAGTCTCTCAGTAGGGAATAGAGGGTATGGATAGTAAATACTCTTGGAACTGCTGACACTCTTAAAATGTCTCTCTCTAGAAAATCCAGGGAATAGCCATTCGCAACTGGATAAATCCCCTTTTAGTGAATTTAGCAGGTGATTCAAGTGAAGCAAAGTCTCTGCCACAGACTTGAGTGTAGAACTTTAGAATGAAAAAGTCTCTGCCACAGACTTGGTTGTAACTGAAGGATAAGATTAGGGAACTCTCATACGGTACCAGTATCTTGCAGCCAGTCCGACGATACCGTAAGAGTGTGGATTCACCTGGTGTCCTTTCCAGCTTAGCTTCCAGGCTCCAACCGAGCAGCCAGCCTTGTGCATGGCCCTCTTCCGAAGAGTCCTCCCCTGGTTGCGTTTTCAGTTGCTAGGCCTCTCCAAACCCGAGACGGCACCGGACCACCTTGGAACCCTCCTCCCAGTTTCTGTGCCTTGGCTAGCCAGCCCCGGGACTCGGAAACAAATGGATCCACACCCCAGGCCATGAGGGCTTCTGGGGGCTGGTCAGAAGGACCAGGACCAACCAGGGAGTCAGAACATACTTCTGGACCGGAACCTCGAATCACGTGACCTCAGCACCTTAAGTACCCTCTCCCAGAATACACAGCGAGACAACGCACCCACTGATTGGCTCAGAGAAAGAGAAGATGACACCCACACATATGGCCAGGCAAAACATAATACAGTCCAGCCAAACTGATACTGAGACCATCATTTACTGCAATTAATCCTAAAATCCAACTGTGGTCTTAGGAACATTTAAATTGACAAAAACATAGCGTTTGCTCTTTAGGAGCCTGGCGCTACATATATATATACTAACAAAAATTTACAAAGCCATCCATAACTCTGCCCCCAGCTACATCACTAACCTAGTCCCAAAATACCAACCAAGCTGCTCTCTTCGGTCCTCCCAAGACCTCCTGCTCTCTCCCTTGTCACATCCTCCCAGGCTCGCCTCCAGGATTTCTCCAGAGCTTCTCCCATCCATTTGAAACTCCCTACCACAATTTGCCTGACTGTCCCCTAATCTATCCATCTTTAGGCGATCCCTGAAAACCCTTCTCTTCAAAGAAGCCTATCCTGCTTCTAACTAACACTGTTTTACTTCCTCCATCAGCTCATCCCTCACAGCTATTACCTTTTATATCAATTGACCCTTCCTTTTTAGATTGTAAGCTCTAACAAGCAGTGCCCTCTGATTCCTCTTGTACCAAATTGTAATGTAACTGTAATGTCTGCCCTCATGTTGTAAAGTGCTGCACAAACTGTTGGCACTATATAAAACCTGTATAATAATAATAATAATTTATGTACTTTTAAGTACACACTGGGGTTTATTTACTAAAGCTAGAAAGTGCAAAATCAGGCTCACTTCTGCAGCTCTGCATAGAAACCAATGAGCTTCCAGATTTTATTACCAAAGCTTAATTGTTAATTGAACAAGCTGTTGTTAGAAGCTCATTGGTTTCTATGCAGAAGTGAGCCTGATTTTGCACTTTCCAGCTTTAGTAAATAAACCCCAAAGTGTACTTAAAAGTGGGGTATGCCTGTATATGCCTGTATGTAGCGGCGGCTCCTGAAGTTAAACTTTGCCTAAACCGCAGTTTGGTTTGGGTTTATTTGTCTAAATTGGACCTCTGCATCAGTCTGACTGGACTGTGAGATGTTCAGCCTGGCCGCAGGGGGCACTGTCTCTTGTGGCAGGCGTGGAACTATGGTCTGGTTAGGTGCTTAAGTTACTCTCTTTCGGAGCCAGGTCAGTGGGAGTGGCCCTCTCGCTGTGCCCTCTGGGACAGGGTATTTAAGATGCAGACATCACATGCTTCGAGGTTTCGGTCCAGTATGATGTGCTGATTATATAGTCCTGGTCCTCCTGACCAGCCCCCAGGAAGGCTATGGCCTGGGGTGCGGATCCACCTGACTTTAATGTCTCAGGGCTGGCTAGCCCGAGGCAAGGAAACTAAAGGAGGATTCTGAGGTGGATGTGTGCCGTCTCCAGTTCGGGAGAGACCCAGAGTACTTCAAGCATTCCAGGGGAGGACTCTTTAGAAGAATACCACGTACGGGTTGGTTTTCTTAACAAGAGCCTGGAAGGGCTGAAGTAAACGAGACAATCCGGTCTTGTGGATATCGCCAAGCAGCCTGAAAGATCCAGGTATCCTACAAGTGTTCTAAAGCTTAGTTTCTCTACATGTTCTGCAACAACGTCTGTGACAAAGACTTTGTTCCTGAGTAAGCACCTTGTTGGCTGCTAGGCCTTGTGAGAGAGGGAATGTCCAACCTGAGGGTTCATCCCTGGATCTATTCCCTGGATGCAGTCAAAGCAAGCAAGTTCTTTAATGTTTTTTGGACTTTGACATAAGAGTACCTGAACCTCCTTCCCAACCCTCTGATCCCAAGTTGGAAGACTGTTCAATTGTCTGAGTTTGCAAATAAAATCCATTCAAGTGGATCTATTGTCAGTCTCAAGTTACTGGGCCATCTACATCTACCACGGGACATCCACTAGATGTGCCACAAGGAGAACAGAAGGTAACGGTAAGCCCAAAAATAACCAGCATCTCCTTCGGGGGTTAGTGCTACATATATTATATACATTTTAAACTGAATGGGTTGTTTTAAAAAGGTAAGAGTTCACATATATTTTAAGTAATTTTCAGATCTAAAAAATAATATATGTGCAAAAAATTCAAAAGCAACACTGGCAACGAGAGGGTTTAAAGATATTTTAAACAGGATTTTTTTTCCAGCCTATTTCAAATCATAGATGTGCTTGCAAATTTGTGTGTTTATATTAAACTGTCAAGTATATCTGTAGTACCATTAAATTAAAATGTTGCATGCATAATTATTTTGATGCTGCTCATGAGAAGAGGCAGTGACTAATGTACTGTTAAGCACACTCATTGCTAATGGCAGCTCGATAGCTTAGATACTGTCAAGAATAGGACACAATTTTCAAATCACAAGACTCAAGAACTTTTTAAGACTGCAAAGCAGCTAAAACTTTACAGTGCATAGAATATGTACAGAACCTTTAGTGACCTTGCACTTATTTCTAATTTGCTTTTGTTCACACCGCCTGGAAGTAATTTTACAGGCAAACTGCAAATTACTAATATAGAGGGTGTAATTATCATTTCAGGTGGCTGAATCATCTCTGTGGAAACATTTAAAATAATTTTATCATATGAATAAATAGAAAGAAGATGATATATATATATCAATGAAGCAAAAAAAAAATTAAAAATGTTTTCTGAAAGAACAGTCTATCTAAAATGAATATTTCAATTCTGATAGATGCTGGTGGATTGACCTGCTGGTTTGTCTCTTGGCAACTCCAGCGGCAAGACTGACTCATGTGAGTTTACAGCTCTGACATGGCCCTATGGAATTTCACTCCTTTTGTCATAAAAATTGCTGAAAACTAGTTTAGTGTTATTATTTTAATAACATAAAAAAAAAAAGAAAAACATATAAGTACGTGCTTGCTAAATAGAACCTTCAGAAGTAAATACATGATAATATTCTGGCAGTTTTTACCATGATAACGAGTTAATTTTGAGCCTTGAGTTCCCTTGCTTTATGCTCAGTGAACATGACATTGGATAAAACATATTTAGTATATGTCAAGGCAAAAAATATATATATATAAAAAAAAACAGTATATCTCTGCAGTAAATGCAGATTCCCCTATGTTTTATACCTTTTAAGATTCCAATAAGCTCTTGCCAGCAGATCCTCTTCAACCACATGGCTGATGTTGTGTGAAAAAGGTCCTTGTCCTTATCAACATTGGGACAAGATGCTTTGCCTTTTAATGTTCCACTTTAAGTATTTAAAACGTACTGCTCCTGGCTGAATTGAATTGACCTGCACATATTTCCTAGGTCAGTGCCTACATCCCCATGCTATTTATTTATTTATTTATTTATTTTTGATACCCTCTTTCCTATTAGCCCAGAAAATTGGCATTTTTTAGATTTTGGCTCCCACTGAATTCAGTGGGGTTTGAGTTCAGAGCATGCACTTCTATGTAGTTCACTGAACCCTATTTGAATCGGTACCAGGGCAGTTTGGTCCTCCCTACTTGGCAACCATTTTACAGTAAAGTTATTGTCTGAGAAGACTATCTGCTATCCAGAAAGTATTTTCTTTGCACCCTTTGGAAACTGGTCCTGTGTATTTTGCTAATGCTGATCACAGTCCAGAAGGTCAATACCTTGCTTGGCCTATCCTACCACCTTTACCTAACTACTGGTTACTGCAGTGTTTCTCAACCTCTTTTGTGTCAAGGCACCGCAATCTCAAGCATTAAACTAATAGTTTTATATATTACAGCAGCATCCAAACACATAGGCCACCCAACATTAGAGGTGATTTATTCCGCCATCTTTGCACACTATTACTGACTAGTATTCTAGCATTTGTCTACTTCCTCAGTTTCTGTCCCTCTCTCTGTTAACCAGACCCCAGAGAGGGGTGGGGGCAAACAAGGATGCTGTACAGGTGCCCAACATCTTCATTATCAACCAATGACATCATTGGATGTTAGGACGCCAGTAGCTGGTCTGCACGGCGCCCATGGTTTTAATACTACACAATAAAACCGGTGGGTTTGTGCAACAAAAAAGCAGGCTTGTGGTACTCACTGGATTGTTGACAATTTTTGGGCAATTTGTGGCAATTTTTAGGTATTTTTCCAAGGCAACCCTGAATGACCCAGGAGGCACCCTGGTTGAAAAAGGCCGGGTTAGTGAGACCACCTTGTACATTTAACAGTGCAGCAAGTGTATATTAGACTTCATCATTCATTACGGTTGTTGTTCATTGCATAACTGCCCCAAGCTTTTGGAGTTGCTCAGGCTGCTCTGGCAGAAATTTGGTGCTGCATGTAAGCTACAGAAAGTGCATATGCCACTTTACTAGCCATAAATGCTCATGCCACCTAAAAGTGGTATTTCTGATATGTTTGAGCGAGCTGACTTCTGAAGCCCCATCCACACTGCCAGATTTTCTGCTGATTTTTGTCTTCAGATTTACCAAAACCATGTAGTGGAAGGGCCTGCCTGATTGCATACAAATTTAAACTCCTATGGTTTGACCTCATATTATATGGTTTTGGTAAATGTGATGGAAAAAATCAGCAGAAAATCTGGGGCTTTAGTGGTCTTAGGTACCCCAATAACTTTTGAGTCTGTGCCTGTCCATCCCTTCCCAACTTAGATTGAAACAGTTGTTTTTGTTGTATTTTTCATTATATAAAATAATTAATAATTAACCGGTGCGCAGGGGGTGGGGGGCAGGGGTGGGCGGTATGGGGACATAAAGGCTTCAGCAGATATGCAGACCCAGGAACTCCAGTGAAGAAACAGTAGACATTTGTTGAGTGGTTTTAAATCTCTACCATTTACCAAAAACTGAGATCCCAGTTTTGGATGCACTGATCCTTTAAATTAGTACAAGTTTTCTTTTTAACTGGAAACAACAGCAGTAATCAGAAGATATTTATATAAAGGAATAAAATACATTTATTACCTTTAAACTGCATTGTAAATTTCCCTTTGGTGAGGATGTTTGGAGGGCAGTTAAAGCGGATATTTGTGTAATCAAAACACAGATTGCTCCTTAGTTCGATCGTTTAGTAAAAAAAAAAGGCATTAGAGTTTGCTGAAAAGCAGGAGAGATAAGTTCCTGTTTTGTTTACTCGTAGTCTGTAAATTGCTGTTTTATGTTCTTAATTATTGGAAATGTAATAAAGAATGATGTTTCTTCATCAACATTTACACCCTGCTTTGCCATTTATTTATGTTTATAGGTTGATAAGAATTTTTTTATGTATCTTCTTGTCAGGTTTACTACGATGCCCTGGTATGCTGACATAATGCCTATTAACCAGTATATGATGCAGGGGCATATATTATACTGAAGAGTGCAATCTGTATAGAAGAATTAGAGTTTATACTATGTTGTTTTCAAACTACCATCTATTGTTCAGCAAATTATATCACTTTTAATCCCAAAACTGTAATATATTGCAGTTTACCAATCATTAGATGTGGTGGCTGCATTTGTTTTCTATTTTAGAACTTTTTCCCCTTTATTGTCACTTGGTGATCTGGCCAGTAACACACAAATTCCTAGACCATAGCTATTGGCTACTAGCCTGAACGTAGTCCCGCCATAACAAAATAACGTCATCACGTTCTGAACTATAGGATTTTCCGACAACTTTGTCCGACCATGTGTATGCAACACAAGTTTCGGACAAAGGCCCCTTTCACACATGCGGACATTATGTCCGTATTTCATCCATCCGTTTGCAGATGAAATACAGACATACATGCATTCCTATGGGATAGTGGGTGTCTGCGGATGAACATCCGCAGACACCCGATATCGTCTGCCTCCGCAATTGTCCGATTCTGCAGACGGAGGAAAATCCCATTTTTCTATCCATCTGCAGAGCGGATCGGATGAACATGGACAGATGGTCCGTGCTCATCCGATCCCACATAGAGGAGAGTGGAGAGCTGACAGTGTGCAGGGACCGCCCTGTTATCCGCCGGCTCAGCGGAGACAACGGAGCGATCCCCGCTGAGCACGCGGATCATCACGGGGGCGGATCATTACTGATCTGTCCCGTGTGAAAGGGGCCTAAATCCGTCAGACATGTTGTCGGAATGTCCGACCGTGTGTACAAGGGCTTAGAGTACCTCCCATCTGAATGAATAAGCACAGGGGGCGCCTTTGGGCTGTAAAAATGTATTTGCGATGCCATTACTTCTAAAAGCACCCAAATCATCCAGCAATTTTACCACAATTGTCACGTGTTAAATTTGCACTGTAATCACAGCTAATCGCAACATTTTACGCTGTCTCCCAAAAGAAGCTCATGTTCCCTTTTGAGCGATAAGCGTTGCGATTGCAGAGCGACTTACTGTGCAATAACCGAGGGAAAATCGGGACGCGATTGGGGTGCCATTAGAAGTAATGGCATTGCATTACTTCTAATGGCACCCATTTGAAAAATGCAGTGATTCCGCCTGCATTCTTGTGTGAATGCAGGGTTAGTCCCTTTTCACACCTGAGTGATTTTCTGCTTGAAGCTTGTAGCTCTAAAATGCTCAACAAGCCAGATCCAATTAATTTCAATGGCCCCTGTTCACATATGAGCATTCTGAAACTTGAAGCAAAATGCCTGAACCTAAAAAAAAGTACATGAGCTTCTTTTTTGCAGATTATAAGCGTTTTTGGGCCCATAGACTCCATTACAAATGCCTGATTTAGCATTTTACAAGCTTTTAATGTTCAAATAGCAGCACTCCACCTGTAATTTCCTCCCCCCCAGTGCTTTCTATTGGCTAAACAAAAATGGCTAAAGCTGTAAAACTATTGTAATACACTTCTAAAACGCTTTAAAAAAAACTTGCAAAAAAACACCAAAAATTCCAGTAAATTGCTAAGCTCAGATGTGAAGGGAGCCTAACTAAAACTGGAGCACTGGTAATCTGCTGCAGCTGTGCATGGTAGCCAATCTGCTTCAAACTTCAGCTCGGTCAATTAAAGTGTTTGTAACGGTTCTTCTGGGGTCCCCTGGTGGCGCTCCTGGCTCCTCCTCCGCATCGAGTGCCCCCATGGAGAGCCGCTTTCCACGTTCTCGGAAGTGGTTAAGTTTGGGTTCCATTAAGAAAAAGGGGGCTCTGGGGGGGGGGGGGGGGGCAGCTGTACCACAAAAAGGTGTTTCTCCTTAAAGCATAGAATGCATTAAGGTGAAAAACATTGAGACTTAACAACTCCTTTAAGCTTTGACAATAAAACCTGGAAGCTGATTGGTTTCTATGCAGAGCTGCACCAGATTTTGCACTCTCCAGTATAAGTAACCCCCCCCCATAGTTACATAGTTAGTTTGGATGAAAAAAAGACACAAGTCCATCTAGTTCAACCAATAACCGACTGGTTATATTTGCCCTCTCTAAAAACTGAGGGGTAATCCAAAACATTTGAGTTGTCACCAGAACACGAAGAGGCAATAGTAATTTGTTTATAGGGGTACCCCAGTGACAATTGTATACAAGGTAATTCCTTTGGGGGATTCCTACTCACTTCCTGTTGTATTTCTGGGACAGGAAGTAAAAGGTCTCTTCAAGCAAACACAGACAGCAAATTATAACCTTATAGAAGTATTAATCCTTTCTATTCCAAAACAAAAAAAATGTCTTTGCATACACTATTGTAAAGGGACATTTAAAGAACAACTCTGGAAAACTTGAAAATTGTCCCTATACAACAGGGCTGTGCCTTCACTGCAAGGGCGAATTGCTTTTTTAGGTCTAGGCGACTCGTCAAAGTAGATTTTTTTTCTAGACCAGTCCCCATAATGTCTTCTCCCCCTGGCTCTAGCAGTCTAAGGTCCTGCCATCTTGAAATCCAAAACAGGGTTGATAATGCCAAGGAACAGTCCACCGCCAGATCATGGGGGAGCCCCATCTGCTGGGGGAGCAAAGGATCAAGTAAGTGCTTTTACTGCCCTAGACTAAACAAGCAATTAATCCATGCAGTTCACTGCCCCACTGCAAGGAACAGTTTTCAAGTTTCCTGGAGATAAGATATAACCTCTTTGCTCCGGCGCCTCTCTGCCCTTTAAGAGGTTTATGATGCCGGGAGGCGGGGCAAGGCTTAATATTACGTGACCGCTGTGATTGACTGTCATGGTGGTCACGTGATCCTCTTTCTGGGCGGGCGTCATATGATGTCCGTCCATTTAAACAGGAAATGCACACAATCGCGTGTGCGCATCCCTGTTCCATTGGTGACGGCGTGTCACGGAGTCACCACTCGCTACTGACGGGGGTGAACAGCCATTGGGCATGGCTGTTTACCACGTAATCGGCCATGATGAAGTCACAACCGATCACAGATGGTACCACCCCACTTTGCACAGCGCATGCACGCGAGCATGCTGCGCGTGCAAGTCGGTGGCAGCATGTTCCTGGAAACACTGCTCGTCACTGACACTGGTAAACAGCCATTGGCCGGCGGTTGGCTGTGATCCTTTCACAGCCGATCACTAAATGTAAACATAGAGCAGTAATGAGATGTTACCTGCTCTTCCCTCCTCACACACCGATCGTGTGTGAGAAGGAGATTGCGGTAACATCTCTTTACTGCTTACAGTACACACCAAACACACTGATTGCCCCCCCCCCCAATAAAGAGGACCTGTCACCACCCATCAAAGTACCTGTCACATTTCATCTGAGTACCTGTCAAAGTCCATATGAGTACCTGTCACAGTTCATCCGAGTACCCGAGTACCTGCCACAGTCCATAACGGCCAGGCGGTGCGGCTCTTGTTGCAGCGAGAGCAAGATGTACAGTATCCTGAAGCTGAGAAGGTCTGTCGGACCAGCATACAGATGAACGGGCTTCCCGATAGGAACTTGGTCTGGTGGACTAAGATTTAAAACATGTTCTATTTCTAGGTCTGTCAGACTTTTGGGAAGAAAAAGTCAGATGGAGCCCATACACGATCAATTTGTCTGACAGATTCTGGTCTGCCAGATCAAGTCTGCTGGAAAGTCAGATTGTGTGTACGTGGCATCACAGTCCATCAGAGTACCCGAGTACCTGTCACAGTCCATCAGAGTACCCGAGTACCTGTCACAGTCCATCTGAGTACCCGAGTACCTGTCACAGTCCATCTGAGTACCCGAGTACCTGTCACAGTCCATCTGAGTACCCGAGTACCTGTCACAGTCCATCTGAGTACCCGAGTACCTGTCACAGTCCATCTGAGTACCCGAGTACCTGTCACAGTCCATCTGAGTACCCGAGTACCTGTCACAGTCCATAAGAGTACCCGAGTACCTGTCACAGTCCATCAGAGTACCCGAGTACCTGTCACAGTCCATCCGAGTACCTGTCTCAGTCCATCTGAGTACCCAAGTACCTGAGTACCTGTCACAGTCCATATGAGTACCTGAGTACCTGTCACATTTCAGAGTATCCGAATACCAGTCACAACCCCATCAGAGTACCCGAGTACCTATCTGTAGCCTATTGGAGTACCCGCATACCTGTTACCAGGCCATCAGAGTACCCGAGTACCTTTCACCAGTGCCATCAGAGTACCCAGGTACCTGTCTCCAGCCCATCAGAGTAACCCAGTATCTGTCACCAGCCCATCAGAGTACCCGAGTACCTGTCTGCAGCTCATCAAGTAACCCGAGTACCTGTCTCCAGCCCATTAGAGTACCCGAGTACCTATCTGCAGCCCATCAGAGTACCTGAGTACCTATTGGCAGCCCATGCCTCATAGAATATACTTTGGGGTGTTTTCTTTCCAAAATGGGGTCATTTTGTGGGTAATTCCATTGTCCTGGTGCTCAAGGACCTTCAAAAGTGTGATAGGTAGGAATGAAATGAGATGTGTAATTTATGCTCCTAGAACGCCTGAAGGTACTACTTCAATGCTGGGCCTCTGTATGTGGCCAGGCTGTGTAATAGTCTCACACATGTGGTATTGCCATACTCAGGAAGTGTAGCACAATGTATTTTGGGGTATAATTTTTGCTATATACATGCTATGTGTTAGAAATATCTTATAAATTGACAACTTTGTATAAAAAAAATGCGGTTTCATTTTTTTTCCACATATTTAAAAAACTTCTGGAAAATAATGAACCGTTCAAAAGACTCATTATGCCTCATAGATTATACGTTGGGGTGTAAGAAAGATATTTTTTACAAATTTATTTCTGCTTCTTGTCGCTGCCTGAAAACCCCAAGGGGAACCTGTCCTTTCATTCTTTTTAATACGTTGGGGTGTTTGCTTTACAAAATGGGATCATTTTGTGGGCAATTACATTGTCTTGGTGCTCCAGGGCCTTCAAAAGTGTAATAAGTGTTTGAGAAATGAGATGTGTCATTTATGCTCCTAGAATGCCTGAAGGTGCTACTTCAATGTTGGCCCTCTGTATGTGGCCAGGCTGTGTAAAAGTCTCACACATGTATCTATACTTGGGAAGAGTGGCAGAATGTATTTTGGGGTGTAATTTGTTTGCAACCTTAATTTTTAAAAGAATTGTGGGAAAAAATTACAACTTAAAAAAACTCCCCATGCTACTTACTAAATACAGTGGGTACAGTGACTGAGTAATTGTCATTCAAAGTGTCAGAGCGCTGAAAGCTGAAAATTGGCCTGGGCAGGAAGGGAGTGTAAGTGCCCTGTATTGAGGTGGTTAAAGATTTAAATCATGTCCCTTTCCCTTCTTTCCACCAGACTGTACAAATTAGGTTCCTGAAGTCGCTCTTGATATGTTTTATCCCCCAAACCTTTCACCATTTGTGTTATCCGTCTCTGAACTCGTTCTATCTTATCAACATCTTTTTTCTAAGTGAGGTCTCCAGAACTGGACGCAGTATTCTAAATGAGGTCTCACTATAGATCTATATAGGGGAATCAGAACCTCCTTCCTCCTGCTGGTGATCCCTCTAGTGATGCATCCTAGAATTCTATTTGCTTTTCCCACTGCCTGGTCACACTATTTACTAATTTTTCAATCCCCACACCATAATCCCCCCTCCACCAAATGATTTGGACCAGTGCACAAAGTAAGGTCCATAAAGACATGTATGAGTGTGTTTGGGGTGGAGGAACTTGACTGGCCTGCACAGAGTCCTGACCTCAACCCAATAGAACACCTTTGGGATGAATTAGAGCAGAGACTGAGAGAAAGGCCTTCTCGTCCAACATCAGTGCCTGACCTCACAAATGCACTTCTGGAAGAATGGTCAAACAATCCCATAGACACACTCCAAACCCTTGTGGACAGCCTTCCCAGAAGAGTTGAAGCTGTTATGGCTGCAAAGGGTGGGCCAACTCAATATTGAACCCAGAGTAAGACTGGGATGCCATTAAAGTTTATGTGTGTGTAAAGGCAGGCATCCCAATACTTTTGGTATATATATATATATATATATATATATATATATAGGGGTTGATTTACTATAGGCCAATAGACTGTGCACTTTTCAAGTGCAGTTGCTTCAGAGGTTATTAAATGAGGTAAAGCTTCACTTTGCAAAGAATACCCAATCACGTGCAAGGAAAATAAAAAGAAAATGCATTTTTGCTTGCACATGATTAGATGATGAGTCAGCATAGCTTCTGCCCATTTACTAAGCTCTGGAGCAACTGCTCTTGCAAAGTGCAACTGCATTTTGCAAAGTGCACAGTCTTTTTGCCTTTAGTAAATCAACCCCAGAGTGTGTCTCCAGGCACATTGAGGGATTGAGTTGCTAAAGGCAAATAGACTGTGCACCTGTCAAGTGCCCTTGTTCCAGAGCTTAGTAAATGAAGGGTAGCTCTGCTGAGTTCCATTATCCAATCATTTGCAAGCAAAAATGCTGTTTTTTTTTTTTTTTTTTTTTTTTTTTACTTTGCATGTGATTGGGTAGTCCTTGTAAAGTGGAGCTTCATCTAATTTACTAAGCTCTGGAGCAACTGCACTTGGAAAGTGCATAGTCTATTTGCCTTTAGTAAATTGCTCCCCATCCATGTTACTTGAGATGCTTGTTTGAACAAGTAAGGCTTTATTTTGCTGTCCTTTATTATTTGGACCTATTATCTTTATTATTTCATATACTTATAAATATAAGTAGCTTAATATTGACAATATTATTTATAAGGTATTTGTGTGTATATTCTTCATCTACATTGTACATTGAGGGGAAGCCATATGTCTGTTACCTATCCAAGTTGTGTCCTGGATCAATACATTGATGTTTCCTCCTTCTGTCACATTTTTCCCAATTTACTTTTTTTTTTTTTTTTTTTTTAAAAGGTTTTTACTTTTTTTTTTTTTTTTTTACAAGGTTAAAAAAGAATTCCAGTACATCTCTGATTCAGGCTACAGCAGATAGTCTATGGGAAATTGACCAATGATTTTTGTACTGGCTTTACAGACAGGTAATGTTATTCTTATAACTTTTTTTTTCCAGTGCATTATTTTACAGCAAAGACCTTTTACAATTTTGTGAATTTTTGTAAAAACGTAACAATACAGAAATTGTATACAATATTTTATATTATTTTCAAGACCTATTCCTCCATAATTTGGTTTCATTTTGTACCCTTTTTAAATGAATGCTCTCTACTTTAACTATATTATTTTGGAATCAGCTAAACACGTATAATATTCATCATTAATCTAATGATTAATTGTTCTATCATTGCATATGGGACAGATGGACAGAACTCTAGGGTCTAACAGACTATATAAAAACAACAGATGGTGGCAAGGTTGTACATAAGTTTTATAGATGTTTTCTAGGCCTATAATTAATTATAATACAGTTAATAAAATATTGTAATGAACTAAAACAAACAATTCTAATAACAGAGGGATTTTCTGTCTCTGTAATTCATAGCGGTACATTTTATATATCAGATATTCAGAAATTATAATTTACAGTCCTACATATCTAGGAGTTAACCCAATCATCATGTAACAGAGGCACAACATAACTTTTCAAACAACTAAACATAACACAACCTTCCCCTTATCTGAACTCAAAGAGCGGTAGCCCTCTGAAGTCCCCAGTGGATCACTTTTTCAGAGAGTGTTTGACAGGTGGTGAAAAAGTGTTATTGCACCTTTTCGCTGCCTGTCTTGACTACTAAAAACCTGCACCTCCCTTGAATGGGCTACGTTCGGCATGGGGTACTGGATGCAACAGAGGACAACTTTTGCCGTCGCAGCTTTTGGCGGGGGGGGGGGGGGCTAAAAACATGGCTAAACTTTCTATTTTTAACCCTCTATAAACCACAAAAGTAAGGAATAATGAAAACTCCTGGCAGGTTTTTTTTTTTTTTTTTTTACTGTGTCCTACTGGGGAGAATTCTCTTAATTTCCTGCCCTAGAGGCATAACGGAATGTGCAAATTAATTCTCTCAAAAATAGGTAGAACCTTTCTTC
Source organism: Lithobates pipiens (assembly GCF_037356315.1). NCBI lineage: Eukaryota > Metazoa > Chordata > Amphibia > Anura > Ranidae > Lithobates > Lithobates pipiens. The sequence continues at coordinate 529,721,436 of NW_027507758.1, read as the reverse complement.
TTAGACAGCTGCCATTAGAGCATTTGTTCCATTGGAAAATTTCCTCTTGACTCCTGTTTCGGTAAAAAATAAGTTTTGGATTTTCAATTACCTGCTTAGAATGGTCACAAAGACAAAACAGAGAACCTCTGTAGCGGAGACATAGACGACAAACATGACAGGAATTCTAACCATCTCTCACTATAAGCAAAACAAAAGATGCTTAGGAAATACTTTAACCTCCCTAGCGGCAATCCCGAGTCTGACTCGGGCTGGGATTTCAGTACCATAAGCGGTAACCCCGAGCCAGACTCGGGATCGCATCGCTGGATACAGGGAGGACACGGGGAGAAGTTACTTACCTTGTCCCCTGGATCCAGCGATGTCCTCCACGCTGTGTGATCGAGCTGTCCTCCGCTCGATTCACACAGTGCCCGAATGCTGCCGAGCTCCGTTCCCTGTGACGTTACGGCGCACGGGAGAAGAGATCAGCGCCAAATTAAAAAAAGTAAAAATACACAAAACACATACAGTACTGTAATCTTACAGATTACAGTACTGTATAAAAAAATGACACACCCCCTTTGTCCCTAGTGGTCTGTGCTGTGCCCTGCATGCACTTTTATATTATAAATACTGTTTTTTCTGCCTGGAATTTGGAGATTGTCCATAGCAACCAAAAAGTGTCCCTTTATGTCAAAAGTGATTTTAGACCAACTAGAAAACAGCGATAATAAATTATAATCACTTGCAGAATTGAGCGATAGCGATTTGTGGGGAAATTCGTCATCAAACACTAAATCTAATGACAGCGAAAATTCTGCAAATGAGCAAATTTCAGTGTTTTTGGATTTGATTACATTATTGAATCATTTTTATTATTATAATATACATTTTAGCATACCCGGGATGTCTGCTAGACTCTGGTTTGAACAGATTTAAGAGAGTTATTCCTAAGAATTACATGACTACAATATAAAGCACCAAATTTCCATGCAAAATAATTGTACCGCTTTCAGCACCTAAAACCAGAACTAATCATACCGCCAGGGAGGTTAAGAGTATCATACACCTTCCAACCAGTACCTTGTGTTTTTGACCGGATGTGCATTGATGTGCATTGATCATGTAGTTTCATGGTGGTATTTGTTGCCTTGTACATACAGCCTATAATATACGTTGGGATGTTTTCTTTCCAAAATTGGATCAATTTGTGGGTAATTCAATTGTCCTGGTGCTCAAGAACAATGGAATTGAGTAATGTTTCCCATTCTGGTATCAGAAGCTTTTATTTGTGTTCAAAAATGGGGCATGTCACAAGGCACTGAACATGTTAATGCATGACCTCTTTCTGTAGTCTATGAATTGATGTTTCTTGTGAAGAAACTACATATACCACAATCCCTGGAGTCTAGTGCTGGTGCAGGTGAGAACAAAATAGTACTTAGATCTGACACTGACACAAGCAGACAGAGCATTCACAGACACACAGGGGTTGGTTTACTAAAGGCAAATCCACTCTGCACTACGAGTGTACTGCAAGTGCAACTGAAAGTGCACTTGGAAGTGCAGTTGCTGTAGATCTGAGGGGAAGATCTGAAATGAGGGGAAGCTCTGCTGATTTTATCATCCAATCATGTACAAGAAAAAATTCTGTTTTTTATTTTCCTTGTATGTCCCTTCAGATCTACGACTTCCAAGTATACTTCCAAGTATACTTGCAGTGCAAAGTGGATTTGCCTTTAGTAAATAGCCCCCCCCCCCCCCCCCCCGATTGCTCATTGATACAGCTGGAATGTTTTATTATTACATTAGCACTCTCACATTTTTGTAATTTGACACAGAGGGGATGGCGAGGCATGCCCTGGATGCTGTATGACCTTGTGCAGGAATTGGTCCTGTCCCTGTGAAGCAATACATGTACATAGGTACATAGGGAAATGGATCAGCTATGACAATACAAAGTGAGCCCATCATTATAAGGTAGGGACAAATATACAAACAACAAAGGGACTATTGCTATACTAATACCTATTTAAAACAATGAAAACATTTTAACAAGTCCTAACCATTAAAATAAGCTCCATTTAGCTGTGTATTGCAAGTTAGTTCTGGAGAAAGTGGGACTTGAAGGAGAGATATCATTAATGAGATTATTAACTGGGTCTAACCAACAGTTAAAGCAGAGTTCCACCCAAAAGTGGAACTCCCGCTTTAACCACTTCAGCCCCGGACCAATAAACACCTTAAGGACCAGAGGTCTTTTTCCAATTTCGCACTGCGCTGCTTTAACTGGTAATTGCGCGGTCATGCAATATTGCACCCAAACGAAATTTGCGTCCTTTTCTTCCCACAAATAGAGCTTTCTTTTGATGGTATTTGATTGCCTCTGTGATTTTTATTTTTTGCGATATAAATGGAAAAAGAGCGAAAATTTTGAAAAAAAAAAATATTTTCTTCTTTTTGTTATAAGAAAAATCGAATAAACTAAATTTTAGTCATACATTGAGGGCAAAATTTATTCAGCCACATGTCTTTAGTAAAAAAAATGTCAATAAGCGTATATTTTTTGGTTTGCGCAAAAGTTATAGCGTCTACAAACTAGAGTACATTTTCTGGAATTTACACAGCTTTTAATTTATGACTGCCTATCTCATTTCTTGAGGTGCTAAAATGGCAGGGCAGTACAAACCCCCCCCCCCCCAAATGACCCCATTTTGGAAAGTAGACACACCAAGGAAATTGCATATTTATTTTTTTTGTCCTAAGGGATTGAATAATGACAAAAAAAAAAAAAAAAATTTACAAAAAGTTGTCACTAAATGATATATTGCTCACACATGCCATGGTTATATGTGGAATTGCACCCCAAAATATATTCCGCTACTTCTCTCGAGTATGGGGATACCATTGGGAGTCTACTCCCAATTACCACCTTCAGGATTTCTAAGAGTGCAAATTTTTGATTTGACTCCTCACTACCTATCACAGATTAGAAGGCCATAAAATGCCAAAATAGCACAAAACCCCCCAAAATTACCCCATTTTGGAAAGTAGATACCCCAAGCTATTTACTGAGAGGCATGTTGAGTCCATGGAATATTTTATATTTTGCCACAAGTTGCGGGAATATTACAAACTTTTTTTTTTTTGCACAAAGTTGTCACTAAATGATATATTGCTCACACATGCTATGGGCATATGTGAAATGACACCCCAAAATACATTCTGCTGCTTCTCCTGAGTACAGGGATACCACATGTGTGGGATTTTTGGGGAGCCTAGCCGCGTATGGGACCCCGAAATCCAAGCACCGCCTTCAGGATTTCTAAGGGCATACATTTTTTATTTTGCTCCTCACTACCTATCACAGTTTTGAAGGCCATAAAATGCCAAGATGGCACAAAACCCCCCCAAATGACCCCATTTTGGAAAGTAGACACCCCAAGCTATTTGCTGAGGGCCATGTTGAGACCAATATTTTTTTTTTGTCCCAAGAGATTGAATAATGACAAAAAATAAAAATACATTTTTTTTTTACAAAAAGTTGTCACTAAATGATATATTGCTCACACATGCCATGGTTATATGTGGAATTGCACCCCAAAATATATTCCGCTACTTCTCCCGAGTATGGGGATACCACATGTGTGGGACTTTTTGGGAGTCTAGTCGCGCACGATACCCCGAAAACCAATTACCACCTTCAGGATTTCTAAGGGTGCAAATTTTTGATTTGACTCCTCACTACCTATCACAGTTTAGAAGGCCATAAAATGCCAAAATAGCACAAAACCCCCCAAAATGACCCCATTTTGGAAATTAGACACCCCAAGCTATTTACTGAGAGGCATGTTGAGTCCATGGAATATTTTATATTTTGCCACAAGTTGCTCACACATGCTATGGGCATAAGTCAAATTACACCAAAAAAAAAAATTCTGCTGCTTCTCCCGAGTACGGGGATACCACATGTGGGGGACTTTTTGGGAGCCTAGCCACGTACGGGACCCCAAAAACCAAGCACTGCCTTCCGGATTTAAATATAAAATGCTACCAAAAAAACTGTTAGCGATCGCAGGGATCAGGCCTGACTCTGCGATCGCTGCAGTTATGTGTTTAGTGTTTTGTAAGTGACAGTGATCGATTGATACTGCACTTGGGTGGGCTGGGCAGAGGGGCAAAACGCAGGTGCTAGCAGGTATCTGGGCTGATCCCGCTAACAATGCGTTTTTTTGGAACCCTGAACTGCTGGGGACGCTAGTATAGATCTGATCAGATCAGATATTGATCTGTTCAGATTCTATACCACTACAGTAGGTTTATGCTTTGCGTGTGGGTGTTAGCGGTACTGGCACTAACCTAGCGCTGCCTGGGGCGACGCAGACCCTGACCCTAAAACCTAATTGATATCACCCGCCGGGTGATCAGGGGGTTAAACCTTTATTGGGTAATAAATGGTGGGTGCCCCGATGCTATAAAAAGCAAACTAACCAGAGTCACCCGTAACACTTATACGGTGATCAGTGGTGAAAGGGTTAACTAGGGGCAATCAGGGGGTTCAAATTTTTATTAGGTAGTATATGGGGGTCCCTGGCACTATATAAAAACCTGACGGGGAACCTAAATAACTAACTGGCTAACCAGCGTCACCAGTGACACTTATACTGTGATCGCTGGTGAAAGGGTTAACTAGGGGGCAATCAGGGGGTTAAAACCATTATTGGGTAGTATATGGGGGTACCTAACGCTATAAAAACCTGGCGGTGAACCTAAAAAAATAACTAGCTACCTAACGACACTAGTGACACTAATGCAGCGATCAGAAAAAATGATCGCTTAGTGACACTGGCAAAAGGGGGTGAAATGGTTAACTAGGGGCAATCAGGGGGTTAAAACCATTATTGGGTAGTATATCGGGGTACCTAGCGATATAAAAACCTGGCGGTGAACCTAAAAAAATAACTAGCTACCTAGCGACAGTAGCGACACTGATGCAGCGATCAGAAAAATGATCGCTTAGTGACACTGGCAAAAGGGGGTGAAAGGGTTAACTAGGGGCTGTAACGATATCACGTCTGAGCCAGGATATATTGTAACTAGTTGCCATTTTGTGTGGAACGCAGCCATGACAGTTTGGCTACCTTGTAAACTTACTTACATCTGTAAAAACTCCCCCCTCCCTTGTCTTAGGAATTCCAAATGTCTTAACATCTTCAAAAGGAAAGAAAGGTTATCTTAGCAGAGAAAACAGAATCGGGCTAGGTCAATACACAAAGCTCAAGTTGCCTGGCAAGGTATTCCGGCCTGTCGTAAAACTGTCACCCTCTCCATGCAGAGAACTAACAGATCCCCGTCGTAAATACTTCCAACCAGATAGCGTGCAAACAGATTAGTAAAGTGTTGAAACTTTAACATTTTTTATAACTTTCAAAGCCCTCATAGCACAGCCATAATATGGATATATTTAGTTTCCTCGGATAATTTCTAACATTCCAAGTCCAAACACCCCTATGTCAGGTCATATGGGAAGCCACTGGGACCCCTTACTGCTCCTAGGTAACCCTGAAATGGGAAACCTGTCATGTGTGGACTCGTTTTGAAGCAAATATCATGCTGATCACTAAAATGGATATCTGCAGTCTATAAACAATAGAGAGGCAGAGATATGAATATGTATAACAAAGTGTACCTGGGACAGGGTCATGAGTGTAGACACCTCCCAGCAACCAACCCCTAAACAAGATGACCAGACGATTGGTCACTGGTCGCTGTCAACACCCCCTTTGATTTGACAGAAAAGAGGAGAGGCCAAGGCAATGGTCAGTTCTCCTTTTACCATCCAAGCAGGAACATCTGCCAAGTTTGAGAACCGATTACCTTTGCTCATCGATTGAACTCTGATCAACTCTTGGACATTAATTGCAAGTATACTTCCTTCCCAATTCTACCTTATTTCTTTGTGGCTGTATATTGTCTTTATTTTTTGAAACATCCTTTTTCTGTAAATGTTTTATTCGCACCAACCTTGACCTTTTCATAATAAATCCTTATGTTGAAAAGTGTTAACCTTGTCTTTAAAGCTCTTGATGCAAACTATAAACGAACCTGTCTCTTAAAAGGGCGCTACTGTGGTAGAGTAAGGCACTGAGCAGACCTGTCTGTGGTGGCAGTGTGTGTTGCAGGCGCTTATTCGAAACTTATAATTGGTATTGCTAAAGTTACGAGTCCCCCCGGCTCTGTCTTTTAAACTGGGGTGGTGGCAGTTAAAGGGTTAATTGTGTAATTAGCCCAGTGACAATCGCTCTCAGGCTGCCCGCACCTAGATTGTGGTCCCGCAAGCTGGAAAATCTTTGTGCTGGGTGCAGCTGAGTGTGGCATTGTTACGTAAGTGACAGCGGGGTGTGAGGTTGGCCGGTCCTTTGTCACCAGTTAGCGAGGAGGGCAGGGATCTGACACCCGCGTTCGTCACATATTGGCTGGCAGCGTAGCGGGATAGTTTCACATTAAGAGCATTCAGTGCATTGTTAGGAATTAGCTCTGCACTGAAGGATTGTAACCTTTGTGGAAACAGTCCTTAGAGACAAGCTGGTGCACATTATTTTTTTTGTTTACTTTTTAAAAAAAAAGAGATATACAGCAACAGCTCCTTTCTACACCTTCTTCCTATCTCTGCTTTCTGTTCTATCTTTTCTGCTTGCAACATGTCTGGGGTATCAGCATATAAAAAGATGAGTGCACAGAAAGAGGAATTGATGTCGGTGGCAAAAACCGTGATGGCTTGATACATGCCCTACATGAGTTTGATATCCGTGCAGACCAGAACCTGGGGGAAAATGGACCAGAAAGGGTTTCCGCTTCTCCAGAGCCCAGTGGTTCAGAGGCGGCCTCACCAGATGGGCATGCAGAAACTGACACTGGACTACCACGGATTGTTACCTCCAAGCCATCGCCGGAGCAGGCCAGCATCAGATTGCCTGGAACCAGAATAGACTGTCCTCAAATGCAGGAAACGCTACAACACCTTAGGGAGATGGATCCTGTGGTGTACCTGCAGTTCCTTGAGCGTCAGGCTGAGAGAGAGGCTGCGGAACGCAGGGCTGAGAGAGAGGCTGCGGAACGCCAGGCTGAGAGGGAGGCTGATCGTCGGCACGAACTGGAGATGGCTAGGCTCCAGCAGCAGCGACAGGTTCAGAACCTCGGATCCCTAGAGCACAGGGATGACTCTCTGCCAGTGACCCCGGCAGCCAAATTTCCAGTTATGGAAAAGGACAGTGACATTGACGTGTATCTACTGTCATTTGAAAAAACTTGCCGTCAGTACCATCTGCCCCCAGCACAATGGGCCCGGTACCTGACGCCAGGGCTACGAGGCAAGGCCCTGGATGCTTATGTAGAACTGTCAGAAGAGCAAGGAGGTGATTATGAGGCCCTAAAGGCTGCAATCATCCAAAAGTTTCAGCTAACCCCGGAAGTGTACCGGAAGCGTTTTAGGTCCTTGCAAAAGGGGCCTGGGGACTCATACCTGGATGTGGTAAGTCGCTTACGCACCACATTCCGGAAGTGGACTAAAGGCTTGAAAGCCGATTCTTTTGAGTCCTTGGAAGATCTTATGATTGAAGATCAACTTTTGCATATCTGTCCTACAGACGTCAGACAGTTTGTGCTGGAGCGAAAGCCAACCTCTGCCAAAGCAGCAGCAGAACTGGCAGATACCTATATCCACTCTCGGGTATCTGACCATCGCAAGGCTCCTCCAAATGGCTGGAAAGGAGGGAAATCACACATGGCAACCCCTCCTCTACCTACCAACCAAGTTCCTCAGCGGCCGGAACCTGCAGCTCCTGGAGCCAAAGCCTTTGTGACTGACAACCGCAAATGCTATAATTGTGGGAAAGGCGGACATCTCCGGACACAGTGCCCTGAGCAGAAGAAGACGACAACCCCTGGCCATCCGGCCAGCAACCCTTCTGCTGTGCTGCTCGTCGGTGGAAAACCTCCAGGAACCAATGCCAACTTGCAGCCAGTCATTGTAGGCCAACGAACTGTAACAGGCTTTCGTGACACTGGAGCCAAAGTCACTTTGGTCAGACCAGAGGTGATAGAAAAAACAGACATCATCCCAGAGAAGTACCTTACCCTGACCGGAGTTGGGGGAACCTGTTCCCATGTACCTCGTGCCTATGTTTTCCTGGATTGGGGTGCCGGAAGTGGGATGAGAGAGGTGGGTGTCTCTGAGGAGATCCCCACTGCTGTGTTGTTGGGTTCTGATTTAGGTACCCTTGTTTCTTACTATGCCCCTGCTAAGAGCACCCTGGATGCTCCCACGGAACCTTCTGGACCTACCAAGGTACTGTTTACAGATGTTGGGGTAATATCTGGGCAACCTGTGGATGGACAGAGGGAGGGGGAGGGTGGAGTTGAAGTGCAAGGTCCTCCTCCTTCAGAGACAGGAGAGGAGGCCCCCTTGCTAGTGAAGGTACCTGATGTATGTTCCAATGTTGCTGAACTGATAAAGGTTAAATGTGCTGATGATGATGACAATGATGACGATAATGATGATGATGATGCATTGCCAGTCTTGGTGGTCACTCGCAGTGCTGCAAAGGCAGCCGAGGTGCAGGCACTGATCGCAGAACAGCAGGAGGAGGTCTCGGGGCCCTCTCCCTGTTCTGACCCAGTGGACTCCACCTCTGTTGAGCCTCAGCAGCCGTCCTCGTTTGCCACAGGACTGCTGGCTGAGAGTTGTGGTCCTGCCTTTGAAACAGCACTGCAGACAGACCAAACACTAGCACAGCTCAGAAGTCTAGCTGATCGCCCCCCTGCAGAGAATGACAAACAAAAGGTCTACTGGGACAAAGGGAAACTGTATAGAGAAAGTTTGCTTGCAGAGGGGAATGAGGCTGACATTGGTGACAGACAGCTGGTGGTACCCAGTCAATTTAGGGGACAGCTGCTAAAAGTGGCCCATGAGATTCCTCTTGCAGGGCACTTGGGGATCACTAAGACCCGAGGGCGGTTGGTACATAACTTTTATTGGCCCAGGATGCTTGCTGACATAGCTGACTACTGTCGGTCCTGTGTTACCTGCCAGCGAGTTGGCAAGGTAGGGGATGTCCACAGGGCTCCACTAAAACCTTTGCCTGTGATTTACGAACCTTTTAAGAGGGTGGCAGTGGATATTGTTGGGCCTTTGGCCATCCCTAGCAGTTCAGGCAAACGTTATATCCTTACAGTTGTCGACTATGCCACACGTTATCCAGAGGCGGTGGCTCTCTCCTGCCTCTGGACAGACAAGGTCGCTGATGCTCTCCTGGGAATCTTCACAAGAGTGGGATTCCCAGCTGAGCTCATTAGCGATCAAGGCCCTCAGTTTGTGTCTGACTTGATGCAAGCTCTCTGTCAGCAAATACAGATGACGCATATCATGGCCAGTCCTTATCACCCACAAACAAACGGCTTGTGCGAGCGCTTCAATGGCACCTTGAAACAAATGTTGCGCACCTTTGTGCACTCTCAGGGCAAGGACTGGAAACGATATCCGCCTCGTCTGCTGTTTGCTTACAGAGAGGTGCCTCCGGAGTCCACAGGCTTTTCACCATTTGAACTTCTGTGCGGACGGAGGGTAAGAGGGCCCCTGAATCTAATCTGCGAGAACTGGGAGGGCAAGATTGCCGACCCAGAGATCTCTGGTGTAGATTACGTCCTAACGTTCAGGGATAAAATGGAGACGCTGCTGGAAATTGTGCGGGAAGAACACCTGGTGCACCTGTCACAGGTCCTGGACCAACTGACAGCTGCCAATCTGACCGTCAAACCCAGTAAGTGTCAGATTGCCATGACCGATGTGCAGTACTTGGGACACCGGGTAGGAGGAGGCACCCTGAAACCCGAGACAGGGAAGGTTGATGCCATCCTGGCATGGCCTACCCCCCAAACCAAAAAGCAGGTTATGTCTTTCTTGGGGACCGCTGGCTACTATAGGAAGTTTATAGGTAACTATAGTAGCCTGGCTAAACATCTGACTGACCTAACCAAAAAGAAACTGCCCAAGGTGGTGTCTTGGACACCAGAATGTGAGCAGGCATTTCAGGCCTTGAAGGAGGCGCTGGCCCGTGCTCCTGTGCTACAGGCTCCAGACTTCACCCGCCGTTTCCTAGTGCAGACTGATGCCTCTGCCTATGGATTGGGTGCAGTCCTGAGCCAGGTGGATGATGCCGGAGAGGAGCATCCCATCCTCTACCTGAGCCGAAAGCTGCTTCCCAGGGAAGTAGCATACGCCACGATTGAAAAGGAGTGTCTTGCGATCGTGTGGGCTCTCCAGAAGTTACAAACGTACCTTTATGGACGGCACTTCACTGTGATCACAGATCACAATCCCTTGAGCTGGCTAAATCGTGTGGCTGGGGAGAATGGCAAACTACTTCGGTGGAGCTTAATTCTACAGCAATACGATTTCACCATCCAGCATAAGAAAGGCAGCACCCATGGCAATGCTGATGGGCTGAGGCGACAAGCCGAGCCTGCAAGAGTCGGTTGCGTCAGGAGGGAAATTGTAGTTCCCTCCCATGCAACCACCTAAGGAGGGAGGTGTAACGATATCACGTCTGAGCCAGGATATATTGTAACTAGTTGCCATTTTGTGTGGAACGCAGCCATGACAGTTTGGCTACCTTGTAAACTTACTTACATCTGTAAAAACTCCCCCCTCCCTTGTCTTAGGAATTCCAAATGTCTTAACATCTTCAAAAGGAAAGAAAGGTTATCTTAGCAGAGAAAACAGAATCGGGCTAGGTCAATACACAAAGCTCAAGTTGCCTGGCAAGGTATTCCGGCCTGTCGTAAAACTGTCACCCTCTCCATGCAGAGAACTAACAGATCCCCGTCGTAAATACTTCCAACCAGATAGCGTGCAAACAGATTAGTAAAGTGTTGAAACTTTAACATTTTTTATAACTTTCAAAGCCCTCATAGCACAGCCATAATATGGATATATTTAGTTTCCTCTGATAATTTCTAACATTTCAAGTCCAAACACCCCTATGTCAGGTCATATGGGAAGCCACTGGGACCCCTTACTGCTCCTAGGTAACCCTGATATGGGAAACCTGTCATGTGTGGACTCGTTTTGAAGCAAATATCATGCTGATCACTAAAATGGATATCTGCAGTCTATAAACAATAGAGAGGCAGAGATATGAATATGTATAACAAAGTGTACCTGGGACAGGGTCATGAGTGTAGACACCTCCCAGCAACCAACCCCTAAACAAGATGACCAGACGATTGGTCACTGGTCGCTGTCAACACCCCCTTTGATTTGACAGAAAAGAGGAGAGGCCAAGGCAATGGTCAGTTCTCCTTTTACCATCCAAGCAGGAACATCTGCCAAGTTTGAGAACCGATTACCTTTGCTCATCGATTGAACTCTGATCAACTCTTGGACATTAATTGCAAGTATACTTCCTTCCCAATTCTACCTTATTTCTTTGTGGCTGTATATTGTCTTTATTTTTTGAAACATCCGCACCAACCTTGACCTTTTCATAATAAATCCTTATGTTGAAAAGTGTTAACCTTGTCTTTAAAGCTCTTGATGCAAACTATAAACGAACCTGTCTCTTAAAAGGGCGCTACTGTGGTAGAGTAAGGCACTGAGCAGACCTGTCTGTGGTGGCAGTGTGTGTTGCAGGCGCTTATTCGAAACTTATAATTGGTATTGCTAAAGTTACGAGTCCCCCCGGCTCTGTCTTTTAAACTGGGGTGGTGGCAGTTAAAGGGTTAATTGTGTAATTAGCCCAGTGACAATCGCACTCAGGCTGCCCGCACCTAGATTGTGGTTCCGCAAGCTGGAAAATCTTTGTGCTGGGTGCAGCTGAGTGTGGCATTGTTACGTAAGTGACAGCGGGGTGTGAGGTTGGCCGGTCCTTTGTCACCAGTTAGCGAGGAGGGCAGGGATCTGACACCCGCGTTCGTCACAGGGGCAATCAGGGGGTTAAAACCATTATTGGGTAGTATATCGGGGTACCTAGCGATATAAAAACCTAGCGGTGAACCTAAAAAAATAACTAGCTACCTAGCGACAGTAGCAACACTGATGCAGCGATCAGAAAAATGATCACTTAGTGACACTGGCAAAAGGGGATGAAAGGGTTAACTAGGAGCAATCAGGGGGTTAAAACCATTATTGGGTAGTATATCGGGGTACCTAGCGATATAAAAACCTGGCGGTGAACCTAAAAAAATAACTAGCTACCTAGCGACAGTAGCGACACTGATGCAGCGATCAGAAAAATGATCGCTTAGTGACACTGGCAAAAGGGGGTGAAAGGGTTAACTCTAGGGGCAATCAGGGGGTTAAATCTTTATTGGGGGGTGATAGGGGGCTACCCTGGACCTAACACTAACTTCCCTGACAGTTTTAACTGTTACAACTGACACTGAATGCATTGATCAGTAAAGAAATGATCAATGCAATCAGTGACACTGTGACGGGGGGGGGGGGGGGGGCGATCGGGGGGGGGGGGGGGGTTGTGTACCTATGTGTCAGTGTAGTGTTTTGGTGCACTTACTTTGTGTCTTCTCCTCGTAGTCCGGTCAAAAAGTCCGCCCCGAGGAGAATGACATCACTTCCTCCTTCCTGTGTAAACAATACCCAGTGGGAGGAAGTACGTCATTGGTCAGGAGCGATCCAGAGGGGGTGGCCAGAAACCAACGGCCATCCCCTCATCACGGATCGCTCCTGGAGGGAAACGGACCGCCTTATCCAGCGGGAGGGGGTCCGATCGGACCCCCCACCCGCTGGAAGGCAGGCACGTACATCTACGTGCTTGTGCCTGCCTGTGCCATTGTGATGACGTACAATGGCAATACGGCGGTCCTTAAGTGGTTAAGTAATCCTCGCCCCCTGACATACCACAATTGGCATGTCATTTTTTTGAGGGGTTGGGGGGGCTGGGTACCTTGTTTGGTGTGGGACTTACTGTGCCTCTTCCTCCTTTTGACTTCTAGCCGCCTAGGCGAATCCTAGGCGGCACCTTCCTCCCGGCAATGTTCTGGGACACGTCACAAGTCCCAGAACATTGCCTGGCCATTGACAGAGCGCAGTGCGGCTAGCGCATGCGTAGTGTGCACCCGGCTGTGAAGCCGCAAACTGCCCACACTCACAATGTTGGCGTCGTGAAGAGGAGGGAGAAAGAACAGAGGCTTCGGGCGGCCGCATTGCTGAACCGTGGGACGGGTGAGTGTCTGTCTATTAAAAGTCAGCAGCTATACTTTTTGTAGCTGCTGACTTCTAATAAACTAAAAAAAACAGTGGAACTTCTGTGTTCTTTTTTGGGTGTCCCTTTTCCATGCCTGTGTGATGTGGACATTTCTCATTAGCTGCCCAAAGGTGGGGTCCTCCCAGGATCCAGTGGAGGAATCTCAACAGTAATGTCAGCACAAATTGACCAGTGGTGAGCAGCCAGTAAAGACAAATCTGCACATCTTAACCACTTAAGGACCACCGTATTGCCATTGTACGTCATCACAATGGCACAGGCAGGCACAAGCATGTAGATGTACGTGCCTGCCTTCCAGCGGGTGGGGGGTCCGATCGGACCCCCTCCCGCTGGATCCGGCAGTCCGATTCCCTCCAGGAGCGATCCGTGATGAGGGGATGGCCGTTGGTTTCTGGCCACCCCCTCTGGATCGCTCCTGGCCAATGACGAACTTCCTCCCACTGTGTATTGTTTACACAGGAAGGAGGAAGTGATGTCATTCTCCTCGGGGCGGTCTTTTTGACCGGACTACGAGGAGAAGACTAAAAGTAAGTGTGCACCAACACTACACTGACATGTAGGTACACACAGGCACACAAACCCCCCCCCGATCGCCCCCCGATCCCCCCGCCCCCCCCCCCCCCCAGTCACAGTGTCACTGATTGCATTGATCATTTCTTTACTGATCAATGCATTCAGTGTCAGTTGTAACAGTTAAAACTGTCAGGGCAGTTAGTGTTAGGTCCAGGGTAGCCCCCTATCACCCCCCAATAAAGATTTAACCCCCTGATTGCCCCAAGAGTTAACCCTTTCACCCCCTTTTGCCAGTGTCACTAAGCGATCATTTTTCTGATCGCTGCATCAGTGTCGCTACTGTCGCTAGGTAGCTAGTTTTTTTTTTTAGGTTCACCGCCAGGTTTTTATAGCGCTAGGTACCCCGATATACTACCCAATAATGGTTTTAACCCCCTGATTGCCCCTAGTTAACCCTTTCACCCCATTTTGCCAGTGTCACTAAGCGATCATTTTTCTGATCGCTGCATCAGTGTCGCTAGTGTCGCTAGGTAGCTAGTTTTTTTTTAGGTTCACCGCCAGGTCCCCCGATATACTACCCAATAATGGTTTTAACCCCCTGATTGCCCCTAGTTAACCCTTTCACCCCCTTTTGCCAGTGTCACTAAGCGATCGTTTTTCTGATCGCTGCATTAGTGTCACTAGTGTCGTTAGGTAGCTAGTTATTTTTTTAGGTTCACCGCCAGGTTTTTATAGCGTTAGGTACCCCCATATACTACCCAATAATGGTTTTAACCCCCTGATTGCCCCTAGTTAACCCTTTCACCAGCGATCACAGTATAAAGCCTCATACACACGGTCGGACTTGTACAAACTTTTCCGTGGACTTTTGTACAAAGGGCGTGGTCCACAAGTTTGTATTGCATACACACGGTCGGACTTTTTGACAACAAACACGAACGTGGTGACGTCACAACGTACGGACGCCACTTCAAAAGAGGACGTTCAATGACTCCAGCGCCACCTTTGGTCAACTTCTGTATTGTAGTCTGATCGTTTGCATAGGTTCTGAGCATGCGTGTTTGTACCTTGTACAAAAGTCCGATGCTTTTGCGTACACACGGTCGGACTTTGCTCCATCGGACTTTTGTTGCCAGAAAGTTTGTCCGTTCGCACAGCCAACAAAAGTCCGATGAAAACAGAAAAAGTTTGTCCGATGGAGCGTACACACAGTCGGATGTTGCTCCAAAACAGCTAATTTGCATGTTTGTTGTCAAAAAGTCCGACCGTGTGTACGGGCCTTAAGTGTCACTGGTGACCCTGGTTAGCCAGTTAGTTATTTAGGTTCCCCATCAGGTTTTTATATAGCGCCAGGGACCCCCAAATACTACCTAATAAAAATTTGAACCCCCTGATTGCCCCTAGTTAACCCTTTCACCACTGATCACCGTATAAGTGTTACGGGTGACTCTGGTTAGTTTGCTTTTTATAGCATCAGGGCACCCACCATTTATTACCCAATAAAGGTTTAACCCCCTGATCACCCGGCGGGTGATATCAATTAGGTTTTAGGGTCAGGGTCTGCGTCACCCCAGGCAGCGCTAGGTTAGTGCCAGTACCGCTAACACCCACACGCAAAGCATAAACCTCCCGTAGTGGTATAGAATCTGAACAGATCAATATCTGATCTGATCAGATCTATACTAGCGTCCCCAGCAGTTCAGGGTTCCAAAAAAACGCATTGTTAGCGGGATCAGCCCAGATACCTGCTGGCACCTGCGTTTTACCCCTCTGCCCAGCCCACCTAAGTGCAGTATCAATCGATCACTGTCACTTACAAAACACTAAACACATAACAGCGATCGCAGAGTCAGGCCTGATCCCTGCGATCGCTAACAGTTTTTTTGGTAGCATTTTATATTTAAATCCGGAAGGCAGTGCTTGGTTTTTGGGGTCCCGTACGTGGCTAGGCTCCCAAAAAGTCCCCCACATGTGGTATCCCCGTACTCGGGAGAAGCAGCAGAATTTATTTTGGGGTGTAATTTGACTTATGCCCATAGCATGTGTGAGCAATATATCATTTGTGACAACTTTGTGCAAAAAAAAAAAGTTTGTAATATTCCCGCAACTTGTGGCAAAATATAAAATATTCCATGGACTCAACATGCCTCTCAGTAAATAGCTTGGGGTGTCTACTTTCCAAAATGGGGTCATTTTGGGGGGATTTGTGCTATTTTGGCATTTTATGGCCTTCGAAACTGTGATAGGTAGTGAGGAGTCAAATCAAAAATTTGCACCCTTAGAAATCCTGAAGGTGGTGATTGGTTTTCGGGGTGCCGTGCGCGAATAGACTCCCAAAAAGTCCCACACATGTGGTATCCCCATACTCGGGAGAAGTAGCGGAATATATTTTGGGGTGCAATTCCACATATAACCATGGCATGTGTGAGCAATATATCATTTAGTGACAACTTTTTGTAAATTTTTTTTTTTTTTTTTTGTCATTATTCAATCCCTTAGGACAAAAAAAATAAATATTCAATGGGCTCAACATACCCATCAGCAATTTCCTTGGGGTGTCTACTTTCCAAAATGGGGTAATTTGGGGGGGGGGGGGGTTGTACTGCCTTGCCATTTTAGCACCTCAAGAACTGAGATAGGCAGTCATAAATTAAAAGTTGTGTAAATTCCAGAAAATGTACTCTAGTTTGTAGACGCTATAACTTTTGCGCAAACCAAAAAATATACGCTTATTGACATTTTTTTTACTAAAGACATGTGGCTGAATAAATTTTGCTCTCAATGTATGACTAAAATTTAGTTTATTCGATTTTTCTTATAACAAAAAGAAGAAAATATTTGTTTTTTTCAAAATTTTCGCTCTTTTTCCATTTATATCGCAAAAAATAAAAATCGCAGAGGCAATCAAATACCATCAAAAGAAAGCTCTATTTGTGGGAAGAAAAGGACGCAAATTTCGTTTGGGTGCAATATTGCATGACCGCGCAATTACCAGTTAAACCAGCGCAGTGCGAAATTGGAAAAAGACCTCTGGTCCTTAAGGTGTTTATTGGTCCGGGGCTGTAGTGGTTAATCTCCACACCTGGAAACAGCACCGGGGAGGGACCTGACTGGTGAAGCAAATGTGCTATCAGTCAATTTTTAACCAAGTGAATGCAATTAAATGTTTAATGTTTAGAGTCCATTCACACAGGGGCAACTCCTGATCCGACTTCAGGTCGCCCCTAGTCGCCTCATGTCGGACAACATTTAAAAAGCAATGTAAGTGAATGAGAGCCATCTTAATGCACACTACTGAAGTCGCTCCGACTTCAGAAAAGGTTCCTGTACTACTTCTATCCGACTTGTAGGCGACCGGTACCCATTGATTTCAATGGAGATCGCCTCCAAGTCGGATCTCCGTCTATACGGAGGCGACTCTGACAGAATTATCAGCTCTCAAGAGGGAACTCCACGCCAAATTTCTGAAAAAAATTTGGCGTGGGTTCCCCCTCCGAGAGCATACCAGGCCCTTAGGTCTGGTATGGATTCCAAGGGGAACCCCCTACGCCGAAAAAACGGCGTGGGGGTCCCCCCCAGATCCACACCAGACCCTTATCCGAGCACGCTACCCGGCCGGCCAGGAAAGGGGGTGGGGACGAGCGGGCGGCCGTACCAGGCCGCGTGCCCTCAACATGGGGGGGTGCCTTGGGGGAGGGGGGGCGTGCGCCCCCCCACCCCAAAGCACCTTGTCCCCATGTTGATGAGGACAAGGGCCTCTTCCCGATAACCCTGGCCGTTGGTTGTCGGGGTCTGCGGGCGGGGGGCTTATCGGAATTCGCGAGCCCCCTTTAATAAGGGGGCCCCCGGATCCCGGCCCCCCACCCTATGTGAATGAGTATGGGGTACAATGTACCCCTACCCATTCACCTGTGAAATAAAGTACAAAAAAAACACAACACAGGGTTAAAATATTTTATTGCACAGCTCCGGGGGTCTTCCGCCTTCGGGGGTCTTCTCGCCGGACTCCTCCGCTATCTTCTTGTAGCTCTTTTGCTAGCGGAGGAGTCCGGCTTTCTTCCTCGCCGCCGGCCTCTTCTTCCGACTTCGGGGGTCTTGTCCCCCTCTTCGGTTCTTCTGCCGGGCCACCGCGCCTTCTTATAGCTCTTTTAGAGGCGGTGGCCCGGTCTTCTGTCGCCGCCGCCGCCGTCTTCCGTTCTTCTTCTTCTTCTTCTTCTTCTTCTCCAGGAGATGTTGACACAACGCTCTCTCCGGCCACAATGCCAGGGACGCGCTCCGCTGCCACTTATATAGGGACAATGGGGCGGTGTCACATGGGTTGATGTCACATGGGTTGGTCACATGGGTTGATGTCACATGGTGACCCCGCCCCCTTACCATGTGACATCAACCCATGTGACCAACCCATGTGACATCAACCCATGTGACACCGCCCCTTTGTCCCTATATAAGTGGCAGCGCAGCGCGTCCCTGGCATTGCGGCCGGAGAGCTCGTCGAGTCAACATCTCCAGGAGAAGAAGAAGGAGAAGAACGGAAGGCGGCGGCGGCGACGGCGGCGACAGAAGACCGGGCCACCGCCTCTAAAAGAGCTATAAGAAGGCACGGTGGCCCGGCAGAAGAACCGAAGAGGGGGACAAGACCCCCGAAGTCGGGAGAAGAAGCCGGCGGCGAGGAAGAAAGCCGGACTCCTCCGCTAGCAAAAGAGCTACAAGAAGATAGCGGAGGAGTCCGGCGAGAAGACCCCCGAAGACGGAAGACCCCCGGAGCTGTGCAATAAAATATTTTTTCCCTGTGTTGTGTTTTTTTTTGTACTTTTTTTCACAGGTGAATGGGTAGGGGTACATTGTACCCCATACTCATTCACATAGGGTGGGGGGCCGGTATCCGGGGGCCCCCTTATTAAAGGGGGCTCCCGGATTCCGATAAGCCCCCCGCCCGCAGACCCCGACAACCAACGGCCAGGGTTGTCGGGAAGAGGCCCTTGTCCTCATCGACATGGGGACAAGGTGCTTTGGGGTGGGGGGGCCGCACGCCCCCCCTCCCCCAAGGCACCCCCCCATGTTGAGGGCACGCGGCCTGGTACGGCTCAGGAGGGGGGGGCGCCCGCTCGTCCCCACCCCCTTTCCTGGCCGGCCGGGTAGCGTGCTCGGATAAGGGTCTGGTGTGGATCTGGGGGGGACCCCCACGCCGTTTTTTCGGCGTAGGGGGTTCCCCTTGGAATCCATACCAGACCTAAGGGCCTGGTATGCTCTCGGAGGGGGAACCCACGCCAAATTTTTTTCAGAAATTTGGCGTGGAGTTCCCCCTTGAGCTCATTCTCTGCTTGGCCACGGCAAAAGTCGCCTGGCCTGGGGCGACTTGTAAGTCGTCCCAAGTCAGGTGGAAAGTCATCACAAGTCGTGTTGAAGTCGTCCCAAGTCGCGCTGTGATCTTAACTCAAGTCGTGTACAAGTTGCCTCACTCAAGTCGCCTACAAGTCGTGTTGCCCCTGTGTGAACGGACCCTTAGAGTTTTTTGGCCCATTTCCCCTTTACCTGAGGTAATTAAATGTCAAATGATGCCCAGGGGTGGAAAGGTGGGGCATGAAGCAATCTTTTTGTCACCTTCTATGCAAGCTATCAAACTTATGGCTTGAGTGAACATATATGGGTTAGAGAGATATGTGTTGGACAGATCATTGTTAAATAAATACATTGGAGTTTATTTACTATAGGCAAATCCACTTTGCACTACAAGTGCACTTGGAAGTGCAGTCGCTGTGGATCTGAGGGGGACATGCAAGGAAAATAAAAAACAGCATTTTAGCTTGCACATGATTGGATGATAGAAATCAGCAGAGCTTCCCCTTAGATCTATAATGACTGCACTTCCAAGTGCACTTATACTGCAAAGTGGATTTGCCTTTAGTAAATCAACCCCAAAGTCTACTAGTATTTTTGAGTCAGGCAAATATCTAAATGGGTGTTTTGTATTTTAACTGAAAAAAACTCTATAAAAAAGGATTTGAAAAAACAAAAAAGTCAATTGATTTCCAAAATGTTCTGCGTGGGTCCTTAACAAATTCATGTTTGCTTGCTGGATATTGTTATCTCACCTGAGTGGGTAATGCCAGAGAGGGCTGTATTGCTCTTCTGTTTCGCGTTGCTAAGACAGAACAGCGAGCATGTGAATGCTGATGAGTCTCCTCCACATATCACCCAATCAGCTAACAGGTGGGCAGGAAAAACAGAGGAGGAAATGGCAGGAGCAAGTTTAGACAGGTGTTTTGAATGGTCTTAGGATAGACCTCTTGCATACTCATACCTCCAGAGAAGCCTGGATGGTCACTTAGTGATGATGTAAGCAGCTGCCATTTTGATCTTAATGTAACCAAGCACTTTCCCCCCTTCCTGTCCAAGCCAATTTTCCGATTTCAGCGCTGTCCCATTTTAAATGACAATTGCACAGTCATGCAACACTGTACCCAAACAAATTCTTTATCATCCCACAAATAGAGTTTTCTTTGGTGGTATTTGATCACCACTGGGTATTTTAGTTTTGCTAAAAAAATAAAAAAAGACCAACATTTAAAAAAAAAAAAGTTTTTCTTTGTTTTTGTTATAAAATTTTGTAAATAAGTACGTTTTTTTCCTTCACTGATGGGCACTGATGAGGCTGCACTGATGGGCACTGATAAGGCGGCACTGATGAGTTGGCACTGATGGGCACTGATGATGAGACACTAATGTGCAGCACTAATGGGCATTAATAGGTGGCACTGATGGACACTTATAGGTGGCACTAATGGGCGGCACTGATGGGCACTGATAGATGGCACTAATAGGCAGCCCTGATGAGGAGGCACTGGCAGGCATTACTGATGGGCACTCATTGGCATCTTTATTGGGCACTGATTGGCACTTCTAATGGGCACTTATTGGCATCCTTGGTGGTCAAAGGTGGGCATCCCTGGTGGTCACGGATGTGCATCACTGGTGGGGCACTAATGAGCATCACTGGCGGGCACTGGTGAGCATTGCTGATGGCTTTGTATTGATAATCAATGTGATGTTTATTAGCGCAGACCCCCCATGCCAGGAGAGCAGTCGATCAGTTCTCCTATACTTCTGCCTTGTCAGCACTAATAGAGGAAAAGCCAATAAATACCACTTCCTGGTTACCATGTGATCAACTGTGATTGGACACAGCTGCTCACATGGTAAAGAGCCTATGTCATAGGCTTATAACTGAGATTGGTAATGCATTGTGTCGGATTGACACACCACACCGGCAAACGCTGCGCTGCACGTCCCCATGGCTTGTCCTGCTGGATGATGTCCAGTCAGGATAAAGAAACCACTTGCTATATTGCTATATGGCAGGCGGGGATTAGTTAAAGAGGAGTTTTGCCCCCCCCCCCACAAAATATTTAAAGTTAGCAGCTACAAATACTGTAGCTGCTGACTTTTAATATTAGGACCAGGGGCGGACTGACAACTCATGGGGCCCCCGGGCAATAGGAGATTATGGGGCCCCCAGACAGTCAGAGATTATGGGGTCACACAGTATACACACACACAGTATACAATCACACAGTATACACATACATGTACACACATGTAGCGCCCTGCTCCTGATGAGCAGACACTATTGTTTTTTCAAATGTAATTATCTGAAGCTGTAATTTGGCTCAGGCTAATTTCTCTAAAAGTTCTGGTTTCTGTACCAGTTCAGCTGGGTTTCACTGATTCCCACCTGACTGTAGGTGTCGCTGTCACCGTCGGTGGGTGTGGAACAGCAGCAGGCTGGATGCATTGAATAGCACCTCTTGCTCAGAAATGGTTCAGTGGGTGTGGTTTCCCTGCTGTGCATTCTGGGAGAGGGTATTTAAGGTACCGATGCTATTCTTTTTCTTTAGTTTTCTGGGGTCCGTGTCCCAACCACAGGGCATTCCAGGCATGGGGCCTGTGTCGCATGGTCTTGCGCCTTGGGGCCAGCTGGCCTGAGGCTTCGCAACTGAGAGTGTAGGCCCAGGAATGTCTTGGGGCCTACTGATCCAGGGGGGGTCCTGTGCTGTCTCACCTGCGGAGAGAAGCCAAGAGAAGCTGGAGGATCCAGGGGAGGACTTTTCCTGGAAGCTCGGTTTGAGCATGCAACCCAGATCAATCCTTATCCTTACAGTATCGCCGGGTCGGCTGAAAGAATCTGGTACTGTATGGTAGTTCTTCCTAAAAACTCTAAAAAATCTCTAAGTCCAGTTAACAAGTCTGTGGTAGAGACTTTGTTGTGCATCTACTCTCAAAACCACTAAGTACAATTAACAAGTCTGTCGCAGAGACTTTGTGTGCATCTCATTGGCTGCTAGGTCAAGTGAGAGGGGCCTATCCAGTGACTGTTGAATCCAGTCTGTGGAGCTGTTTGTCCTCTGCATCTGACGAATACCTCTAACCATGTACCTGAACTTCCCCTTATCCTCTGACCCTCTATTGAAGGACTGTGTCTTGTATCTTTCTTTGGTGTTACCCCTAAATAAATCTTCAAAAAGGACCAAGTGTCTGATCTATCATCATTTGGGCTACTTTCCGCAGGACTCCCCTGAGATGAAGAAGTGAGCAGGTGAGGTAATGGTAAGCCCAAATAAAACCAGAATCTCCTTCGGAGGTTAGTGCTACACACAGTATACACAGACATGTTTGTATTGGCTGAGAAGGTACTGGAGAGGTGGGGCAGCTATAATCTCAGGATTTTTAGACCAAAAGGATGTTGGTAAGGTTTTTACATAGTGTCCCTGGTTTTACTGAGGCTGACAACCTTGATGGGGCCCCTAGTGGCCTGGGGCCCACGGGCAGTGCCCGAGTGGCGGAATGGTCAGTCCACCCCTGTCCAGGGTTCCCGCGATGTCGACAACCCAGCCGACTTTTGGATCAGCTGTCGGATGCTGCCGCCTGTTAAGGGAAACTGACAGTGGAGCCTTTTGGCTTCACAGCCGGTTCCCTACTGTGCATACATGAAGCGTGTTGCGTTTTATAATTGTCCCAACGTGGTGGAAGGTGGAGGGGGGCTGAATGCCACAGCACCTTCTCCGAAAAGTGGGCAAGGTACCTCCTCCATGAAAGGTACCAAATGTGGCACTGAGAGGGGGGGGGGGGGGCAGATAAGCAGAAGTTTCACTTTTGAGCAGAACTCCGCTTTAAACAGACCATGACAAAATGCAAATTTATGTGAAAAAGCTGTATTTCTATTGCTGATTTTAAAAGTGTACTAGGCTCATTATAAAAAAGATTTTTTTTAAAAAGATGAAATGTCCTCTAAAGTCCAGATGCCCTATATATTCACATAATGTGAGAAAACCTGAATAATATAGAGCATTGCTAGGTGCGAAGCCCAATGCGAGATAGAGGTGCAAAATCTGTATGGTTGGCAGCTGCACAAGTAAACTTGGATATTTCTCTACCCTGGGAAATCACATGATTCAGTTCCACTGACCCCTTAGTATAGTCAATACTATAAATTGCAGACACATTTATAAGTGTAGTGACTTGCCCTATTTAGGCTAAATTTAGTTTTTGGCTCTGCTGTACTTAGTGGATTGGCAGTCTAGTCAGGTTTCCCTAAGCTTAGCAGTTGATTACTGCTGCCTGCCTCGGGAAGAAGCTTCCAGATAATAGAGCAAGAGGGCCAATCACTGAAGTTACGAATATCTGGGTTCAGCCAATTCCTGGGAGGGGCGCCCAGAAGGTGGCCAAGAGAGAAGATAAATATTTGGGAAGCTTGCTCAATGTGTCCTGAGGCTGCTGCTGGGATACAGCATATGTACTGGAGTTGCTGTATGGGCCTCAGCTGAGGGCCTGGAGAAGATATGCTAAAAAGATTTTTGCTGGAGGGAAAAACATTAAACGTTGTAGGACCTGGTTTTGGACTCTCAGATGCACATGTGCTAGAAGGAATTGAGTGCCAGCAATTACTGGATGGACTGGGACTGCTCTTACAAAGACCTAGAATTACTGGCCATTCCGTATTAACTCCAGTCAAGGCTGTTAGAAGAGGATTTTGCAATAAGTTTGTCTTTCAGTTGATTTCTGCTATCATTTTGGAGTATCCTGAACCCTTAAATCCCCTCCTGTACAAGTCTCTGCAAAAAAAATCCACAACAAGACATCCCCTAAAGTAGGGGTGGCAAAATCAATTTTTTCGCAGGCAACATCAGCATTATGGTTGCCCTCAAAGGGCCAGTTAGCTATAAGACTATAGCATCCCTTGCAGCTATTACCTTTTGTACCACTACTCCCTCCCTTTAGAATGTAAGCTCTATGAGCAGGGCCCTCCTGTCCCTTCTTTATTGAACTATGCTGTAATTGTGCTGTCCCCCCACATTGTAAAGCACTGCGTAAACTGTTGGTGCTACATAAATCATGTATTATAATAATAATCAATTTATCTAGGACTTTTTAAGAAGTTATAATCTACAGTATATTTGCAGAAAAAAAAAGAGCTTTGCAGGGTTTTTGAATGAGATATGTGGGGCGTACATTTCTATTTTGCACCAGGGTCCTATAGCTTTCAGTTACAGGCTTCCTCTAAACCTGCAATGAATGCTTCACTAATGCAAATCATACGCCCAGATGAAACTTGCATTTCTGTCTGCAATAGTTTTTTTTTTATAAGCTCAGATATTACAAAGGAAATAAAATGGTTTAACGGCTGAACTACTTTTACAAAATAGAATTAAATTAATGACTAGCAGGAAAGTTTATTTAAAGCCCCTGTGGTGTTTTTCATCGAATTGTAGTATCTCTCAGAGTTTCATTTGCCGGACCAGCATTGCCAGGTAATGTGTTTTATTGATCATTCATTGCTCCAGAGATTTCTAGTACTCTGGTTTAACAGAAAATACTTTCAACTTTAAAGCCCCTAGAAGATTATATCTTGGAAGGCTGTATATTTCCTCCTGAAGAGGTATTCTGTAACAAGATAGATCTATGTTTTCACAGAAACTTACATTACTTGCTGCTTAACCAACAATGAAGCTGTTTGCTGGATAGATAGCATTCGGTCACACTGATGTTAAGAGACTGGTCCCTTTAAAATAGAAGACTTAAAGTACATTTAAACCCAGTCACTAAATCTCATGTAAGCTTTAACATGTTAAAAAAAAAAGTTGTTTTCAATCTCTTTAAATTTGTAGCTTTAAATAAAAAAAAAAATACCTGGTGATCTGGCTAAAAAGTTCCTTGCTAGGGCAGCTCCTGTTATGGGGTGAGAGCTGTCTCTGCGGCCGCTCTGCATCTCCGTCCTTTCTCCTCTCCTGGTGTCCTGGTTGCCAGGTGCCCGTCGGCTCCCGGGCGCATGCGTGAAGCGGCGGCCTGGGTTGCCATGGATGGGCTTAGTAGGCGGAGAATGCCTCCGCTTCTCCCACCACCTGCGGCCGGCCCTGCATGTCCCTGCATGCAGCGCAGAACATTAGTGGCTGGCCCTGCCTTTCGGAACCCACGGTGGTGGCCGGCCCTGCATGTCACAGACAGACATGCGGCCCGGAGACCCATGGCCCACCGGGCAATCGCCCGGTCTGCCCTATGGCCAGTCCGGGCCTGGTACCCCATCAAGCAGGGTTGTGGGTATAAGCTTTAAGAAGAGTACTTTGTGCCTGTGGTCCTTGCTGCCCAGCATTTGAATTCAGCAAAAGTGGGCAACATTTCCCCCCCTTCCTCATGGAAAACAATCATAAGGCCCCATAGTGATAAGTGTATAAAGTAAAGGTGTTCTGAAAAGGTGTTCTGAACAGTCTCACCTAACCATAAATTGCACGGCTAGCGATCCATTTTGCGTCGTACAGATGATGGTGATACTCGTGGGCTCTCATCCGTCTCCATGTCTCCACCAATCCTCATTGTGGAGTTGACTTATGTTCTGCGTCTTCTCTGTCTGTGTCTGTGAGAGCACAGGGGCATCCTCGGGAAGCTTGGGGATTCAGGGGTCTGGTTGCATGAATGCGCTGTACCAATCTGGGACCTCTGTCAGCGGGATGCCTACGGTATCACAACAGGGTTGCAGATTAGCTGGGGTTCTCAACTGTGTGATGTCCATGTGTCTATGCATCTCAATCAAGTGCTATGCATGTACACTGACAACTTTCTGTACCCGCTGTATGGCCGTCCAATGTGTCATGGCTGTTGTCTCCACATGCTCTAGCCTGGCTGCCACAGCTCTGTTGTCTGTCTTAAGGTCTGCTATTGCCGCAAATAGCATGCTTTTAATGCTTTTAATGTCTACTGCCACTTGTTGGAGGTCTGAGAGGCACAATAGGGGGGAGGTATATGGGGCAGCGGTACCTTGTGCAGGGGCAGATACGCCCAGGGAGTCTGCGGCGATGGCGGGGCCTGCCGTATGCCGATCCAAAGCCTGAGATGTGGCCTGTGTGTCCCCCTGCTGCTGTGTCCGGAACATCGCCGGAATGTTTTGGCTAAATTGTGTTGTCTTGTTGCGATCGGGAGGCCGAGGAGCTTCTCCCGATCATCACGGTGGGTCTGAAGAGGGATTGTCCCGCTGATGAGAGGCAAAGTTAGAGCTCTAGGTGGCAGAGCTCTTAGATCAAGCTGCCATCTTCGTCCGTTTGCATGTTTTTTACTGTTATTCTATGTGTTTCTTATTTTCTTGCTTTTGTTAAAGCTGGCACATGTTGGGCAATGTCTTCTTATGCAACTCGACAAAATCTCCAACCACCTCACTTCCGGTGACTCTCCAGCACCAATAATTGGAGATTCGGACGAGTTTGCGGTTTTCACAGAATAGTGGCAGTGTATACAGTATGGTACACGACAAGTTGGCTGTTTTTACAGAACACTGGGTAAGGAGCTAAAAAGTTGTCACCACCTTGGAGGCAGCCATGTTGTTGGTTAGTATCAGGCTGACTAACAATGCCCACTTTTTATACAGTGTACCGTACTGTATATGCTGCCGTTGTTGTGTCAAAAACAGCCAACTCGTCCAAATCTCCAATTATTGGTGCTGTGGAGACACCGCAAGTGACGTGGTTGGAGTTTTCGACAGAACACTGGCAACCTGTCCCATGCTATGTACAATGTTTACACTTCATGTGACGTTGCAAGTCATATGGGGTGTAAACGGTGAATGGGTTTGTAGTCTCATGGGATTGTAGAGCAAAGGCATGATAAGCGTGCCATGAACAAGGGGACGTTGTGCTGAATTTAAAGTAAACTAACTAGGTTAGAAGAGATCTAGAGACAGCAATTTGTAGAGCATGCTTTAATTATTTAAATTATGAGAAATTGCTCAAGTAGAGTTTACAACCACTTTAACAAGTTAACCTCTTGCCACCCATGTAATGCATATATGCTGCCGCATAGGGGATAGGCTTTATTGCTTATACGTCAATGGACAGCAGAGGTTTATGTGCTGAGAATACACTCACTGCACACTCCCACCAGCATAATCGAGATGTCAAAGACAGCCCTCATTCTCTTCTAATAATCGGGAGCTGGTGAGATTGGCTCTTGAACAAGTGACCATTGTGACAGCCAATCATAATTGTCATGTGATCGGCTGGTCCTTTCCACCCCCTGGGGCATTAAGATCCTGTTAAAGGGATGTTGGGGCTGGGCGGAAAGGGGATAATGTAATTTTAAAAGCCATTCTCACTATTTTAAATCTGCAGGTTTCACAACAACAATTGGTGATCCTACCATAAGGGTCCTTGGAACTTCCTGTTATATTGTGCAAAGCCTCATTCATCCCTAACTTCTGACTGTGCCCCTGTTCTGTCATCACTCTATCAATCCTGCGTTTGATAGAGACTACAAGTGGCTGTTTATGGAAGCATAGTCTATTGTTGTCACCATCTGTAAACTGACCCCAAGAAATGCTATGCAGTCATCGCTGAAGTGTGTGCCTCTTGACAGGAAATGACTGCTGGATAAAAGCATCGCTGAGATGCAACACAGAATGAAAATGGGATTTTATATAAAAAAAAAAAAAACAGCAAAATAAATGTCATTCAGTTATGGTTTACATTATTCAGAAAATGATATTTACATCTAACTGTCTTGCCTTTGTTAGAGAGATGAATCATCATTGGGAAAAAGATAGGTGGGTGGTAAGCTTCTTAATGGAAGTTGTAAGAGCAGAATGAGCTAAAAAATATGAAACAGTATTTTTGCTAAAAATACATTGAAATCATTATTAGTGGATAAAAACACAACATAACTTACACATTTCCTACAAAACCCCCAAAACAACACTGTACTGAGTTAATAAATAAAGCTCCTTGTGTGAATGAAGTAGTGTGAATCCCCTTTTTTTATGTGGCTGGAGCTATATTCAAGCAGCCTATGCTCTGCTGTGTTATGCTGTGAGGATGCAGTGGCTGTATGAGCACTGTTGCAGTTCCTACTTTGACAAGCATGTTGGTGCAGATGTATGGCCCTGAACACAAACAGTATGTATTCGGGGGCCCCTCACCTACACCTGCATGCTTGTCAAATTAGGACCTGCAACTGTGTTGGTATAGTTTCTATCTCTCCAAAGAGCTACAGGCGGCTCCAACCACGCAAACAAACCAATCATTCCCACTGTATGGACCAGTGAACCTGTGTGAATAAGCGTTTCATTTTTTAAATAATTCTTAATTAAAAAAAAAAATATATATATATATATATATATATATATATATATATATATATATATATATATATAAAAATGTAGCGGACCCCACACTTAGATAGGTGGATAGTATGTTTTTTTTGTAAGAATGGGTTAGATGTAGGTAAATTTGGCTGGGCCTGGTTGTTTATTTGGGGATGAGAGTAATAGTGTATAATGGGGTGTGACTGCCTACACTTGGACTCAGGGATCCCTCTTTTGCTGGACAGTGGGTAGGACTGGACAGAGAGGAAGGACTGAGGCCTGAGTGGCAGGAAACCCATGTGAGAGAACTGACCAATGGTTAATTTCTTTGGTCAGTGGGTGTCTCTCATATAAAAAGGGGAGATCACATGCTTGGGAGGCTGGGAAAGTTTGGAAAGAAGAAAGGAGGAGGGCCTGAGGGCCGGGGGTTCAGAGACCCCAGAGCCTCCAGGCTGAGGTTTGAAGACTTGGGGGTTCAAAGACCCCAGAGATGGATTACTGGAGGAGTAGGAGTCCAGGAGACCAACAAGTGGTCCCTGGAGAATAATGACCATGTAGCAGCTTAATGAAGACCGGACGTCCCATACGGGGATGCACCAGACATCAAAGGAGGAGGAAGTATGAGTAAAGCGGACAGAGAAGACTGGGAATCGGCTTTCTGTGAGTAACATGGACTGTTGATTGGGAGTGAGCAAAGGGAGTGCAACCCAGTAGTGCTATTCCTGTGCGTCCTAAGACTACAGTGATACACAAATTCCAGGACTTGACGGAGACTTGACAACAATAGTCATGGAAATAGGCAGTGTGGCCTGTGACTTTGTAGTCTAACTCAACGCATTATTCAGAGTGGTGCTGGTCAATCCATACTGGAAGTGTTAAGTTCTAACCGAGCATAAGTTGAGAGCAGGAGGGAGTCACCAGAAGAGAAAATCGTAACTTGCCAACATGATAAGATAACGGGGTATCTCATATCATCTACTACATCATCTATTGATTTACCCCAGAATAAAACATTATCAACCTTAAAGTCGTTTGGTGTGTAAAATTGCATGGGGAAGGAATAAATGGGGCTAACTGATAAAAAGGTAATGAACAACATTGCAGCTCCCAAGAGAGTAGTGCGCTACATATCTATCTATCTATCTATCTATCTATCTATCTATCTATCCATCTATCTATCGATCTATAGATAGATAGCCCCACCAGGCTCTTGCTAAGAAGCCATCCCGTAAGTGGCCTTCTTCTGAAGAGTCCTCCCCTGGATAGCTACGAAGTTACTGGGCCTCTCCAACTACAGGAGACGGCACCGGACCACCTCGGAATCCTTCTTTAGTTTCCTTGCCTCGGGCTAGCCACCCCCGAGACAATAAGTCGTGTGGATCAGCACCCCAGGTCATAGCCTTCCTGGAGGCTGGTCAGGAGGACCAGGACCATGGAGTCAGAACATACTTCTGGACCGGAACCCCGAACCACGTGACATCCGCATCTTAAGTACCCTTTCCCAGAAAGCACAGCAAGAGTGACACTCCCACTGGGCAGGCTCCGAGAGAAGGTAACTTTGAAGCACCCATTCAGACTGTGGTTCCATGCCTGCCAGAAGAGACAGTGCCCCCTGTGGCCAGTCTGAACTTCCTACAGTCCAGTCAGACTGATGCTGAGGTCCAAATTTAGAACAATTGTACCAAAACCAGACTGCAGTTCAGGTGTAACCTTAAATTTAAAAAAACATAGCGCGTGCTCTTTAGGAGCTGGCGCTACACACATTATATATATATATATATATATATATATATATATATATATATATATATATATATATATATATATATGCTGTTCCAGTCTCTGTGCAGGCACCTGCCTTGTGTATTACCTCTATAAGAGGTATGCCGGCATTAGACCTTCCTTCTAATATGCATATTTCAAATGTATTTCATGTCTCCTTATTAAAACCTTTAGTCTGCAGCAGCTGTACCACCTCAGTGCCTCGTCCTCACCCTGTACAGGTTGAGAACCACAAGGAGTATGAAGTACAGTCCATTGTTGACTCACGTAGGTTCCATGGGCGCATACAGTACCTGGTGTATTGGAAAGTGTATTGGAACGCTCTTGGGTCTCATCCTCAGATGTACATGCCCCTGTCCTGCTCCGTGATTTCCATAGAGATTTTCCCCTTTAGCCTGGTGGTTCTCTGAGGGGGAGGGGTCATTGAGGAGGGGGTACTGTCAGGGCTGGGCTCAGCCCTTCCTTCTCTGAGCTGGCCGCTCAGCTGTCGGGTAATTGCCAGCTCCTATCTCTCCACAGTGACTCACATGTTGATGATATCCTGCTCGTCGGTCCTGCCTACTTAACCACTTTCAGACCGGACCATTTTGCTGGTAAATGACCAGAGGTCTTTTTACACTTTGGCACTGCGCTGCTTTAACTGGTAATTGCGCGGTCATGCAATGTTGTACCCAAACAAAATTTGCGTCCTTTTCTTCCCACAAATAGAGCTTTCTTTTGATGGTATTTGATTGCCTCTGCGATTTTTATTTTTTGCGATATAAACGTAAAAAGACCGCAAATTTTGAAAAAAAATGATATTTTCTACTTTTTGTTATTAGAAAAATCCAATAAACTCAATTTTAGTCATACATTTAGGCCAAAATGTATTCAGCCACATGTCTTTGGTAAAAAAAAAGTCAATAATTGTATATTTATTGGTTTGCGCAAAAGTTGTCACATCTACAAACTAAGGTACGTTTTCTGGAATTTACGCAGCTTTTAGTTTACGACTGCCTATCTCATTTCTTGAGGTGCTAAAATGACAGGGCAGTACAAAACCCCCCCAAATGACCCCATTTTGGAAAGTAGACCCCCTAAGGAAATTGATAAGAGGCATGTTGAGCCCATTGAATATTTTATTTTTTTGCCTCAAGCGATTGAATAATGACAAAAAAAAAATTTTTTTTTTTTTTTTACACAAAGTTGTCACTAAATGATATATTGCTCACACATGCTATGGGCGTATGTGAAATGACACCCCAAAATAAATTCTGCTGCTTCTCCTGAGTACGGGGATACCACATATGTGGGACTTTTTGGGAGCCTAGCCGCGTACAGGGCCCCGAAAACCAAGCACCGCCTTCAGGCTTTCTAAGGGCGTAAATTTTTGATTTCACGCCTCACTACCTATTACAGTTTTGAAGGCCATAAAATGCCAAGATGGCACAAAACCCCCACAAATGACCCCATTTTAGAAAGTAGACACCCCAAGCTATTTGCTGAGAGGCATGTTGAGTCCATGGAATATTTTATATTTTGCCACAAGTTGCGGGAAAATTACAAACTTTTTTTTTTTTTTTTTTTTTTCACAAAGTTGTCACTAAATGATATATTGCTCATGCATGCCATGGGCATATGTGAAATGACACCCCAAAATAAATTCTGCTGCTTCTCCTGAGTACGGGGATACCACATATGTGGGACTTTTTGGGAGCCTAGCCGCGTACGGGGCCCCGAAAACCAAGCACCGCCTTCAGGCTTTCTAAGGGCGTAATTTTTTGAGTTCACTTCTCACTACCTATTACAGTTTTGAAGGCCATAAAATGCCAAGATGGCACAAAACCCCCACAAATGACCCCATTTTAGAAAGTAGACACCCCAAGCTATTTGCTGAGAGGCATGTTGAGTCCATGGAATATTTTATATTTTGCCACAAGTTGCGGGAAAATTACAAACTTTTTTTTTTTTTCACAAAGTTGTCACTAAATGATATATTGCTCACGCATGCCATGGGCATATGTGAAATGACACCCCAAAATAAATTCTGCTGCTTCTCCTGAGTACGGGGATACCACATATGTGGGACTTTTTGGGAGCCTAGCCGCGTACGGGGCCCCAAAAACCAAGCACCGCCTTCAGGCTTTCTAAGGGCGTTACAGTTTTGAAGGCCATAAAATGCCAAGATGGCACAAACCCCCCCCCCAAATGACCCCATTTTAGAAAGTAGACACCCCTAAATTTAGGGGTACACTAGTGAGACTAGGTAATAAATGGCGGGTGCCCTGAAACTATAAAAAAATAACTAACCAACCAGCGTCACCTGTAACAGTTATATGGTGATCACTGGTGAAAGGGTTAACTAGGGGGCAATCAGGGGGCTTTATGCGGTAGTATATGGGGGTCCCTGGCGCTATAAAAAGCTGCGGCGAACCTAAATACCTACCTGCCTAACTAGCGTCACCTGTGACACTAATACAGCGATCAGAAAAACGATCGCTTATTAGGCTGGGTTCACACTGGAGCGATGCGGGAACGCCACGAATGCGCGGCGGGTTCCCGCATCGCATGCCTCCCGGCGGCAGTTCACACTGCCCTATGCGAACTGCTGGGAGTGTCAGTGAAATGTTAATGACACCCCCAGATCAGTTCGCATATCGCAGTGCGATCTGCAAACTTGGATCGCATGGTGTGAACACCCATGCGATCCGATTCTGCTGCGGACCAAAAAAAGGGTCCCGTGCGAGTTTGCGGCGGGTGCGGCGGGTGCGACACGAATTCAGCCATACTATCTGTATAGCTGAACTCGAATCGCACAGAGATCGGATGTGATTTGCACTGCAGTGCGGTGCGAATCACATCCGTTCTCATAAACCGCTGCAATGTGAACCCAGCCTTAGTGACACTGGCGACGGGGGGTGATCACGGGGTTAAACCTTTATTGGGGGGGTTAGGGGGGTACCTTAGAACTAAAGGGGGCTAACCCTAACTGCCCTAACAGTTATTAGTCACAAATGACACCTGCCGGGTGATCAGGGGGTTAAACCTTTATTAGGTAATAAATGGCGGGTGCCCTGAAACTATAAAAAAATAACTAACCAACCAGCGTCACCTGTAACAGTTATATGGTGATCACTGGTGAAAGGGTTAACTAGGGGGCAATCAGGGGGCTTTATGCGGTAGTATATGGGGGTCCCTAGCGCTATAAAAAGCTGCGGCGAACCTAAATACCTACCTGCCTAACTAGCGTCACCTGTGACACTAATACGGCGATCAGAAAAATGATCGCTTATTAGGCTGGGTTCACACTGGAGCGATGCGGAAACGCCGCGAATCCGCGGCGGGTTCCCGCATCGCATGCCTCCCGGCGGCAGTTCACACTGCCCTATGCGAACTGCTGGGAGTGTCAGTGAAATGTTACTGACACCCCCAGATCAGTTCGCATATCGCAGTGCGATCTGCAAACTCGGATCGCATGGTGTGAACACCCATGCGATCCGATTCTGCTGCGGGCCAAAAAAAGGGTCCCGTGCGAATTTGCGGCGGGTGCGGCGGGTGTGGCGGGTGCGGCGGGTGCGGCGAATGGCTGAACTCGAATCGCACAGAGATCGGATGTGATTTGCACTGCAGTGCGGTGCGAATCACATTCGTTCTCATAAACCGCTGCAATGTGAACCCAGCCTTAGTGACACTGGCGACGGGGGGTGATCACGGGGTTAAACCTTTATTGGGGGGGTTAGGGGGGTACATTAGAACTAAAGGGGGCTAACCCTAACTGCCCTAACAGTTATTACAGTCACAAATGACACCAATGCAAAAAAAAAAAAAAAAAAAAAAAAAATGACATTGGTGTCACTGTGACTGGGGGGGCAGGGGTAATTGGGGGGGTGATCGGGGGGTAAAGGGGGGGTGTGAGTGTGCCTGGCATGTTCTACTGTGTGTGGGATGTGTTGGTGCAACTCACTGATCCGCTCTCCTCCGTGTCGGAACGAAAAATACCGACACGGAGGAGAGAATACATCACTTCCTCTCCTGTGTTTACATTACAGGAGAGGAAGTGATGTCACCGGGGATTTCCATTCGTCGGGAGCGATCGCGAGGGGGTGGCCATGAATGAATGGCCGTCCCCTCGTCCGGGATCGCTCCCGAACGAAAACCGACCGCCGCAGGCACCGGGCGGGGGCCCGATCGGGCCCCCGACCCGCGGGAGGCAAATCACGTACATGTACGTGCTTATGCCTGCCCGTGCCATTCTGCCGACGTACATCGGCGTGAGGCGGTCGGCAAGTGGTTAAGCCATCCAGTCCAGATTAGTGATGGACGAACTTCCGACGGGACGTTTCGCGAACGCGAAACGCGAACGGACACAAACGTTCGCGAAAACGACCGTTCGCCGCGGGCTCCATTGACTTCAATGGGAGGCGAATTTCGCAAACCTTTAGGTCGAATTTGCGGCCACGGGGTAATTATTAGGGGGTAGCACGTAGTCCCACCACCTGGACAATAGCATAATACATGTATGAGGTGAATTTGGGATCGATAACTACAAGCATTTTTTTTTTATTTGGGAAATTGTTCTGACAATTCAGGACTATGGAGCTAATGAAGGCAATGGAGGAGAGGGAAGGTCAGGGACCAGGGTAGGCAAACAAGAGGGTGCAGGAGATACAGAGCACTGACAGCAGCACCGTAATACAGAGCACTGACATCAGCACCGTGACATACAGCGCTGACAGCAGCTCCGTGACATACAGCGCTGACAGCAGCTCCGTGACATACAGCGCTGACAGCAGCTCCGTGACATACAGCGCTGACAGCAGCTCCGTGACATACAGCGCTGACAGCAGCTCCGTGACATACAGCGCTGACAGCAGCACCGTGACATACAGCGCTGACAGCAGCTCCGTGACATACAGCGCTGACAGCAGCTCCGTGACATACAGCGCTGACAGCAGCTCCGTGACATACAGCACTGACAGCAGCTCCGTGACATACAGCGCTGACAGCAGCTCCGTGACATACAGCGCTGACAGCAGCACCGTGACATACAGCGCTGACAGCAGCTCCGTGACATACAGCGCTGACAGCAGCTCCGTGACATACAGCGCTGACAGCAGCTCCGTGACATACAGCGCTGACAGCAGCTCCGTGACATACAGCGCTGACAGCAGCTCCGTGACATACAGCGCTGACAGCAGCTCCGTGACATACAGCGCTGACAGCAGCTCCGTGACATACAGCGCTGACAGCAGCTCCGTGACATACAGCGCTGACAGCAGCACCGTAAGCAGCCCCAGGAGGAAGTCAGCACAGCACAGGGATGGTGTGATCCCCTCATAATAAGAACCCCCAGGAGGAAGTCAGCACAGCACAGGGATGGTGGGAGCCCCTCATAATAAGAACACCCAGGAGGAAGTCAGCACAGCACAGGGATGGTGGGAACCCCTCATAATAAGCAGCCCCAGTAGAAATATGACACCGCTCAACCTCTTCAAAGAGGAGGGTAGGGGCATATAGTACGGTGTGCTTTTTTGGGTCAGGGAAGTGAGCCAAATGAATTAAGAAGGTCTGTGTGCTTGATTCCAAAAATTGTTTATAGACATATACATGGTCTACTGATCACATGTGTTGAATTCCTCCGAGATCCATGCCTCATTCATTTTTAGAAATGTGAGGTAGTTAACACTGTCGTGAGCTAGGCGAGTACGCTTATCGGTCACAATCCCCCCTGCTGCGCTGAACGTCCTTTCGGACAGGACACTGGATGAGGGGCAAGCCAACAGTTCGATTGCAAATTGGGCAAGCTCTGGCCAGAGGTCAAGCCTGCCCACCCAGTAGTCTAGGGGTTCATCACTCCTCAGAGCGTCCACATCGGCCGTTAACCCAATGTAGTCGGACACCTGACGGTCTAGGCGTTCCCTGATGCTGGATCCGGATGACACCTGTCGATGGGTCGGCTGAAAGAATGACCTCATATCCGAAGTCACCAACACATCTTCAAACCGGCCTCTTCTTGCAGGCGCTGTTGGATTGGTACCCGCAAATCCTTCTCTGGGAGTGGGAATTGCTCCTCTGCCAGCGCACGCAAAAGCAGAATGCAGCATTTCTCGAAGCAAGGCCTGGAAGTGCTGCATTCTGACAGCCCTCTGCGACGGCGGTAACATTTCCGCCATTTTGTGTTTGTACCGGGGATCTAAGTACGTTGCCACCCAGTACTGGTCCTTGACCCTCATGCTTTTTATACGGGGGTCCCTATTAAAACACTGGAGCATGAAGGCCCCCATTTGCACTCAAGCGGAAGGTATGTGGTGGTGGTGGTGTTGTTGGTGGTAGTGTCTTTGGGGGTGCACATAGCAGAGAGTGAAGAAGAGGGTGCAGATCGAGAGGATGAGGAGGGTGCAGAAGAATAAGGCTGAGTGAGCCACTCAACCAAGTCTGGTGCGTCCTTTAAAGTAATTGAACGCACCTTCTGCAACTTCCCACTTTGGCTCAAGGCTGTTGCTCCTGCCCTACCCCTACCACCCCTGCGGAAGGGCCTGCCTCTTCCTCTGCCTGTCATTTTTTAAATCACCCTGTGACAAAACTCTTAGTCCCTATACCGCTGAAGGACTGCTGCAGTATAGGGCAGCGGTCAGCAGTAGTGCACGTCAACCCTATGTATTGTGGACCGATAGCGGTCCTTACAGAACAGCAGACTGTACTGCACTCAGGCCTATGTACCGTAGCACCCTATACCAAGTTACCAGTCCTTATAAAAACTTTTGTGGACCAAGCAGGTTGTGTGTTAGTGTTTAGCAGACTGTGCGTCAGTCCCTATACCGCTGAAGGACTGCTGCAGTATAGGGCAGCGGTCAGCAGTAGTGCACGTCAACCCTATGTATTGTGGACCGATAGCGGTCCTTACAGAACAGCAGACTGTAACGCACTCAGGCCTATGTACCGTAGCACCCTATACCAAGTTACCAGTCCTTATAAGAACTTTTGTGGACCAAGCAGGTTGTGTATTAGTGTTTAGCAGACTGTGCGTCAGTCCCTATACCGCTGAAGGACTGCTGCAGTATAGGGCAGCGGTCAGCAGTAGTGCACGGCAACCCTATGTATTGTGGACCGATAGCGGTCCTTACAGAACAGCAGACTGTACTGCACTCAGGCCTATGTACCGTAGCACCCTATACCAAGTTACCAGTCCTTATAAAAACTTTTGTGGACCAAGCAGGTTGTGTGTTAGTGTTTAGCAGACTGTGCGTCAGTCCCTATACCGCTGAAGGACTGCTGCAGTATAGGGCAGCGGTCAGCAGTAGTGCACGGCAACCCTATGTATTGTGGACCGATAGCGGTCCTTACAGAACAGCAGACTGTAACGCACTCAGGCCTATGTACCGTAGCACCCTATACCAAGTTACCAGTCCTTATAAGAACTTTTGTGGACCAAGCAGGTTGTGTGTTAGTGATTAGCAGACTGTACGTCAGTCCCTATACCAATGAAGGACTGCTGCAGTATAGGGCAGCGGTCAGCAGTAGTGCACGGCAACCCTATGTATTGTGGACCGATAGCGGTCCTTACAGAACAGCAGACTGTACTGCACTCAGGCCTATGTACCGTAGCACCCTATACCAAGTTACCAGTCCTTATAAGAACTTTTGTGGACCAAGCAGGTTGTGTATTAGTGTTTAGCAGACTGTGCGTCAGTCCCTATACCGCTGAAGGACTGCTGCAGTATAGGGCAGCGGTCAGCAGTAGTGCACGGCAACCCTATGTATTGTGGACCGATAGCAGTCCTTACAGAACAGCAGACTGTACTGCACTCAGGCCTATGTACCGTAGCACCCTATACCAAGTTACCAGTCCTTATAAAAACTTTTGTGGACCAAGCAGGTTGTGTGTTAGTGTTTAGCAGACTGTGCGTCAGTCCCTATACCGCTGAAGGACTGCTGCAGTATAGGGCAGCGGTCAGCAGTAGTGCACGTCAACCCTATGTATTGTGGACCGATAGCGGTCCTTACAGAACAGCAGACTGTAACGCACTCAGGCCTATGTACCGTAGCACCCTATACCAAGTTACCAGTCCTTATAAGAACTTTTGTGGACCAAGCAGGTTGTGTATTAGTGTTTAGCAGACTGTGCGTCAGTCCCTATACCGCTGAAGGACTGCTGCAGTATAGGGCAGCGGTCAGCAGTAGTGCACGGCAACCCTATGTATTGTGGACCGATAGCGGTCCTTACAGAACAGCAGACTGTACCGCACCCAAGCCTATGTACCGTAGCACCCTAGACAGACCAAGTTACCAGTCCTGATAAAGAGCTTTGTGGAACAAGTGAGTTGTGAATGATTAGCAGACTGCAGCAGAAGGGCAGCAGTCAAGTATAATATTCTTTCTATATTTGGAAGAAAGAATATTATACGTGTACAAGCCTATTACCGTACCACTGATACCAGTCCTGAAAAGAACCTTTGTGGAACTAATAGTAACAGCAAGTCTTTAAAATTATCCTCACTGCCTGACACACTGCTTCCTGCCTGTCCCTATACAAATTGGCAAAAAAGAGTAGGCTGGAACGATTAGCTGGAATAGCTCTTTTGTGGACCTGATAGTAACAGCTAATGATGATGATGATGATGATGATGAAGAAAGACTAATCTGGCTGAGCTGTCCCTAAAATAGCAGCATACAGCGCTCTGTCCCTTTATCTAAACTGACAAAAGAAACTCAGGCTGCTGACCTAACACCTATACCAGTCCTGAAAAGAACTTTTGTGTACCAAATAGCTAGCGTTTTCTCTGTCCCTACTCCACACAGGATCCTTTCCCTACAGTGACAGAAGAAAGAATGTAAAATGGCCACCGGATCGGGTGTATTTATAGGTTAGGGGGAATGTCCAAGTGTCCATGAGCTGTCATGTCTCAATTGGTTGTCCTGTAACACATGATAAACGTGTCACGAAAGGTTAAAGTTCTTGTATACATTAAACACGTAAGTCCGCCGGGGCGAACGACGGAAAAAGGCGTTCGAACCCGCGGACGGCGAAAGTCGGAAATTCGCCGCGAAACGACCGCCGGGCGAAACGTTCGTCCATCACTAGTCCAGATGATCTCTGCCTTCGCCTTGGTCACATCTCTAGAGACACTCTCCTGTGTTCCTGTTAAAGACTTGCTTGGCTGACATTCCTTCTTACTCCAGATCCTGCTTGCTGTTCTACTACGCGCATCTCTGGCTCCCTGATGTTTTGGCTTGTCTGACTATCCGTTCCAGTTCCTGAACTCTGGCTATGTTTTGACTATGTTTGCTTTGTTTACCTTTTTTTATTATTATTAAACAAGCATGATTTAACTGTACTTCCGTCTCAGTCTGATTCATGGTTTCTGACAGATTGCTGCGATGGGGGGGGGGGGGGGGGACTCTTGCTGCAGCAGCTTAAAGCTGGAGACGTTGGCTTTTAGCTTAGGGTGACTAGACGTCCCCAGTTCCCGGGGACAGTCCCCAGATTGAGTACGCTGTCCCCAGAGCCTGTCTGTCCATGGATCTGTCATCTCAGCAGGGGGCCCAGAGGTAGGTTGGGTGGGGGCTGCCAAATCCTGTCCACCAATAAGCTAATCTCCTGTGGTGCAGCTATTTACAAAACAATTGTCTCCAGGCCCCCTGTGCTCATTGCGTGCCAGGGGGACCATAAGCAGACTATTTCTTCATTTTCGGGTTTAGGCAAATTAATCCACCACATCGTGCTACACAATAGAAGCCTGGCCTCTTCAATATGAATACATTATGGCCGGCGGTGGATTAATCCACCTAAACCAGAAAATGAAGAAATAGTCCGCTCTTTGTCCCCCAGCCCCCACTGAACACATCGGGCCCACCGACGTTTATTTTCTAAATAACTAAACCGCAGGGGATTAACTGATTAGTGGACAGGATTTGGGAGTCCCCACCCACTCTATGTGGCCCCCAGTTTCCTCCAGTCCTAGTTGCCCAGCTCGGTGGTGCCCAGGTCGAAGGGAGAGGACCAGATGTATCA
The DNA here is from genome assembly GCF_037356315.1 of Lithobates pipiens. Taxonomy (NCBI): domain Eukaryota; kingdom Metazoa; phylum Chordata; class Amphibia; order Anura; family Ranidae; genus Lithobates; species Lithobates pipiens. Next base: position 529,681,268 of record NW_027507758.1, on the reverse strand, counting down.
GCAGTGCTCAGCTGATCCAGGCTCCCTGCTCCAGGAGGAACCACCGGCAAGAGAAGCACTGCACTCAGGCCCCAGGTAGAAGAAGCTGCCCAGACCAGGTACTGGGGGGGACTAATGATGCTGAATTTAAACAGGGGAGGCTGCACACATTGCTGGGCACTGGTAAGGCTGTATTCCTGGGAACAGGTGAGGCAGAATTCCTGGGCACAGGTGAAGCTGCATTCCTGGGGCACAGGTGAGGCTGAATTCCTGGCCACAGATGAGGCTGCATTCCTGGGCACAGGTGATTCTGCATTACTGGGCACTGGTGAGGCTGAATCCTGGGCACTGGTGAGACTGCATTGCTAGGCACTGGTGATGCTGCATTCTTGGGTACAGGTAAAGCTGAATTCCTGGGCACAGATGAGGCTGCACTGCTGGGGACAGGTGATACTGCATTGCTGGGCACTGATGAGGCTGTATTCCTGGCCACTGGTGAGGCTGCATGGCTGGGCACATGTGAGGCTGCATTCCTGGGCACTGGTGAGGTTGCATTGCTGGGCACTGGTGAGGCTGAATTTTTGGGCACAGGTGAGACTGCATTAGTAGGCACTGGTGATGCTGCATTCTTGGGTACATGTGAGGCTGCATTCCTTGGCACAGGTGACGCTGAATTCCTGAGCACAGGCGATGCTTCATTCCTGGGTACAGGTGAGGCTTCATTGCTGGGCACAGGTGACGCTGAATTCCTGGGCACAGGTAATGCTGAATTCCTGGGTACAGGTGAGGCTCATTGCTGAGCACTGGTGAAGCTGCATTCTTGGGCACAGGTGAGGCTAAATTCCTGGGCACAGGTGGGTCTGCATTGCTGGGCACAGATGAAAATGCATTCCTGGGCACAGGTGAGGCTGCTTTCCTGGGCACAGGTGAGGCTGCATTCCTGGGCATAGATGAGGCTGCATTGCTGGGCATAGGTGAGGCTACATGGTCGGGAACTGGTGAGGCTGCTATCCTTGGCACTGGTGAGGCTGCATGGCTGGGCACAGGTAAGGTTGCACAGATGGGCACTGGTTAGGCTACATTTCTGGGCACTGGTGAGGCTACATTTCTGGGCACTGGTGAGGCTTCATTGATGGGCACTGGTGAGGCTGCATTGCTGGGCACTGTTGAGGCTGCATAGATGGGCACTGTTGAGGCTGCATAGATGGGCACTAGTGAGGCTGCATTGCTGGGTGTCAGAAACCATGAATCAGACTGAGACAGAAGTAAAGTTATATCACACTTTAATAATAGTAATAAAAAGATAAACAGAGTAAATGTATTCAAAAACAGTTCAGTAACGTAACGGATAGTCCGACAAGCCAAACATCAGGGAGCCAGAGAGGAGCATAGTAGAACAGCAAGCAGGATCTGGAACCAGAAGGAATGTCAGCCAAGCAAGTCTGTAACAGGAACACAGGAGAGAGTCTCTAGAGATGTGACCAAGGAGAAGACCGTGATCATCTGGGCTCGACGGCATAAGTAGGCAGGATATCATCAACAGGTTAGTCACTGTGGACAGAAAGGAGCTGACAATTAGCGACAGCTGAGCGACCAGCTTTGAGAAGGAATGGGCACTGGTGAGGCTGCATTGCTGGCACTGGTGAGGCTGCATAGATGAGCACAGCTAAGCCCTGCATTGTTAATGTAGTGCACTCCTAAACTCTGCACTCTATTTTCTTATCTTCATAACATTCATTATTCATTTGTTAAAAAGTTCTAAGAAGTATATATTTTTTTAAATCTTGCTTTATGGAGGAAATGTGAGAAATAACATTTATATCATACAATCATTCCATAAACATATACCACATACACTGCATACTGCATATATAATTTGAGGAAAATATGCTTATAAAATAGTTTACCATTTGCCCATAAAAAAATAAAAATATGTCCCCGGATTTCATTTTAAAAATCTAGTCACCTTATTTTAGCTGCTGCAAGGAGAGTCACTGGTGGTCAGCACACTGATAATCCCATCCTGTCCAGAATCCCATTCTGCCTGTTTGTCAGCTGCCCCGAGCCCCCACTGTTGAACTAATGGGGTCTGGGCCCCATACAGGAGGGACAGCTGTAATATGGACATTAGCCAGTGGATCCCATTGGGAAATACATTTAAAAGAGTAAACAAAAGTCCTGGATGCTTAAGTCTAATTTAAAAATGCATATAAAAGCAAAGGAGAAGGCCTTCAAAAATGCAAGGCTGAGGGATAATCATCAGCATTCAGACTTTACAAAGAATGCAACAAGATATGTAAGGGTGCAATTAGGGCGGCTAAGATAGAGCATGAAAGACACAAGAAATTCTATATATAAACAGTAAAAAAGGGAGGACATATCGCACTGGCCCCATAAAGAATGAGGAAGGACATCTGGTTACAAAGGATGGGGAGATGGCAAAGGTATTGAATTTATTCTTCTCCTCAGTCTTCACAAAGGAATCGGGGGGGGGGGGGGGGCTTCAGTAACCAAAACTGCAATGTTTGTCCTTATGACACATCACAGGAAGCACTCTCGTGGCTAAGAGGACAGAATTAGAAATAGACTTGGGAAACTTAACATTAATAAATCATCAGGACCAGATGATTTGCACCAGAGGATACTTAGGGAACTCAATCAAGTAATTGCCAGACCAGTGTTCCTATTTTTTACCAACAGTCTACTGACTAGAATGGTACCAACTGAGGAAAGCCAAGGTAGCACCAATATTAAAAAAAGGGCTGAAATACATACCTGGAAATTACAGACCAGTTAGCCTAACATCAATAGTATGCAAGCTCTTGGAGGGGATAATAAGGGACTATATACAAGATTTTAGTAATGAAAACTGTATCATTAGCAGTAATCAGCATGGATTCATGAAGAATCGTTCTTGCCAATCCAATATATTAACATTCTACGAGGAGGTAAGCTGCCATTTAGATAAAGGAAGGCCCGTAGACATGGTGTATCTGGAATTTGCAAAAGCATTTGACACAGTTCCCCATAAACATTTGCTGTACAAAGTAAGGTTCATTGGCATGGACCATAGGGTGAGTACATGAATTGAAAACTGGCTACAAGGTGGCAAGTTCAGAGAGTGGTGGTAAATGGGGAATGCTCGGAATGGTCAGGAGTGGGAAGTGGGGTCCCCCAGGGTTCTGTGCTTGGACCAATCCTGTTTAATTTGTTCATAAACAACTTGGAGGATGGGGTAAACAGCTCAATCTCTGTATTTGCGGACAACACTAAGCTAAGCAGAGCAATAACTTCTCCACAGGATGTGGCAACCTTAAAGCGGGACTGTACTGGGGAAAAAAATATTAAAAGCCAGCAGCTATAAATACTACAGCTGCTGACTTTTATAAATGGACACTCACCTGTCCCGGGGTCCAGCGATGCCGGCAGCCGAGGCCGATCGATCGTTCGGCTCACGGCTGCTGCCGCCACCATTCTAGGTGAGGGAATCAGGAAGTGAAGCGAATCGGCTTCACTTCCCGGTTCCCTACTGCGCATGCGCGAGTCGCGCAGCGCAATAGGAATTGTCCGCGCTGTCTCTGGGACCCGTGTGTGTCCCAGCAGACAGCGCGGCAGGACAGGAAGAGGCATAGACTCCCACGGGAGTCTATGCCCGGAAGTGGGTGTAAATACCTGTCTTTGACAGGTATCTCCACCCCCTCCCCCCTGAAAGGTGCCAATTGTGACACCGGAGGGGAGGAGGGATCCGATCAGCGGAAGCTCCACTTTAGGGTGGAACCCCGCTTTAATGGTATGGGCAACTATATGGCAAATGAGGTTTAACCTCCCTGGCGGTATGATTCTGTCAGGAATTCTATTCCAAAAGCGGTACAATTCTTTTGCATGAAAATTTGGTGTTATGTATCATAGGCCTGTAATTCTTAGTAATTACTTACTAAAACCTGACCAAACAAGGCTCTAGTAGACATCCCAGTTGTGATAAAGTTAGAAACACAAAATCATGAATTATAATCTTATAAATAATATAATTTTATTCAATAATGTAATGTGAAATAATGAAATTTGTCAAACAAAGAAAATTCAATAAACATCCTGAGTGTGATACACTTTGAAGCAGGGTACAGCACACAGTCCAACATCACAATCCGGACAATAGAACCGACTTTCTTTTCGGACTTTTTTCCCACTGCTATCTCTCTTTGAGCAGCAAACAACGCACATCCTGGTAGGTGCTGCCTTTTTTGCGGTTGGTGGTATGTAGTCCACAAAGTGACGACCTGTTAGGCGTTCTGGGTTGACAACGTCAACAGCATGTCGTCCAGGTCTGATCCCAGATCCTGATGGTGTCTGGTGTTGGAGGAAAATCTGCTCAGCCACCTTCCAGGTAAAATCAGCATGAATAAGAGGCTTGCGACTCTGTGCTCTATATAGGACATATGCGTTCCAAAGGCATTGCTCCAGAAGATGCCGGAAAATCTTTTTATAATATTTTTTTTGCTGCTTGCGCATAGCCGGATAAAATGTCATTGCCTGATCGGCTCTGTCCACGCCTCCCATAGTGCAATTATAGTCTATGACGACTTGCGGCTTCAGCACATCTTTCCCACGTTTGGTGTGGACCATGGCAGTGGCGGTATTGTGCACGGTACTCATCAGACACACGTCCTTCTTATCTCGCCATCGCATTGCCATCATCTTACCCTTCTGCCAGGCAACCATTTCTCCGGTTTTTAGATTTTTCCGGGAGAACAGAGATGGCATGTCACGTCGATTGGGCCTAACCGTACCATACGCATCGGTCTTGTTTTTTAGCAAAACATAAAAAAGTTCCGGAGACGTATAAAAATTGTCCATGGTGACACAATATCCCTGGTTCAGCAATGGCTCCAGCAGTGTGAGGACTGATGATGTGGCCATCCCATAGCCGCTGTACCTGGGGTTGAACTTCGTGCCTTTACCGGTGTAAATGACCGCATTCCATATGTACCCCGTGGATGACTCGCAGAGCATGTAGGACTTTATTCCAAATCTCGCTCTTTTGGATGCAATAAATTGTATCCAGCTCAGGCGTCCCTTGTAGGCCATCAAGCTTTCATCCACGCAGACGTCCCTTTCTGGCATGTAGGTCCGCTGGAAATTGCTCACAATAATTTGCGATACCTCCCAGATTTTTTTCTGTTTGGGTGCAGGATGCGTGGCCTCATCAAACTCCTCATTGTTCGTGAAATGGAAATATTTCATGATGAGGGAAAAACGGTATTCCGACATCACGGTGCCAAAAAACGGAGTGGCCAGTAATTTATTGGTGGTCCAGTACCATTTTTGGAGCGGTTTCCCCACCACTCCCTGAAGAATGATGAGTCCCAGGAACTGCCAGATGTCCTCTTTGGTCACAGGTTCCCACTTTCTGCTTCGGGAAAACCTGGCATGCAGCGTAGCGGATTGCTGTACCTGGTAGCGATTTGTCTCTGTGACAATTTTTTCAATTACATCCTCAGTGAGAAATAATTGCAGGTATGCCAGAGGATTGTCACGTTCGACATCTACCTTCATCCCAGGTGATCCAGTGAAAGGGAATCTTGGCGGCGCTACCTGGTCTGTATCGCAGTCGATAGGGCACCAATTGCGCACATCGCTGAGGTCAGGGGCAGGATCATCACCGCTGTCACTTGTCAGATCCGTGTCAGTGTCAGACGACAAATCTCCCCACGACTCGCTATCGCTAATTTCTGCAAGCAACTCCGTGTCGCTATCGCTGTCACTCAGCTGGTCCAATGGCGATTTTGTAGCGAATTGGCGCTTTTTTGATGCCATGTTAGATTTTATTTTATTGGAGGCAAGGGGCACTGTATGGTTTATCAGTCAGATAGAGATGATACAGTGTAATCCTCTCAGATTACAATGTATCACCTCTATTTATGTGTTTGTGTGTTTGTAACTTTTTGAATTTCCCGCCCAGTTCCGCTCCCGTGCGCCGCTGCTGCTCGCAGAGAACGGAACCAGGAAGTCAGGATGGCGTGACCTCGCCGGCGATCGCGTCGGCGATCACAGGGGAGGACACGGAGGACAGCAGAGAACATTGCTGGAGCGCAGGGAGAAGGTAAGATCTCCGCTCTGCAATGTTACCCCGAGCGTGACTCGGGGTTACCGATAATACAGGAAAAAAACAAACCCGAGTCACGCTCGGGGATACCGCTAGGGAGGTTAATGTAGAAAAATGTAAAATAATGCATTTGGGTGGCAAAAATATGAATGCAATCTACTCACTAGGGGGTAAACCTCTGGGGGAATCTAGGATGGAAAAAGACCTGGGTGTCCTAGTAGATAATAGGCTCAGCAATGGCATGCAATGCCAAGCTGCTGCTAGCAAAGCAAACAGAATATTGGCATGCATTAAAAAGGGATTAACTCAAGAGATAAATCAATAATTCTCCCTGTCTACAAGACTCTGGTCCGGCCTCACCTGGAGTATGCCATCCAGTTCTGGGCACCAGTCCTCAGGAAGGATGTACTGGAAAGGGAGAGAGTACAAAAGAAGGGCAACAAAGCTAATAAAGGATCTGAAGGATATTAGTTATGAAGAAAGGTTGCGAACACTGAACTAATTCTCTCTGGAGAAGAGACACTTGAGAGTGGATATGATTTCAATTTACAAATACCATACTGGTGACCCCACAATAGGGATAAAACTTTTTTGTGGAAGGGAGCTTAACAAGACACATGGCCACTCACTAACATTAGAAGAAAAGAGATTTTTTTATTTTTTTTCAATTCTTTATTTATCTCGGTTTTATCCCGTTTTTTTTTCCAACAAAGTATAAAAACGTTATTCCACAAGTACAAACATTTCTAAATTTCTTCATAGTTTATACATACAAAATCTTAACATTAAATTCTCCCCTACCTGCCCCCCCTTCCACCCTACCCCTCCCCCCTCCCTTCCCTGCAGATTTCTCATGAGAAGAAAAGAGATTTAACCTTAAACTGCGTAAAGGGTTCTTTACTGTGGGAGCGGCAAGGATGTGGAATTCCCTTCCACAGGCGTTGGTCTCAGCATCAATAGTTTCAAAAAACTATTAGATAAGCACCTGCATGACTGCAACATACAGGTATATACAATGCCTTTTTTCAAACTCACCTACTATGTAACTATGTAACTGTAAAGTTACAATTGTATTTTTTTTTTGGTCTTTTTTTCTGAACCGGCCCAAATTGTTTACAAAATTTTTTACTGAATGCTTGCTGAACCGGCCCAAATTTAGATCAATATATGGCTAGCTTATCTTTTCTCTGTGTTTTCAGAGTGCTATTTTTACACCTTCTTAAAGTGGAGTTCAAACCAAAAGTGGAACTTTAAGGCCTCCTCCCTGTCTCCCGTTTGTGAAACTGAGCTTTTGGGGAGGAGGCGGGGAGCAGGTATCCGAATTTGAAATGTACCTGCTCCCACTTCCGTTCTGGTCGCCTAGGTGACCGGAAGCAGAAGCTCTCCCTCCTGAAGTCATCTGGGACATATGATAGATCCGTATAGATTTTGGGGGCCAGTCACACACCACAGCGTCGCTCGTGCATGCACAGTGGGCACTCTGCTTTGAAGCCGCAAGCTGTCACGGCCAGGTACCCATAGTAGAGATGCCGGCGCCGCTGAGGGAGGAGACATGGGGAGAACACGGCTGGGGGGAGTCCTTTGCTGGACTGTGGGACAGGTGAGTGGCTGTTTAATAAAAGTCTCCATCTACACTTTTTGTAGCTGCTGACTTTTAATTTTAATAAACAAACAAATATTTTCCTTCAGTGTTTATCAACAGTGTGTAAGGTACATTCAAAACATTGCTCCTACCTGGATCCCATCAGTGGTTTTCACAGGCACTTTCTGTGCTGCCATGAGTGCTTCCCATGAGTAGGGATGGCCGAATGGTTCGCCCGGCGGTTGGTTCGCAGCAAATCTCAGCTGTTTGCGGTCCGCCCGATCGGCGGACTATTGTCGCTGTTCGCCCGGCGGACTTACGTGTTTACTGTGTAAAAAAACTTTGACCTATGATGACACATCCATCATGTGGTACAGGACAGCCAATTGAGACATTACAGCACATGGACACTTGGACATTCCCCCTAACTTATAAATAGACCCGATCCGGCGGCCATTTTATATTCTTTTTACTGTCACTATAGGGAGAGGTTGCTGTGTGGAGCAGGGAGAGACTGCAGTGACCCAAATCGCTAGCTATTAGGTCCACAAAAGTTCTTTTAAGGACTGGTATGGTATAGGTGTAGTTCAGGATATAGGTTTGAGGCACTGCTATTCAAGTCATTGTTGCAGCAGATTGTCTTTTGTCAGTGCTGAGAGAGGGACAGATAGGACGCTGTGTGTTGCAGAGAGGGACAGTCAGTTTAATCATTAGCTGTTACTATTAGGTCCACAAAAGTCCTTTTCAGGACTGGTATGGTGTAGTAGTACAGGATATAGTTTTTAGTGCTATTCAAGTTATTGTTGCAGCAGCCTGTGTTTTGTCAGTTTAAATAGGGACAGACAGGAAGCTGTGTGTGGGAGTGAGGGACAGTCAGTTTAATCAGTAGCTGTTACTATTAGGTCCACAAAGGTCCTTTTCAGGACTGGTATGGTAATAGGGTTGTACACGTATAATATTCTTTCTTCCAAATATAGAAAGAATATTATACTTGACTGCTGCCCTTCTGCTGCAGTAGTCCTTTATCAGTATATGAAATGAGGTACAGTCTGCTAATCACAACCTACTAGTTCCACAAAGGTCCTTCTAAGGACTGGTAAGGTATAGTGTGCTAGAGTATATAGGGTTGAGTGAGGTACAGTCTGCTAATCCTTAAGGACTGGTATAGGTCCACAATATATAGGGTTGAGGTGCACTACTGCTGACTGCTGCCCTATTCTGCAGCAGTCCTTTATCAGTATAGGGACTGAGGTACAGTCTGCTAATCACAACCTACTAGTTCCACAAAGGTCCTTCTAAGGACTGGTAAGGTATAGTGTACTACAGTATATAGGGTTGAGTGAGGTAAAGTCTGCTAATCACAACCTACTAGTTCCACAAAGGTCCTTATAAGGACTGGTAAGGTATAGTGTACTACAGTATATAGGGTTGAGTGAGGTACAGTCTGCTAATCCTTAAGGACTGGTATAGGCCCACAATATATAGGGTTGAGGTGCACTACTGCTGACTTCTGCCCTTCTGCTGCAGTAGTCCTTTATGAGTATAGGGACTGAGGTACAGTCTGCTAATCACAACCTACTAGTTCCACAAAGGTCCTTATAAGGACTGGTGAGGTATAGTGTACTACAGTATATAGGGTTGAGTGAGGTACAGTGTGCGAATCCTTAAGGACTGGTATAGGTCCACAATATATAGGGTTGAGGTGCACTACTGCTGACTTCTGCCCTTCTGCTACAATAGTCCTTTATGAGTATAGGGACTGAGGTACAGTCTGCTAATCACAACCTACTAGTTCCACAAAGGTCCTTATAAGGACTGGTAAGGTATAGTGTACTACAGTATATAGGGTTGAGTGAGGTACAGTCTGCTAATCACAACCTACTAGTTCCACAAAGGTCCTTCTAAAGACTGGTAAGGTATAGCGTACTAGAGTATATAGGGTTGAGTGAGGTACAGTCTGCTAATCCTTAAGGACTGGTATAGGTCCACAATATATAGGGTTGAGGTGCACTACTGCTGACTGCTGCCCTATTCTGCAGCAGTCCTTTATCAGTATAGGGACTGAGGTACAGTCTGCTAATCACAACCTACTAGTTCCACAAAGGTCCTTATAAGGACTGGTAAGGTATAGTGTACTACACTATTTGCGCATGTCAATGGATGCGCAAATAGGAGCAGTAGTCAGTGGATCTCACCACCTGCTGCGCATGCTTCGCAGACTCATCCCTTTTATCCCAAACAATGACAAAGCAGTGGTAGTTGGAACAATCATTAATTCACGACTGGACTACGCAAATTCACTTTACATAGGATTACCACAATATCAACTTGTGCGATTACAACTGATCCACAACACTGCGGCAAGGCTGATAACAGGAAAAAAACCCTGGGAATCCATCTCTCCTTCGCTGAGGAGCTTACATTGGCTAACCGTAAAAAATCGGATCACGTTCAAGACCCTTTGCCTCACCCACAAATGCGTGCATAGAGAAGCTCCGCAATACCTAATAGAGAAAATAAATCATTACACACCAAACCGCAGTCTTCGATCAGCCAACAAAAACCTCCTCTTCGTGCCCAAAGCCCGGTATAAATCCAAGGGGGATCGGAGATTCGCTGTCCAAGGGCCTCGGCTATGGAATGCTCTACCAATCAACATCCGCCTGGAAGAAAATCACCTGGCTTTTAGGAAAAAACTCAAGACCTTCCTCTTTTAGCAGATGATCAAAGCTCGCCACAGCGCCTAGAGGCGATTCAGTTCGCATTGTGCGCTATACAAGTATTTCATTCATTCATTCATTCATTCACAGTATATAGGGTTGAGTGAGGTACAGTCTGCTAATCACAACCTACTAGTTCCACAAAGGTCCTTAAGGACTGGTATAGGTGTACTATTTGGTGTGCAGTATATAGTTGTGTAATACATGTATAAAATACTTGCACATACTTGACTTCCTCCTGGGGCTGCTTATTATGAGGGGCTCCCACCATCCCTGTGCTGTGCTGACTTTCTCCTGGGGCTGTACCTCTGCTGTGCATATTATGAGGGGCTCCCACCATCCCTGTGCTATGCTCATTATGAGGGGCTCCCACCATCCCTGTGCTATGCTGACTTCCTCCTGGGGCTGCCTATTATGAGGTGCTCCCACCATCCCTGTGCTATGCTGACTTATTCCTGGGGCTGTACCTCTGCTGTGCATATTATGAGGGGCTCCCACCATCCCTGTGCTATGCTCATTATGAGGGGCTCCCCCTATCCCTGTGCTATGCTGACTTACTCCTGGGGCTGCTTACGGTGCAGGTTTCAGTGCTGTATATCACGGTTCTGGTGTCAGTGCTGTATATCACGGTGCTGGTGTCAGTGCTTTATGTCACGCTGCTGATGTTAGTGCTCTCTATCACGGTGCTGGTGTCAGATCACTCTATAACGGTGCAGGTGTCATTGCTGTATGTCACGCTGCTGATGTCAGTGCTCTCTATCACGGTGCTGGTGTCAGATCACTCTATCACGGTGCAGGTGTCATTGCTGTATGTCACGCTGCTGATGTCAGTGCTCTCTATTACGGTGCTGGTGTCAGATCACTCTATCACGGTGCAGGGGTCAGTGCTCTATATCACGGTGCTGGTGATCATCTCCTGTGCCCTCTTCTTTGCCTACCCTGACCTTCCCTCTTCTCCATTGCCTGCATGCGCTCCACAGTCCTGAATTGTCCCAATTTCACATATAAAAAAAGAATGCTTGTAGTTGTCGGTCCCAGATTCACCTCATACATGTGTTATGTCATTGGCCATGTGGTGGGACTATGTGTGCACAGCTAGTAATTATTTTGTGGCTGCAAATTTGACCTGTAGGTTTGTAAAGTTCGCCTCCCATTGAAGTCAATGGAGCCCGCCGCGAATGTTACGGTTTGCAAACTATCGGCCGCGTTTGCGGTTCGCGTTCGCGAAACGTCCCGTCGGAAGTTCGTCCATCACTACCCATGAGCAATGGAAATAGATAGAAGAGCAGAGGGTACCATGCTGACATAAGCCACCTTGGCACTTTCTCTTTAAGTCCAACCCCAGATATTAGATAGTAGATATTACTTTAGTACATGAGGTTATTTTTATCATACTATACCGATAATGTCCCAGTGGGGCATCTGGGTGATATATGGGCTGCCTCCGTGCACCAAGAAACTCCCACAGAAACCTAAGGATGTGAATGTAATAATTGGATCAGAAGTAATTCAAATGAAAATTGCAGTGCCGCTCTAAGCTAAGACAGTAATTTGTGGTTACAGTGAAGGGTGCTGGCGTCAGTTCACCATTGAGAGCATTATCAAAGAGAAGAAAAGGCGCCACTCACCAACCCAGTGCATTAGAGACTATGACCAAACCCCGGTGAGCAGCATGAAACATGTCAGGGGGGTAACTGGAGCGGCAATGGCTGAGGCCACATTTATCTACATACTAATGCATACTAGTGAGTGGTGCCTTTTCTTGGATCAGAAGATTGAGGTGCCCCACCGATATAGTAGAGTTCAAAAATGGTTTTATTCCAAACATGTAAGCCCCAGGCTGCTGCATTCATTACATGTTTGGAACAAAACTTTATTTTGGACTCCAATATTTCGATGCAGTATTTCAATATTCTTCGATATTTTTAATGCAGCAGCTTCAGAGTTGTCAAACCATGTAAAAAAGTTAGGGACTGCCTTTATTTCTGGCAGGATCCCCAGGTATCATTTACTACTAGAAACAACAAAGAAAATAATAGCAGACCATGTTTACGGGTGGGCAAGCTCTAAGGCAAGGTTTCTCAATCAGGGAACCGTAGGGTTCCTCCCGAGGTTGCTATGGGTTCCTTGAGCAATGAGCAATTTCTGCCTCTCAGGGAAGTTCTCACTGACATCATTGATCGTTTTAGCTACAGTATCTGTATGAAGGTAATTCTTCCCAATGACAAGTAAAAGCATTCTTCCCACTGACCATCACAGTAATGTATCAAGAGTTATAGATACAATCATTTTTAGAAAGGGTTTCCTGAGAACTGGAAAGTAATTTTAAGGGTTCATCTGTGTTGAAAAGATTGAGAAAGACTGTTCTACAGTATACAGAGTTTTGATTTTTGACCACATATGCACACTAACTACAAAATGTAAAGCAATAGATTTTTTTATTAAATTTTTTAGTCTTTAATAAAGCAAATTTCTAGAAAAATATTATAAATACCCATTACATTTGCTTTATGTTTTTTAGATCTCCATGTAATATTAAGGCAAAGTTTTCCTCTTCCACTGTTTAAAATTCAAGGTCTCACTAGTAGTGATGGCCGAACGGTTCGCCCGGCGGTCGTTTCGCGGCGAATTTCCGACTTTCGCCGTCCGCGGGTTCGAACGCCTTTTTCCGTCGTTCGCCCCGGCGGACTTACGTGTTTAATGTATACAAGAACTTTAACCTTTCGTGACACGTTTATCATGTGTTACAGGACAACCAATTGAGACATGACAGCTCATGGACACTTGGACATTCCCCCTAACCTATAAATACACCCGATCCGGTGGCCATTTTACATTCTTTCTTCTGTCACTGTAGGGAAAGGATCCTGTGTGGAGTAGGGACAGAGAAAACGCTAGCTATTTGGTACACAAAAGTTCTTTTCAGGACTGGTATAGGTGTTAGGTCAGCAGCCTGAGTTTCTTTTGTCAGTTTAGATAAAGGGACAGAGCGCTGTATGCTGCTATTTTAGGGACAGCTCAGCCAGATTAGTCTTTCTTCATCATCATCATCATCATCATCATTAGCTGTTACTATCAGGTCCACAAAAGAGCTGTTCCAGCTAATCGTTCCAGCCTACTCTTTTTTGCCAATTTGTATAGGGACAGGCAGGAAGCAGTGTGTCAGGCAGTGAGGATAATTTTAAAGACTTGCTGTTACTATTAGTTCCACAAAGGTTCTTTTCAGGACTGGTATCAGTGGTACGGTAATAGGCTTGTACACGTATAATATTCTTTCTTCCAAATATAGAAAGAATATTATACTTGACTGCTGCCCTTCTGCTGCAGTCTGCTAATCATTCACAACTCACTTGTTCCACAAAGCTCTTTATCAGGACTGGTAACTTGGTCTGTCTAGGGTGCTACGGTACATAGGCTTGGGTGCGGTACAGTCTGCTGTTCTGTAAGGACCGCTATCGGTCCACAATAGATAGGGTTGCCGTGCACTACTGCTGACCGCTGCCCTATACTGCAGCAGTCCTTCAGCGGTATAGGGACTGACGCACAGTCTGCTAAACACTAATACACAACCTGCTTGGTCCACAAAAGTTCTTATAAGGACTGGTAACTTGGTATAGGGTGCTACGGTACATAGGCCTGAGTGCGTTACAGTCTGCTGTTCTGTAAGGACCGCTATCGGTCCACAATACATAGGGTTGACGTGCACTACTGCTGACCGCTGCCCTATACTGCAGCAGTCCTTCAGCGGTATAGGGACTGACGCACAGTCTGCTAAACACTAACACACAACCTGCTTGGTCCACAAAAGTTCTTATAAGGACTGGTAACTTGGTATAGGGTGCTACGGTACATAGGCCTGAGTGCGTTACAGTCTGCTGTTCTGTAAGGACCGCTATCGGTCCACAATACATAGGGTTGCCGTGCACTACTGCTGACCGCTGCCCTATACTGCAGCAGTCCTTCATTGGTATAGGGACTGACGTACAGTCTGCTAATCACTAACACACAACCTGCTTGGTCCACAAAAGTTCTTATAAGGACTGGTAACTTGGTATAGGGTGCTACGGTACATAGGCCTGAGTGCGTTACAGTCTGCTGTTCTGTAAGGACCGCTATCGGTCCACAATACATAGGGTTGCCGTGCACTACTGCTGACCGCTGCCCTATACTGCAGCAGTCCTTCATTGGTATAGGGACTGACGTACAGTCTGCTAATCACTAACACACAACCTGCTTGGTCCACAAAAGTTCTTATAAGGACTGGTAACTTGGTATAGGGTGCTACGGTACATAGGCCTGAGTGCGTTACAGTCTGCTGTTCTGTAAGGACCGCTATCGGTCCACAATACATAGGGTTGCCGTGCACTACTGCTGACCGCTGCCCTATACTGCAGCAGTCCTTCAGCGGTATAGGGACTGACGCACAGTCTGCTAAACACTAACACACAACCTGCTTGGTCCACAAAAGTTCTTATAAGGACTGGTAACTTGGTATAGGGTGCTACGGTACATAGGCCTGAGTGCAGTACAGTCTGCTGTTCTGTAAGGACCGCTATCGGTCCACAATACATAGGGTTGCCGTGCACTACTGCTGACCGCTGCCCTATACTGCAGCAGTCCTTCATTGGTATAGGGACTGACGTACAGTCTGCTAATCACTAACACACAACCTGCTTGGTCCACAAAAGTTCTTATAAGGACTGGTAACTTGGTATAGGGTGCTACGGTACATAGGCCTGAGTGCGTTACAGTCTGCTGTTCTGTAAGGACCGCTATCGGTCCACAATACATAGGGTTGCCGTGCACTACTGCTGACCGCTGCCCTATACTGCAGCAGTCCTTCATTGGTATAGGGACTGACGTACAGTCTGCTAATCACTAACACACAACCTGCTTGGTCCACAAAAGTTCTTATAAGGACTGGTAACTTGGTATAGGGTGCTACGGTACATAGGCCTGAGTGCGTTACAGTCTGCTGTTCTGTAAGGACCGCTATCGGTCCACAATACATAGGGTTGCCGTGCACTACTGCTGACCGCTGCCCTATACTGCAGCAGTCCTTCAGCGGTATAGGGACTGACGCACAGTCTGCTAAACACTAACACACAACCTGCTTGGTCCACAAAAGTTCTTATAAGGACTGGTAACTTGGTATAGGGTGCTACGGTACATAGGCCTGAGTGCAGTACAGTCTGCTGTTCTGTAAGGACCGCTATCGGTCCACAATACATAGGGTTGCCGTGCACTACTGCTGACCGCTGCCCTATACTGCAGCAGTCCTTCATTGGTATAGGGACTGACGTACAGTCTGCTAATCACTAACACACAACCTGCTTGGTCCACAAAAGTTCTTATAAGGACTGGTAACTTGGTATAGGGTGCTACGGTACATAGGCCTGAGTGCGTTACAGTCTGCTGTTCTGTAAGGACCGCTATCGGTCCACAATACATAGGGTTGCCGTGCACTACTGCTGACCGCTGCCCTATACTGCAGCAGTCCTTCATTGGTATAGGGACTGACGTACAGTCTGCTAATCACTAACACACAACCTGCTTGGTCCACAAAAGTTTTTATAAGGACTGGTAACTTGGTATAGGGTGCTACGGTACATAGGCCTGAGTGCAGTACAGTCTGCTGTTCTGTAAGGACCGCTATCGGTCCACAATACATAGGGTTGACGTGCACTACTGCTGACCGCTGCCCTATACTGCAGCAGTCCTTCATTGGTATAGGGACTGACGTACAGTCTGCTAATCACTAACACACAACCTGCTTGGTCCACAAAAGTTCTTATAAGGACTGGTAACTTGGTATAGGGTGCTACGGTACATAGGCCTGAGTGCAGTACAGTCTGCTGTTCTGTAAGGACCGCTATCGGTCCACAATACATAGGGTTGCCGTGCACTACTGCTGACCGCTGCCCTATACTGCAGCAGTCCTTCATTGGTATAGGGACTGACGTACAGTCTGCTAATCACTAACACACAACCTGCTTGGTCCACAAAAGTTTTTATAAGGACTGGTAACTTGGTATAGGGTGCTACGGTACATAGGCCTGAGTGCAGTACAGTCTGCTGTTCTGTAAGGACCGCTATCGGTCCACAATACATAGGGTTGACGTGCACTACTGCTGACCGCTGCCCTATACTGCAGCAGTCCTTCAGCGGTATAGGGACTAAGAGTTTTGTCACAGGGTGATTTAAAAAATGACAGGCAGAGGAAGAGGCAGGCCCTTCCGCAGGGGTGGTAGGGGTAGGGCAGGAGCAACAGCCTTGAGCCAAAGTGGGAAGTTGCAGAAGGTGCGTTCAATTACTTTAAAGGACGCACCAGACTTGGTTGAGTGGCTCACTCAGCCTTATTCTTCTGCACCCTCCTCATCCTCTCGATCTGCACCCTCTTCTTCACTCTCTGCTATGTGCACCCCCAAAGACACTACCACCAACAACACCACCACCACCACATACCTTCCGCTTGAGTGCAAATGGGGGCCTTCATGCTCCAGTGTTTTAATAGGGACCCCCGTATAAAAAGCATGAGGGTCAAGGACCAGTACTGGGTGGCAACGTACTTAGATCCCCGGTACAAACACAAAATGGCGGAAATGTTACCGCCGTCGCAGAGGGCTGTCAGAATGCAGCACTTCCAGGCCTTGCTTCGAGAAATGCTGCATTCTGCTTTTGCGTGCGCTGGCAGAGGAGCAATTCCCACTCCCAGAGAAGGATTTGCGGGTACCAATCCAACAGCGCCTGCAAGAAGAGGCCGGTTTGAAGATGTGTTGGTGACTTCGGATATGAGGTCATTCTTTCAGCCGACCCATCGACAGGTGTCATCCGGATCCAGCATCAGGGAACGCCTAGACCGTCAGGTGTCCGACTACATTGGGTTAACGGCCGATGTGGACGCTCTGAGGAGTGATGAACCCCTAGACTACTGGGTGGGCAGGCTTGACCTCTGGCCAGAGCTTGCCCAATTTGCAATCGAACTGTTGGCTTGCCCCTCATCCAGTGTCCTGTCCGAAAGGACGTTCAGCGCAGCAGGGGGGATTGTGACCGATAAGCGTACTCGCCTAGCTCACGACAGTGTTAACTACCTCACATTTCTAAAAATGAATGAGGCATGGATCTCGGAGGAATTCAACACATGTGATCAGTAGACCATGTATATGTCTATAAACAATTTTTGGAATCAAGCACACAGACCTTCTTAATTCATTTGGCTCACTTCCCTGACCCAAAAAAGCACACCGTACTATATGCCCCTACCCTCCTCTTTGAAGAGGTTGAGCGGTGTCATATTTCTACTGGGGCTGCTTATTATGAGGGGTTCCCACCATCCCTGTGCTGTGCTGACTTCCTCCTGGGTGTTCTTATTATGAGGGGCTCCCACCATCCCTGTGCTGTGCTGACTTCCTCCTGGGGGTTCTTATTATGAGGGGCTCCCACCATCCCTGTGCTGTGCTGACTTCCTCCTGGGGGTTCTTATTATGAGGGGATCACACCATCCCTGTGCTGTGCTGACTTCCTCCTGGGGCTGCTTACGGTGCTGCTGTCAGCGCTGTATGTCACGGAGCTGCTGTCAGCGCTGTATGTCACGGAGCTGCTGTCAGCGCTGTATGTCACGGAGCTGCTGTCAGCGCTGTATGTCACGGAGCTGCTGTCAGCGCTGTATGTCACGGAGCTGCTGTCAGCGCTGTATGTCACGGAGCTGCTGTCAGCGCTGTATGTCACGGAGCTGCTGTCAGCGCTGTATGTCACGGAGCTGCTGTCAGCGCTGTATGTCACGGTGCTGCTGTCAGCGCTGTATGTCACGGAGCTGCTGTCAGCGCTGTATGTCACGGAGCTGCTGTCAGCGCTGTATGTCACGGAGCTGCTGTCAGCGCTGTATGTCACGGAGCTGCTGTCAGCGCTGTATGTCACGGAGCTGCTGTCAGCGCTGTATGTCACGGTGCTGCTGTCAGCGCTGTATGTCACGGAGCTGCTGTCAGCGCTGTATGTCACGGAGCTGCTGTCAGTGCTGTATGTCACGGAGCTGCTGTCAGCGCTGTATGTCACGGAGCTGCTGTCAGCGCTGTATGTCACGGAGCTGCTGTCAGCGCTGTATGTCACGGTGCTGCTGTCAGCGCTGTATGTCACGGAGCTGCTGTCAGCGCTGTATGTCACGGAGCTGCTGTCAGCGCTGTATGTCACGGAGCTGCTGTCAGCGCTGTATGTCACGGAGCTGCTGTCAGCGCTGTATGTCACGGAGCTGCTGTCAGCGCTGTATGTCACGGTGCTGATGTCAGTGCTCTGTATTACGGTGCTGCTGTCAGTGCTCTGTATCTCCTGCACCCTCTTGTTTGCCTACCCTGGTCCCTGACCTTCCCTCTCCTCCATTGCCTTCATTAGCTCCATAGTCCTGAATTGTCAGAACAATTTCCCAAATAAAAAAAAAATGCTTGTAGTTATCGATCCCAAATTCACCTCATACATGTATTATGCTATTGTCCAGGTGGTGGGACTACGTGCTACCCCCTAATAATTACCCCGTGGCCGCAAATTCGACCTAAAGGTTTGCGAAATTCGCCTCCCATTGAAGTCAATGGAGCCCGCGGCGAACGGTCGTTTTCGCGAACGTTTGTGCCCGTTCGCGTTTCGCGTTCGCGAAACGTCCCGTCGGAAGTTCGTCCATCACTACTCACTAGGAAGCAATGTAATTCAGTCTGCCAAGCATTAAACAACAGTGTGACAAAGTATGTGCCCCATTTAGTTAGCGGATTTCCACTTTTTGAATATTCCCTTTAAATTGAAAAAAAAAACGGCAAGACAAATCAGCCTACAACTATCTGACATGCAGTCTATACAAGTAGCTGGTTTATACACATATTATTTAGCTACAGTGACAGAAGCAATGATTGCTTCATCAGTGTAGCAGTTTGGAATTTGCTTATATCTAAAAGTGTTAGTGATCCATGAAGAGTGGGGTTATGAATGCACAGGCAATAACAACTTAGAATTGCCAATCGTAGAATAATGTGCACTGACCTTCCCGCAAGCCTGCGTTTGCCTGTTTGCAGGCTGACAAGTACATTATCTAGTTGTCATTTCTGGGACTGCTGCTTCGTGATTCACAAAAGGAAATGTACTTTTAATCATTTCTTTTGTATTTTACTATCTGTTTTTCCATTATCTAATCCAAACACACTAATACTGTTTTAGATTATTTGTTCGATTTTAATTTTGCTTGTAAATATTAATCAATATGTGATTTTAAAGAAGCGTATAGTTATGGTGGCTTATTATTTACTTTCTTGCCTTGTTACTGTTGGGGCTCTGAATTCAATTCAGGATGAGCAAAGAGCATGTACAGGAAGCATATTTTTTGAGAGACTGTTCGGTGTCTACGTTTTGCAAATAAAAATCCCATTATGCGGATCTGTTGTTAGTCACTGAGTTTACTGGGTCATCTACCAGGGGAACCCCTAGACACAGATCGAGGAGGAGAGGGTGACGGTGAGCCCAATCAGACCAGCAGCTCCTTTGGGGGTCAGTGCTATATATATATATATACATATACACACATACACATATTATATATATATATATATATATATATATTTTTTTTTTTTTTTTTTATTTTTTTTTTTTTTTTTTTTATATTTAATACCTTTTACACTATTTCCATACATTACTCAAGAGGTCCAGGGAGTTTCTATTAAAAGCCCACTAAGAATTAACAGACATCAGAACATCAGATAATGTGAAAAATAGGCCATATAATCGCTGCAAATGGGCCAGCAACAATGAATGAACTACAATGACTGAGGACTTATAATTCTGAATGAATTGCGAGGGCACTGATGAGAGCTCTCATAGAACATAGAAAGCTGCAGGGCTTGTCTGCAGAAGCCTGACCATTGCACCCCTGTTCCACTTATCATGGGTGTAATGCTTTCCAGGCTCGTGCAGGAATAAATAACAAAAGCACTTTTTTTTCCTTAAGCCCCATACACACTATCAGGTTTTCCACAGATTTTTTCCTGATTTACCAAAACCATATAATATGAGGTCAAACCTTAGAAGGTTCAATTTGTATGCAATCGGGCAGGCCCTTCTACTACATGGTTTTAATAAATCTGAAGGAAAGAATCAGCAGGAAATCTAATAGTGCGTATGGGGCTTTAGATTTCTTTTTTTTTTTCTTTTTCCCCACTTTTTTGGCTGTAGTTTGTTGTTGCTTAAACTACAGCTTGAAAAATTAAACAGACAGTACACAATAATTATTTTGTATTTTTTTACTTTTTTGTGCATTTTACTGTTAAAATAATAAGAAACATCAAATGTAAGCAATTTACACCAACATTTTTATTTACTGTGGTAACTGCTATTATTCATGAAAACTTAGCAGCAAAATACACCAAAAAAAAAACCCTATTTTTTATTCTTAAATTAGTTTTGCCTTTGTTTAGGTTTTTTTATTTTATTTTATGCATATTGTTGTAATTTGTGTTTTTTAGACAACAGAAAAAGTAGAGTCAAAGTCACAACTTGAAAGTTACAATAGTATATATTTTTTTGTCTTTTTTACTCAAAATGCTTGCTGAACTGGCCAAAATCTCAATCCATGTATGGGTAGCTTATCTTTTCAGTTTTCAGAGAGCTATATTCACACCTTCTTAAAGCGGAGTTCCACCCAAAAGTGCTACTTCCACTTTAAGGCGTCCTCCCTGGCTCCTGTTTGTGAACCTGAGCTTTTGGGGAGGGAGGGGCGAGTACCCGAATTTGACAGGTACCTGCTCCCACCTCTGTTCAGGTCCCCTAGGTGATCGGAAGCAGAAGCTCTCCCTTCTGAAGTCTTCTGGGACATAATAGATCTGCGAAGACTTTGTGGGCCAAACATAGACCGCAGCGCCACTCGTGAAGCTGCAAGCTGTCACAGCCAGGTGCCCATAGTAGAGATGCTGGCGTCACCAAGGGAGGACACAGGGAGAACAAGGCTGCAGCAAGTACATCACTGGACTGTGGGACAGGTGATTCACTGTTTATTAAAAGTCAGCAGCTACACTTTTTGTAGCTGCTGACTTTAATAAATAAACATATGACTGGGACTCTGCCTTAAAGAGGAGGGCTGGTTTAAAAAAAAAATAAAAGTCAGCAGCTGCAAACACTGTAGCTGCTGACTTTTAATAAGCACACTTACCTGTCCAGGGCACCCGCGATGTCGGCCGCCCGAGGCTGACCCGTCCCTCGGTCTCGGGTCACGCCACCGCCAATTTGACTAAGGGAAACAGGCAGTGGAGCCCTGCGGCTTCACTGCCCGTTTTCCTACTGCGCATGCGCGAGTCGCGCAGCGCTTTGTGAATGGGGTGCGCTGTGTTCTGGGACACACAGTTCCCAGAACACAGCGCAACCCATTACCCAGAAGACGCCGCACGGAGGAGAGAAGACAGAAGATCTCCACGGAGGAGGAAGAGGCAGATTAGGATGATGTGCCTAGCAACAGGCATTTCTGGTAAGTAAAAAAAATAAAATTTTTTTTTCAGATTTTTTTCTAATTTTTAATGTATTTTTTTTTTTTCAGGGGGGCCCTCCACTTTAAGTCTGTTTTAGGCAGTCCATACATGGTTTGAAACTTGGCCGGTTCCTGCTGAAGATTCGAACCGTGTGTGGGCAAGTTGAACACTTGGGTACAACCAGCATGCCAGGTTTTACTTACAATTATAGCTAGCGCCCTCTATAGCTATTAGCAATAATACTATCTTCTCCCGGCAGGAGGGATTCCCCCATCAACACTGTCTGTGGTGATGGGGTATTCAAGCAAATTTATTTCCTGTAATCCATGGTTGCAGAAAGAAGTTTGCTTAGTTTTAAGCTGGCCTAAGCCCACGTACACACGGTCGGAGATTTTGGCAACCAAATCCGTCGGATTTTGTCTGTCGGATTTAGTCCGACGGATTGTGTCCGAAACTGTTGCATACACACGGTCGGGCCAAGTTGTCTGATTTAGCGGTTGCCAAGAACGCGGTGACGTAATTTCGTTACGATGGGACTACATTCAGGCTAGTAGCCAATAGCTTTGATGTAGGAATTTGATCTGAGCATGCGTGGCACTTGGTCCGATGAAAATGCTCTACACATGATCGGATTAGGTCCGTCTGGCCCAGTTGGTCGGGAAATATTTCCAACATGTTGGAAAATTGGGTCGGACGGAGATTCGGATGGAATCAGTCCGATGCATACCACACACAGATTCTCCGACCCTGTGTACAAGGGCTTACACATCTCATGTAACAACAAATTACACCCAAAAACTAATAAAAGACTACCCAGTGGGGGACAGTGGTGGCAGTGGGGGACTTTTTCATGCCATTTGTGTTAGAATAACTGCTCTAGTAGCCCAATAGACAAAAGTGAACATGAAAACTGATCTTCTATTGACTTCAAATCAAATTCAGTGTTTTATTTACATAAAAATAAAGAACAGGGGGAGAGGTAACAAACCTCCAGGGACTTTTAAGGGTATCGATTGCACAAGGTATTAGTGAGAACCACAAGGGATCAAAAAAATAGACCAAAGATAAAAATCTCTAAATTTATTGACAAAAAGAACATTTATGCTAAAAACACAATACGTGAAAATACATCAAATGGACAGCGATTTTCGTCAATTTCTTTTGATTTCGGTCAACATGACTTATACCACGCTTGACATGTTTCACTCAAATCGAGTTTCATCAGGAGCTTTGTGTGATAAAGGTAGCATTGTAATACTGTATTATTTTACATTAATTCGGGATGTGGGATGTGATTTGGTCACTTCACCTCAGTTTAGAAGTTTTATTTACATAGTTACATAGTTAATCAGGTTGGAAAAAGACACAAGTCCATTCAGTTCAACCATAAAAAAAAAAATAAACAAAACAAAAAATATCGTACCATCCAATATACCCAATTCTATACACACAGTTGATCCAGAGGAAGGCAAAAACCCCCAGCAGAGCATGATCCAATTTGCTACAGCAGGGGAAAAAATTCCTTCCTGATCCCCCGAGAGGCAATCGGATTTTCGGATTTAACATTTTCTGAAGATTAACAAAACCATCGGTGACAATCCAGAACATTTATAGAAGATTAGACTACTGTAGAAAAAAAAACACTAGTTTGAAACAATCTCGCACGGGCGTTATACACAATCATGTTTACAGTACAAACTGGGGAAGTAAAAGCAACTGCAGAAAGCTTGTATACTTGAACTAAGTTTCTAAAGTTTGCTACAGTTTCTAAAGCCCGGTACAATTAAGCACCATATGGTTCAACATTACTGTGTAATTCTCACATTAACGTTTTTCATTTAGCTGCAGTTTTAACATATGCTGCTAAGCAGGAGCACATAGCAATTCATTTCTCTCTCTAGGAGCTGAATTTACAGGTACATTTTCATAATAGAATTATCAGAGGGATGAAAGACCGAATTGAGAAAGAAAACAAGGTGACATGTGGTTAATAATGATAAAACAACAGAAATACCACAGTAAAAAAAAAAAAATTAAAATCTTTGTGAGTCCCTGTTGTAAACTAAAAGGACCTTTAAAGCAGAACTCCGGCCACATTTTTTTTGTTCTATGTCCTTGTTGCTGATCTCCTACCTTTACAAACTTTTCCACCCGTGTTCTTCTGAGCTCTGTAGTTCCTCTGTAATAGGTTGCTGAACTTGCTGAAAAAATGTTATTTCCTGTTTGTAAGACCGCTGGCTTCTATCCCTCCCCTGAGCTCAGCCAGCGGTCTGACACACTCAGTTGTAGTCCTCTGAAAATGAGCAGGGAGGAAGCTGACATGTGGGCGGAGGGGGTCTCCCAGCCCCCCAGTCTGTGCCGCCCATGGAGGAGGTGTCCTCCTTCTCCTTTCTCCTCCTCTTTTTTTTTTAAATTGTAATTTTTATTAAATTTCAAAGCAAGCACAATACAATCGAGCAATGAAATAATCCATAAACAAAGGTAAATATTGATTAAAACAGAAATGAAAACTTACAGAAGACAGAGAATAATGGCCACATATGCAGGCACAAGAGTGTACTGCATAACCATAACATATCAAGCGAATAACATACAGTTTATGAATAACAAAAAAAAAAACGTTTGACAATAGACCGGAGGCCAGAGAGAGACAAAGCTACAAAACATCCACACGATCATCTTGGTGAATCTCAGGGAGGGGGATGGGTTACCCGGACTAGTTTAAAGAGAGGGTGAACAGGAGTGGGATAGAAGGGAGTAGATGTCAGAGAGGAGGTGGTACGACCAGCGGCTGCGGTCATGAAGGATGTACAGGAAGGGGAGCCCCATATTCCGACCGATACCAGGGTTCCCAAACTTTATCAAACTGGGGAACCAAGTCATGCACCGAGGCCGTCAAATACTCCATTCTCCGTATCTCGGACACCAGTTGGAGAAATCTAGGCCAGGGGGGTGTTGCGCCAGACAGCCAGCACAACGGGATAAGCCTCTTAGCAGCTAAAAGAAAATAGGAGATCAGCCGGTTTTTATTTTTTGGTAGGCCTGGGACAGGGAGACCCAACAAACAATGTAAGGGATCAATCGGAAGGGACACCCCCATCACCCCGGCCACCAACGATCCCACCTCTATCCAAAAGGGGCGTATCAGGGGGCATTTCCAGAAAATGTGAAACAGTGACCTGACATCAAGCCCACAACGCCAACAATGCGGCGAGACTGAGGGATCAAATTTGTGAATGACATCGGGGGTCCTATACCAGAACATAAGGATTTTAATTACCGTTTCCCTTTGCGTGACACACTTAGAGGATTTAAAGGTAGAGGACCAAATCCTATCCCATGTCTGTAGGGTAATAGGTTTGTCCAACAACTGAGACCATTTACCCATATAGAGATGTGTATGTTCATGGAGCGGTGGATAGAGGAGATTAGATGCAGTTGGTGGGGACCCTGGGCGCAAAGGTGTTCAAAGGCCGTGGGGTTATCAAGGGTTAAAGTCGGAGATTTGGAGCTAAAGAGGTGTATAACCTGTAGGTAGAAGTAAAACGACTGCTTGGGGATGTCATATTTTTCACGTAAGATCTCAAAGGCATGGAGCCTACGCGAAATGGGGTGTACCAGGTTTCTAAGTTGGAAAAGGGGGGGATACAGCCACGGGAAAATTCTACCCAAAGACAGACAATCCTAGGATAATAGGGTTAAACAACACATTCGTAAGGGGGGGGCAGGAGGAGGAAAGGGAGTATTTTTTGTTGCACTTTTGCCACGAGTCCAGGGTAAAGGACATTGGGGCCATACATTGGTGTCTAAGGTTAGGGTGCAGAGGGGGTGGAGCGCCCCAAATCAAGGAGCATGGGTGAACCGGATATAGGACCCCCTTCTCAATAGCAGACCACTGACTCGTGGCATTAAGAGAGGACCAAGTGGTAATAACTCGTAAATGAGTAGCATGATAATATTTCACAATATCCGGAGCCCCCAAACCTCCCCGATCCCTATGCGCAAGTACCACTGAACTGGCAAGCCCATAGACCTGTCAGCCCATATACATTTTAAAAACGTCTTTGGAGAAGTTTAAGCTCTGGGATTGGAATGGCAACTGGCAGTGTCTCAAAATGGTAGAGCAATCTGAGCAGGACTGACATTTTAAGGACGTTGATCCTGCCCAAGAGGGACAGAGGATATTTGGACCAGGTCAGTAGGGAATTATTTTTTATTTTTATTTTTTTTTAAAGAAAATTTTATTGAAGTTTATTGCAATACAGGGGAACAACTGTAAGTACAAACAAACAGATCTCTTCCGAGTATGTTCAGATAACAAGTATTGGTAATACAACGTAGCAAAATGTAGATAATAAGAGGATAAAAAACAGAATCATCACCAACTCAAATGATTTTGCAATACTTTTCACACGCTAATGCGGTTTGTACTGTTCGGACCCAGTGTAAGTCGAATGTCTAGGAAGCTAGGCTCTAATCCCAGAGCTGCGTCCAGAGAGGGTACTAGGCTTGGTTCACATACCATTATAATTCTAAAGTGGAGTCGAGGAGTCTACGAATAAACACACTCCCAGACACACCTAAGATATCCCCTGGACACCGTGTCTATTGAAAAATGGGGATTGCGGTATCTGTGTCAATCAGAGAGCTTATAGTCTTGTTCAGCCAAAGTTAGTGTGAGCCTAGTCCTTAATCGCTAAGTAATTCTTCGTGGAGTTTAGGGTCTAATGGAAGGTAATGACTGGTGAGGATTATAAATGCGTATAATGAAGAAGTCATATGCTCAGAAGAGGGGGATCTGGAGAGGGGGTGTGGGGAAGGGGAAGGTAAGAGAGAGGGTAGCTAGGGGACCTAGTGAGAGTGAGAGAGAGTTAGCACAAGTAGGAGAAATGGAGGTAAAGCAGAAGGGATTTGTGGGTTTGCCCCCCGGGATTGTTGCAAGTAGCCATTTGGTTTGTGAAGGGGGAGTTTTAAGCTTAACTATCACAGGAAGGGTAGAACGTCTTTTATGTCTATTAAGCTAGCAGGATTCAGGGACGACCATTCAAAAGATTAGAATAAGTAGGGGTGGTTTTGAAGTGGATCCAACAGGCCCATTTCGAACTAAATTTCGAAGGCGTGTCACGAGCAATGTGTATCAGCTCTTCCATTTTTGCCGAATGATTGATCTTGCTGAACCATTCTGTAACTGTGGGTGCGTGGCTAGATTTCCAGTTGGTTGGGATACATTGTTTTGCTGCGTTTAGCATAAACATGGCTAAGGATTTATGGTAGGTGTTATGGGATCCGGGAAAGAGATGTAATAGACACTGAGCTGGAGAAGGTTCAATAGTATATGTCGTAACCTGTGTAGTGATTTTGCAGACTTCTAACCAGAAAGGGACCAGCAAGGGGCAGGACCACCAAATGTGTAGGAATGTTCCTGTATCCGAGAGGCATCTCCAGCACCTGTCCTGTGCGTTCGGGAATAATTTGCTTAGTTTCACTGGAGTATGATACCACCTGGTTTGTACCTTATAATTATTCTCTTGCGAACTAACATTTAATGTGCCTTTATGCGTGGTTAGGAAGATATTACTCCATTGCTCGTCTGTCAGGGAAAGGTTCAAATCCTCTTCCCAGCGATTGTAAGCAACGTAGTCCCTCGGGCTTAAATGGTCAAAGAGAAGCGCATGTGTGTAGGCTATCAGGTGTCGTTGTGGGGATTGTTGGGAACATAGTTTTTCAAAGGGAGTTAGTGCACGGGAGCAATCCTGATTTTTGTTTAATGAGTGGAGGAAGTGGGATATTTGAATGTATGGCCAAAGGGGGATAGGGGGCATCTCTAGTGTTTCTGCAACGTCTGCTGCAGACAGTAATTCACCTCTGGAGAAAAAGTTACCTGCTCTGGATTGGGACGTTGTCCATTCTGGACCTAGGAATTGGGTGGACAAACCTGGAGGAAAGTCCGAATTTAGTTTGAACGTCGTTAACGGGCTGGGAATAGACGAAATCTGTGTTTGTTTGCAGATGCGTTGGAAGTAATGCAAAGTCGGACCAATTAATGAATGACTTTTTATAGACACTGAAAGGCTTTTCGGGTTGAACCACGGAATGGAGCCCAGGGGGGCAAGTGAAAAGGATGATTCTAGGGAGACCCAATCTTTAGAAGTTGCGTGTAAGTTCCAATCGGCAATTCGGGAAAGGTGGACGGCATAACAGTAGTTGGTTATGTCGGGTAGGCCTATGCCACCTAAGGGTTTTGGACGTGTAAGGAATTGGAAGCTAATCCTGGGTCTTTGGCCGTTCCATAGAAACCTGGAACAGATGGATTTGTATGTCTTGAAAAATGTCGGTGGGAGCTGAATAGGAACCGCTTGTAGGATGTAGAGTAGCCTTGGCAGGGCGTTCATTTTAAGAATGGCCGCCCTGCCAAACCAGGAAAAAGTTGGTTTATTCCATCTGCGAAGGTCTAGGATTAACTTGTTTAATAATGGTAGATGGTTCTTGGAATATAGGTCCCTTAGCTTGGGGGGGATTTGGATACCAAGGTATGTTATGTGATCAGTTCTCCATTGAAATGGAAAGTTATTCTCACATTGTAACACTGTGTCGTGTGCTAGGGAGATGTTGAGTGCGTACGACTTTGAGAAATTAATCTTGAGATTGGAAACAGATTGAAAAGAATGGAATTCGGCTAAGAGATTCGGGATAGTGGTTATAGGTTCAGTTAAAAAAAGTAAAATATCATCCGCGAAGGCGGCGTATTTAAATTCTTTATGTTGTGTTCGGATCCCTTTGATGTTTTGGTTGCTTTTTAGTTGTTCCAGGAAGGGCTCAAGTGTTAAGATGAATAGGATGGGGGATAGCGGGCATCCTTGTCGTGTACCGTTGCGTATGTGAAAGGCGTCTGACAGAGTGCCATTAACTTTTACTCTAGCTGTTGGATTGGAATATAAAGCCAGAATAAAGTTAAGCATGTTGGGGCCTAGACCTAGAGTGCGGAGCACAGCTTCCATATATTCCCATGACACTCTGTCAAACGCCTTTTCTGCATCTAGGGATAAGAAGAATCCCTTTTGCTTCGACTGTGTAATGAGATGGTGGAGGTTGAGAGCCTTGAGTGTGTTGTCTCTAGCTTCGCGTCCAGGGACAAAACCTACTTGGTCATTTGAGATTAGTTCTGGAATCAGAGGAAGCAGTCTGTTTGCCAAAATTTTGGAAAAGATCTTTAGATCCACGTTTAATAACGAAATTGGCCTGTAATTGCCTGTATTTGTAAGATCTTTGTCTGGTTTCGGGATTACCGCAATGTGGGCTTCTAGAAGTCCCGTGGGGAGGGATCTAGTGTTGGCTGTCGAGTTAAAAGCTTTAAGGAAAGGGTTTTGTAGGGTGTCTAGGAAGGTTTTATAGTAGGCCGCAGTGAGGCCGTCCGAGCCTGGGCTTTTTGCAGGCTTAAGTTGTTTCACAGCCTGTTTCCATTCTGAATTGGATATTGGAGCTTCCAAAGTGTCAGCAATGGTTGGGCATATTTTCTTTAGAGATGGATTGTCAAGGAGTGAGCGCAGTTTCTCTGATTTCAAACGAGAGGGGAGATTGCTAGGTTTATTGGGTTCAAGGTTGTAGAGCGATTTGTAGTAGTTAGTAGGGAATTATTTATGTCCTGAAATAGGGTAGGAAAGTTTGCACGGAACAGGTGGGAATATGAAGGCGTCAAGAAAACACCCAGGTATTTGAGTGAGTCATTGCACCATCTGTAAGGGTAAGTTTCTTTCAGCCTAGAGAGTTGTGTAGCGGGTATGTGTATAGGTAGAGCTTCAGTCTTTGAGGTATTAACTTTGTAGCCAGAGATACCCCTGAAGGAAGATAGTAGCTTATGCAGTGAGGGGAGGGAGACCAGTGGATTGGTGATAGTTAGCAAGATGTCGTCCGCGAAGAGTGATAATTTATACTCCCCCTGTCGCATCACCACCCCACTGATATCTGGATGAGAACGTACGGCCTCGGCTAGGGGTTCAAGGCATAAAATAAATAACAACGGTGATAAAGGGCACCCCTGCCGAAGTACCATTCATCAAGGGGAAGCGAGGCGACAAGAAGGACGACATCTGTACCTGGGCAGTAACCGTTGAGTATAAAGCCTCAAGCGCATTTAAAAAGGGGCCATTAAAACCATAGACTTTGAGCGTGGCGAACATATAAGGCCAGCTAAGCCTATCGAAGGCTTTCTGTGCGTCTAAACTAAGTAGCAACGCTGATTTATTGGTCCTGTCCAGAAGGTCCACCAGATCGATTGTGCGTCTGGTGTTATCTCTGGCATGTCTGCCAGGGACAAACCCCACCTGGTCTCTGTGGATAAGCTTGGGGGCAAGGACTGACAGTCTAGAAGCAAGGATTTTTGTAAATATCTTGTAATCCGAATTTGGAAGGGCTATAGGCCTATAATTATCTGGGATGGAGGGGTCCTTACCTGGCTTGGGGATCACTGAGATAAAGGAGTGTGAAAAATGGGGGTGGGGAGGGGTGCCCTCAAGTAGAGAATCGAATAAAGTGAGCATGTGCGGTCCCAAAATGTCCAGATAGGTTTTATAGTAGAAGTAGGGGAGACCATCAGGGCCAGGCGCTTTATGCGAAGGGAGCTCCCGTATAATAGCCGAGAGCTCATCCGCCATTACGGTTTTATTTAGGGCCTCTAAATCAGTTGACGAGAGCTTGGGAAGTTTCAGGTTGGGGAAAAAGGACTTAAATTTCTCTTGTGTAAAGTGAAAATGATTTTCTGGGGATAAGCAGTTATAAAGTTTATGGTAAAAGTCACCGAAAGTGTTTGAGATTTCACGAGGGCAATGAGTCTTAGATCCATCAGGCTGGGAGAGGAACTCAGGGAAGGAGTTGAATGCCCGTGGACGTAGTTTATTAACTAACATTTTATGGGGTTTATTGGAAAATTCTCCGCCGAGAGAAGAACAGAAGTTAGAGATCGAATGTATTCGGTTCTGTCTCTCTTCAGTCTAGAGCTCTCCGCAATGCAAACACCTCTAAAAACAGCCTTATGGGCTTCCCACAGGGTGGAAAAATCAGAGACCGACCCTCTGTTTAGTTGAAAAAATTCTATAAGGCTCTGCGCAAGGACTGAGCGGGAGCTTTCAGATTGTAGGAGGTGATTATTGAGTCGCCAATGGCAAGATCTGGGGTAGGCCTGGGTGAACAGGAGATCTAGGGTAATGGGGGCATGGTCAGACCAGGTAACCAGCAACACCTCAGAGTCAACCACATGTGGGATAAGAGGAGCAGATATAAGGAAGTGATCAAGCCGCGAATACATTTTATGAGTTGGAGAATAAAAGGTAAATTGCTGAGCTGTGCGGTGTTTAATCCTCCATGAGTCGAAAAGTCGGTGGGACCTAACAAGCTGACGGAAGGAGGTAGCTTGAGAGGCAATCTTCCTGGACGGTGTTGAAGAGAACAGTGTTTGTCTATCTCTAGTGGGGGACATAACCAAGTTAAAGCCCCCGCCAACTATCATAAAGGGCTGTGATGGATAATGGGAAGAGTCAAACAGGCCACTAAGGAAGTCAATCTGACCAACATTAGGAGCATACAGGTTGACGATGGTCAGAGAGGTGTTAAAGTATTGGCAGTCTAGGATTAGGTATCTACCATGGGGGTCTGCATGGGAGTTTTTAACCTTAATGGGGCATGACTTTCTGATCAAAATCGCAACACCTGCCCTGCCTGTGGGGTCGGGGGCAAGGAAGGAGATGGGGAAGTGTTTGGAGGCAAACTTAGGGGAAGCCATCTGCTTTAAAATGAGTTTCTTGCAACATAATCACGTCCGCGCCAGAAGACCTGAATTCCTTCAGGGCCAGCCAGCGCTTACGTATGGAGCCTAGGCCCTTTACATTGTATGACAGAAGCTTTAAAGCCATAAGGACAGTCTAGATGAGTAAGCCTGTGTGAGTACCTGGAGGTTGGAGTACAGACGAAAATTAGTAACATTGGACCAGGACTCCAATCGGTAGAAGGTGTCATTAGCGTCAGCTATACCTAGGCGGTGGGGATAGAATAGGTATACCCAGAGCCAGGATAACCTGAGGCCATACCAGCCTATACAGTGCATACGTAAACAGTAAAACTGAGCTATATGAATGGACACAATAGAACAAAAAACGTGAAAAAGAAACATAAACATATGCGTCAGAAAAATAAAAAAGAGAACAAAAACAAAAAAGAACGGAACTTCTTGAAAACCTGAGGGAGTCATGTACCTCAGGGGACCCAGGGTATCAACCCAGGCCAGGAGGGTCGTGGCCAGACGATCTTCGGAGGTGGCCGTACGTGAAGATGGAAGGGCCATCTACTCTCCTTAGGAACTTGGAACTCAACAAAGAGCATTAACAACATATAATCTTGTGTAAAAACGGAACCCCATGGGGTGGGGAAAACTAGTCCCAGCTTGAACGTTCAAGACAGAGGACAAACTTGAAATAATCATAGCAACAGGATCTTATCCTTTCAATTCACAGGGGGAAAAGATAAGATGAGGGAGTATGAGCAACATGCATAACTGGACCCAGTGGGATCTGGCAGGGAGAGTCAGGGGGGTTGCTTGGAGAACCGTGGGCGTTGAGGTGTGGAGAGGTGTCTCCTGGATTTACTCCTCACGGGTTTCCAGATGCGGTTTGGAGTATTGGGAAGCGGGCGAGCCTGGGCTTCAGCTGGATGCATGTCCTCCTCACTCCTCAGGAAGGTGAGGGAGCCCAAGGCTCTTTAAAAAGGATTCGCTCTCCGGGAGGTCCGGCAGGGTATGCTGAGCTCCATTTTTTGACACCAGCAAATGAAAGGAGAACCCCCAGTAATATGGGACCTTGTGATGTTGCAAATAGGAGGTGATCGGCCGAAGATTCCTGCGTTTAGCCAGGGTGATGGGAGAAAGATCACTAAAAATCTGCAGCTTCACCCCTTTATAGACAATTTGAGGTTTGTTGCGTGTGGATTGGATCAAAGCCTCTTTGCTTTCAAAGAAGTGGAACCGGACAATAACATCTCTGGGCCTAGCACCTGCAGGGGGCCTGGGGACCAGAGAGCGGTGGGCTCTATCAAGGCGCCAATCTATGTCCACGACCGTGGGGGCCAGGGTATTAAAGAGGCCCAGGAGATAAGCACGTAAATCAGAGTCTCCCACAGTCTCCGAGATACCTCTGAAGCGCAGGTTCTGACGTCTCTCTCTATTTTCCAGGTCCTCCTGTTGCAGCTGTAATTGAGAGACAGAGAGGCGCAGGTTATGGTTGTCCTCCTCGACGGCCTGGACATAGCTGACCATCTCGTCATATTTATTTTCAAGTGTGTCCATGCGACATTTGGCACTAGTGTTCCCTTACATGGTGGTCCCTGACAAGCGGCACTGGTGGTCCCTGATAAGCAGCACTTGTGGTCCCTGACATGGTGGTCCCTGACAAGCGGCACTGGTGGTCCCTGATGTGGTGGTTCCTGACAAGCGGTACTGGTGGTCCCTGACATGGTGGTCCCTGATTGGTGGTCCCTGACATGGTGGTCCCTAATAAGCGGCACTGGTGGTCCTTGACATTCGGCACTGGTGGTCCCTGACATTCAGCACTGGTGGTCCCTGACATGGTGGTCCCTGACATTCGGCACTGGTGGACACTGATAAGCTGCACTGGTTTGCATTTATATTAAATTCATTAAATGTATTAATTTAATTTAAATTTATTTATTAAATTAATATTATATTAATATGCATTTATATAAAAATGCTTTGCATTTATGAGGCTGTAACCTATCATACAATGTGCTATGTATGGCTTGCTGGCTGCAGAATGAGGGGTGTGATTTATGTTGAAGTGGGCGAGTTCACATTTACAGGGACAGGCCTAGTGTACCTCCCACATTCACTCCCATCCCAAGGATTCATGGGAAATGTAGGCTGATTACGGTTAGAGAGAGAGAAGAGGATATGATGTAATCACTTTTCTAAGAGATCCTCCCTGCCAGAAAAGATGATGCATTTCTTGAATCGCAAAACTGACTTCCTGAAAATTAAATCAGACATATCTCTTGCATAGAATGCATAGAATGCATTAAGATAAAAAAAACTTCTGCCTTTACAGCTCCTTTAAAGTATATATAAACTCTCACCTTGTAAAACAACCCATTCAGTTTAATATAGAAATTAATGGCAAAACATTTCTGTATATTAAAAAAACAAAACTATACATACTTTTTTTTTTTAATAAGTGATTGCATAGCCTCTGTTCTCAACTGTATAATGTGCTTGAAGAGCTAAGAGAGGAGAGCGAACAGAGGGGTGGGACTTTAAATGAAGCACATGGTTACAATAGAATAGTTTGGTGATCATGATAGGGATTTATTGATTGCCAAAATATACAAACAAGGTATAAGACATGCAGATACGTTACAATAGTGCATGGGTAGAACAATACATAATAATTATAACTTGAGTACACGCATAATGGCAACGCAATCATAATCCAAATTACACCAAAACCGTATTTAGGGTAAAACCATAATACAAGGTAATGCCTGCAAAGCCTCGGGCCTCTTGGATCCTTATATGGGATATTAGGGGTTAGCTATCAGAGCTATCTGGATATAGACAAGTATCAAATTGTATGGCAGCTCTATGCATTTCGTGGCTAGAAGGCCACTCGTCAGGAGCCAGCACTTGATGTACCTAAAAATAAAAAAATATATTGGTATCGATTTAGATAATGGAGTGAACACACATATGGGCAGGGGTAGAATTAAACACCCCCATACCACATGCAAGTTAACTTACTCGAGTTTGTGCGGTGGTGGTGTGGTGCCAAGTAACGTTGGCCATCTAACAGTATCCCCCATCGGGAGCCGCGGCAGGCAATCAGGGGGGGGCATCCCACGGGCCCCACTCAGGGCGGGCATGAAACCAAGGCAACCTATGTGTGAGGTTAAAAATAAGGTGAACCAAAAAATTCGCAACAAGGAAGTAATTGATTGATGGAGGTGAAAGAAAAAATCAGTGTTGGGAACTAAAGGGAGTGATAGGGCTGATGCCTAAGGAGAGATAGAGTGGGGGGAGCTTAAGAGAGGCGAGTTTCCATCAGTGAAGTGGAAAAGTGACAGATGCCACAAGAAACAGAAGTGCAGTTAACTAAATACCTGTGTAAAGTGTTTCAGTAGAATTAGGAGGGGAGAAGTCCTAGGCTGTGTTGAAACCATTGTAGATTGGAGCCTTGTGTGTCACAGCCCGCCCGGAAGGCGCCCATATAGACGTCATCCCAGGACCGCCCACCGACGTCACGGCACGTAGCATGGCAAGGGGAGGGGCAAGGCGAGTCGGGTATCGGGTTCCCGGCCAGCCTGCACCACCAGTTCCCCAGTCCGCTCGCGAGCGTAGCTCCCACATGCCTGAATGCAGCAGCGCCCTTAGAGCGCCGCACATCAGGCACGGGATGCGTGACGCTGATGTGCTGTGGCGGCGCCCCCACCCCTCAGGCTTGGCAAAGGCAGGGGGTGGGAGGGGGGGCCGGCAGGCACATCACAGCTCCCAGATAGGATCAACCCAAAAATAGACGGCAAACTATCCCGGCTAACAACCCACACCACAAACGCAGATGGATCGAGGCATATTAAAAGATATAATATTTAACAAAGTTGAGAAATGTAAAAAGTATTAGAGTGTAAGCAAGCAATGATGCTGCTGGTAAGACCATGTGTCAATTCAATCTTAGCAGGCTATCCGGAGGTCAAAAAATTGTTTGCAAAAAAGGTAACAAAACTAAAGGCAACAAAACATAACGTAACCATGTGCTTCCATCCCTATTACTAGTATTATTAGAGAACTGGAGTTAGGGACTTTAAATGAAGGTATGGCCTGGTAAGGTCAATTCTTCCATCCCTTGGGACTTTAATTGGAATTGTGGCCTGGTAAGGTCACATATTTCCATCCCTATACATATCAAGAGAGGAGAGCGAACAGAGGGGTGGGACTTTAAATGAAGCACATGGTTACAATAGAATAGTTTGGTGATCATGATAGGGATTTATTGATTGCCAAAATATACAAACAAGGTATAAGACATGCAGATACGTTACAATAGTGCATGGGTAGAACAATACATAATAATTATAACTTGAGTACACGCATAATGGCAAGGCAATCATAATCCAAATTACACCAAAACCGTATTTAGGGTAAAACCATAATACAAGGTAATGCCTGCAAAGCCTCGGGCCTCTTGGATCCTTATATGGGATATTAGGGGTTAGCTATCAGTGCTATCTGGATATAGACAAGTATCAAATTGTATGGCAGCTCTATGCATTTCGGGGCTAGAAGGCCACTCGTCAGGAGCCAGCACTTGATGTACCTAAAAATAAAAAAATATATTGGTATTGATTTAGATAATGGAGTGAACACACATATGGGCAGGGGTAGAATTAAACACCCCCATACCACATGCAAGTTAACTTACTCGAGTTTGTGCGGTGGTGGTGTGGTGCCAAGTAACGTTGGCCATCTAACAGTATCCCCCATCGGGAGCCACGGCAGGCAATCAGGGGGGGCATCCCACGGGCCCCACTCAGGGCGGGCATGAAACCAAGGCAACCTATGTGTGAGGTTAAAAATAAGGTGAACCAAAAAATTCGCAACAAGGAAGTAATTGATTGATGGAGGTGAAAGAAAAAATCAGTGTTGGGAACTAAAGGGAGTGATAGGGCTGATGCCTAAGGAGAGATAGAGTGGGGGGAGTTTAAGAGAGGCGAATCTCTCCTTAGGCATCAGCCCTATCACTCCCTTTAGTTCCCAACACTGATTTTTTCTTTCACCTCCATCAATCAATTACTTCCTTGTTGCGAATTTTTTGGTTCACCTTATTTTTAACCTCACACATAGGTTGCCTTGGTTTCATGCCCGCCCTGAGTGGGGCCCGTGGGATGCCCCCCCCTGATTGCCTGCCGCGGCTCCCGATGGGGGATACTGTTAGATGGCCAACGTTACTTGGCACCACACCACCACCGCACAAACTCGCGTAATTTAACTTGCATGTGGTATGGGGGTGTTTAATTCTACCCCTGCCCATATGTGTGTTCACTCCATTATCTAAATCGATACCAATATATTTTTTTATTTTTAGGTACATCAAGTGCTGGCTCCTGATGAGTGGCCTTCTAGCCACGAAATGCATAGAGCTGCCATACAATTTGATACTTGTCTATATCCAGATAGCTCTGATAGCTAACCCCTAATATCCCATATAAGGATCCAAGAGGCCCGAGGCTTTGCAGGCATTACCTTGTATTATGGTTTTACCCTAAATACGGTTTTGGTGTAATTTGGATTATGATTGCGTTGCCATTATGCGTGTACTCAAGTTATAATTATTATGTATTGTTCTACCCATGCACTATTGTAACGTATCTGCATGTCTTATACCTTGTTTGTATATTTTGGCAATCAATAAATCCCTATCATGATCACCAAACTATTCTATTGTAACCATGTGCTTCATTTAAAGTCCCACCCCTCTGTTCGCTCTCCTCTCTTGATATGTATAGGGATGGAAATATGTGACCTTACCAGGCCACAATTCCAATTAAAGTCCCAAGGGATGGAAGAATTGACCTTACCAGGCCATACCTTCATTTAAAGTCCCTAACTCCAGTTCTCTAATAATACTTGAAGAGCTAAGGGTGAAGAAACAGTAGCACACTGATCTCCACAGTGAATGACTGTGCGGGGGTGGGGGCATCATCACAAATCTGATCATAGGAGGACAGGTAGGCTATTCTCCTAGTACAGTCAGAAAACTGACCACAAGGATGTGCGTCTATACCTAGCATGGTCAGTTTGAAATAGGAAAGCAGGGGGACTGGCAGGAACACAAGGTATTTCACATAAAGGAAGCAATACAAATAAAACATGGATAAAGATGGCTAGATTAGGAGACAGTTGGACAGATTGGGGTAGGGAGTTCAGATCATAAGAAAATTAACAGCATTTGAACAACATAAACAAATTGTTTTCTCACATTAAATTGCACTAAATAATCCCTGTTGGTCAGCATAACTTTACATTTAAAGTATAGGTCTACTTTAAAGAACAAGATGATATTTAAAATGACTACGATGGGGGCGCATGCGCGGCTCCTAAGATGGCGGACACACTAGACTAAAGCTCCGGCCTCGTCTCGCCTATCCGAAGCTCCCGCTCCACTTCATCAATGGCTACAGCTCCGGGAGTCCCTCCACTCGATCTGGGAACTATTGGGCTACCCTACGGATGCTGTATGGGTAAGATTGGAGACCAGAGGCACATATACCAAAAGCGTTCCTCTCAGGCCGCATTACAGCCCTCCTACCTCATGGACAGATAGCTGTGTAGGCCACAACCCCCGGCCTTGATTAGCTCGGCGGATGCCGTGGACCCACCAGACGCACTCCCGCTAATCGATCCCTCACTTTTTATTGAAAAACCTCCACCTAAGCCACAAGGCCCAGACCAGATAGATTAACCTGCAATTGCTACTTTAGTGACATTGGAAGTTTTAGACCTGAAATTGCAGGCCCTACTTCAAAGCCTCACACATACAGTGCCTTGCGAAAGTATTCGGGGGAGAGCGACTACAGAGGAGGAAAAAGAAGGCGGGTTTAGTGGGACAGGGTGTGTTTAATTTAAGCAAGAAAACCTTCTCCCATGCCGAATTATCAGTACTTGATAAGGGCTTAAAATATGCACCCCCTAAACAACTCAATAAATTCAATACTTTTATCGATATACACAAATTCATCAGAAAAATTAATATCCAACGGTATTTGACAACCAATCCCTTCAGAACGGATTATCTAGCGGCCACATCGGGAACTGTGCATTCCGGGTTGGCTAATCCGTCTCTATTTATACCCCCTGTACCCACTGTTCCAGCTGTAAAAATTTTCAAGGACCTAGTATTAAAAGATCTTGATAGACTCCCTATGAAATGTAAAAATAGAACCACTCTTTCAACAAATGGTTTTAAATCTTTATGTGAACAAAAAGACGTAGTTATACGTCCAGCTGATAAGGGGGGGGGGTGTTGTGATTCTCGATAGGGACAAGTACGAAGCTGAAATGCACAGGATCTTGGGTGAGCCAGGTACCTATAAGCAACTTCCCAATAATCCCACGATTTTATATAAAAAACATCTTAAGGACCTTATCAATAAAGGCTATGATCAAAAAATATTGAATAATAAAGAAAAAAACTTTTTGGTTCCTATTTCCCCCTCAATTCCAGTAATCTATTACTTACCGAAGATCCATAAAGATCTGGTGAGCCCTCCTGGTAGGCCCATAGTGAGTGGCATTAATTCGGTCACTTCACGCATAGGCCGCTACATAGACTTTTATTTGCAACCCCTTGTTAAAAAAACCCCATCCTACCTTAAAGATACGGGTGCTACAATCAGGAGACTTGGAAGTTTAGTGCTTCATGAGCAATGTATCATAGCTACAGCTGATGTAGCGTCCCTCTATACTTGCATACCTCAGGGAATGGGTATAGAGGCTGTCCGATATTTTTTAGATCGTGAGGACTCTCTGGCATCATTTCAATGCGATTACCTTATAGAGCTT
The DNA here is from genome assembly GCF_037356315.1 of Lithobates pipiens. Classification (NCBI taxonomy): domain Eukaryota; kingdom Metazoa; phylum Chordata; class Amphibia; order Anura; family Ranidae; genus Lithobates; species Lithobates pipiens. The sequence goes on along the minus strand of NW_027507758.1, from coordinate 529,641,787 downwards.
TTAGAATTTGCCATGGAACATAACTATTTTTGGTTTAACGACAAGTATTATTTACAACAACGGGGTGTAGCAATGGGGGCCAAATTTGCCCCCAGTCTTGCTAATTTATTCATGGCTAAGTGGGAGGAGGATGTCGTCTATGCCCAGAGAAACCCCTCTTTGGTCCTGTGGGCTAGATACATAGACGACATCCTCCTCCTATGGAGTGGTTCATTGGATTCGCTGACTGAATTCTTCAGGAATTTGAACAGTAACGATAGGGGTATTTCTCTATCGTTCGAAATGAGTCTCTCTAGGATAAATTTTCTAGACTTAGAGATTGAATTAGTAGACAATAAATTTGTGTTCAAAACGCACTTCAAACCGACGGACAGGAATAGCTTCATTCCCCTTGATAGCTGCCATCATAGATCATGGTTGAGCTCGATACCACGCAGTCAATTTCTACGACTGCGAAGGAATTGTACAGACCTTGATACGTTCAGGTCACAAGCAGTAATCCTCAAACAAAAATTTGAGGATAAGGGATATGATGCTAGGGTCCTTGATGTAGAGATACAGAGAGTTGTTGACACTAACAGGGAGAGCCTAGTGATTGAGAAAGTGCGCCATGAACCTGAGGACACATATAGATGGTCTATGCTTACGTCTTTTTCAGTACAGCATAAACAGATTAAGACCATTATTAATAAACATTGGGATGTACTAAGAAGTGATCCGGTCCTCAACTCAAAGTTACCGGAGCGGGCGAAAGTACTTTTCAGGGGAGCACCCTCTCTACGGGACTGTATTGCTCCCAATGTTATTAATCCACCCTGTCGCCCATCATTTTTTCACAATCTAACAGGTTTTTATCCTTGTAAAAAATGTGTGGTATGTCAATTTAATATAGCCGGTAGACACAAAACAACTGAGTTTACATCAACAACAACTAACAGAACACACACTATAAAATCATTTTGTACCTGTAGTACCCGGTATGTAGTATATTTGATTACTTGCCCGTGCGGTAAGCAGTATGTGGGGAGGACGACAAGGACGTTTGCGACTAGAGTAGGGGAACACATAGCCTTAATAAAGGGAAAGATCTCTAAACACACTGTCCCGAGACACTACAGGGAACATCATAACAGTGACCCAACAGGTACCCAATTTTTAGCTATTGACAAGTACACACCCCCGTGGAGGGGTGGTGCTATGACTCGGGGTGTTTCCAGATTAGAAACCTACTGGATATATACTATTCGATCTCACTCGCCATTTGGCTTAAATATAGAATGGGATATTAATGCCTTCATTAATAATGGTTAATATGTATATCGGCAACATTATATTTTAGTGTTTTATTTTAGTGATTTAATTTGTTTGTTTTAATATTTTTTATTTAAGTGGTAGGTGTTTCTATCATTGTTATTTATGGTATATTATTATTATTAGTCTTGGGACAGAATTCTATCTGCCTTAGATACTATCAGTATTTGTCACAATGGATGTTTTGACATGCGTTGTATCGGTGCTGATGTGTATTTTGTACATAATTTCTAAGTATACTTCTTGTTGCCTATACGCAACTGTTCCCACTTCATACATACTGGTATGATGTTTTTTTATTGAGGAATATGGGTGTACGTTAATTGCACAGCCCTTTTGTGAAGTATGGTCCGGAATGTGTTTGCAAGCGTCCTATTGGACACCGGATATGATGTACTCTATTCTATCTGCCTTAGATACTATCAGTATTTGTCACAATGGATGTTTTGACATGCGTTGTATCGGTGCTGATGTGTATTTTGTACATAATTTCTAAGTATACTTCTTGTTGCCTATACGCAACTGTTCCCACTTCATACATACTGGTATGATGTTTTTTTATTGAGGAATATGGGTGTACGTTAATTGCACAGCCCTTTTGTGAAGTATGGTCCGGAATGTGTTTGCAAGCGTCCTATTGGACACCGGATATGATGTACTCTCTTTACATCACTTCCTGGTGTCGGACACATTCTGGCCGGAGGTGACGTATTTTTGTTTACGTCACTTCCGATGTTTGATGCTGTCTGATTGGAGGTGACGTATTTCCTCTTGCGCCGCCTCTGATGTCGGACGCATCTGTAATGCTGGTGCTCCCGGTACGCGGTGCGTTCCAGCGTCGCGAGACGGAAGCAGCTGTGTTCCCTGTATACGTTACGCCCACCATGTGAGTACTTCCTGTAGAGGGGGGTCTCTGCCGGCATGAACGGCCGGGTAACATAACGATCGGAACCATATCCACGCCCCCTAGTTGTTCAGCCATGAACCGGAAGTACTATTAACGGTATAATAAAGGGGAATAAATTCTAGTGTCTGGTTTATTTTTACGTTTGATATATCTCTAATGTTTGGGCCAATTCATGTTTTGTTTATTGGTTCACTTTATATATGTTATGGCATGATTAGCCTGCTAGTTCATGCTGTAGCATTATAATGAGGCGTGGAACGCACGCCGGGCGCCATCTTAGACCGGAAATGACACGTGGTGACACAGGCAGATGGAATTTTTGCCCAAATTGAATGTTTGCTATAAAAGTGATGATGCTACAGTGTAGTGCTACCCCAGATGACGTCTGTAGAGGACGAAACGCGTCGGGACTACTGCTGTAGCACTGTTTTCATGGAATAAGCGCTTGATTTCTTTTGGTTACATGTGAGTTCATTACCTTTTTATTAAATTTTTTCTTTTAAATGGATTTACACTATTGTGGCTCCTTATTTTCCTTTGTATGAGTTCAACATTTTGTGCTGGAGTGTACCGATGAGGATTTAACAACTAGTTGAGGACATCTTTATGTGGAGTCTGACTTGTTACTTCCCTGGACATTTTACATCTATAATCTCGCCTTCTAAGTGTACAAGCTTGCATGATCCTTCGAATATATATTCGTTTGGATCCATATTATCTGGTAAGCCTTTATTTCTAAAGGTGACGGGAATATCACAGGGTGTCTGCATGCTAGCTTCATCTTGAGAAGGTGGATGGTGACCCGCATTTCACGTTTGGATTGGATCAACATCTTACACAGAGACTTTTTCTATTTATATTTTTTGGAATTGTAATTTTATTCCTATATATTTTTTACACGAATCTTCACATTTAAGGTGTTTTGGGTTAATTACTGTATGATGATGCACTAACCAGGTCATTCATAATTTTGTTTAGCGCTACACTACTTTCTGATATTTGTTAATTATTCACTGTTTTATCCTTGTGATTGTGTTAGCAGCTTTTTTCTGTTTTTTGGATAGCGCAGTGTCACAGGGAACGTTTTTTTGTTTATATACAGCTCCGGGAGTCCCTCCACTCGATCTGGGAACTATTGGGCTACCCTACGGATGCTGTATGGGTAAGATTGGAGACCAGAGGCACATATACCAAAAGCGTTCCTCTCAGGCCGCATTACAGCCCTCCTACCTCATGGACAGATATCTGTGTAGGCCACAATCCCCGGCCTTGATTAGCTCGGCGGATGCCGTGGACCCACCAGACGCACTCCCGCTAATCGATCCCTCACTTTTTATTGAAAAACCTCCACCTAAGCCACAAGGCCCAGACCAGATAGATTAACCTGCAATTGCTACTTTAGTGACATTGGAAGTTTTAGACCTGAAATTGCAGGCCCTACTTCAAAGCCTCACACATACAGTGCCTTGCGAAAGTATTCGGCCCCCTTGAACTTTTCAACCTTTTGCCACATTTCAGGCTTCAAACATAAAGATATAACATTTTAATTTTTTTGTGAAGAATCACCAACAAGTGGGACACAATTGTGAAGTGGAACGAAATCTATTGGATATTTTAAACTTTTTTAGCAAAAACAGAAAAGTGGTGCGTGCAAAATTATTCGGCCCCTTTACTTTCCGTGCAACAAACTCACTCCAGAAGTTCAGCGAGGATCTCTGAATGATCCAATGTTGTCCTAAATGACTGATGGTGATAAATAGAATAAACCTGTGTGTAATCAAGTCTCTGTATAAATGCACCTGCTCTGTGATAGTCTCAGGGTTCTGTTGAAAGCGCAGAGAGCATCATGAAGACCAAGGAACACACCAGGCAGGTCCGTTATACTGTTGTGGAGAAGTTTAAAGCCAGATTTGGATACAAAAAGATTTCTCAAGCTTTAAACATCCCAAGGAGCACTGTACAAGCGATCATTTTGAAATGGAAGGAGTATCAGACCACTGCAAATCTACCAAGACCTGGCCATCCCTCTAAACTTTCAGCTCAGACAAGGAGAAGACTGATCAGAGATGCAGCCAAGAGGCCCATGATCACTCTGGATGAACTGCAGAGAACTACAGCTGAGGTGGGAGAGTCTGTTAATAGGACAATAATCAGTTGTACACTGCACAAATTTGGCCTTTATGGAAGAGTGGCAAGAAGAAAGCCATTTCTCAAAGATATCCATAAAAAGTCTCGTCTAAAGTTTGCCACAAGCCACCTGGGAGACACACCAAACATGTGGAACAGGGTGCTCTGGTCAGATGAAACCAAAATCAAACTCTTTGCCCACAATGCAAAACTATATGTTTGGCGTAAAAGCAACACATCTCATCACCCTCAACACACCATCCCCACTGTCAAACATGGTGGTGGCAGCATCATGGTTTGGGCCTGCTTTTCTTCAGCAGGGACAGGGAAGATAGTTAAAATTGTGGGGAAGATGAATGCAGCCAAATACAGGACCATTCTGGATGAAAACCTGTTGGAGTCTGCAAAAGACCTGAAACTGGGACGGAGATTTATCTTCCAACAAGACAATGATCCCAAACATCTACAAAGGAATGGTTCACAAATAAACGTATCCAGGTGTTAGAATGGCCAATTCAAAGTCCAGACCCGAATCCAATCGAGAATCTGTGGAAAGAGCTGAAAACTGCTGTTCACAAATGCTCTCCATCCAACCTCACTGAGCTCGAGCTGTTTTGCAAGGAAGAATGGGCAAGAATTTCAGTCTCTCGATGTGCAAAACTGATAGAGACATACCCCAAGCGACTTACAGCTGTAATCGCAGCAAAAGGTGGCTCTACAAAGTATTAACACAAGGGGGCCGAATAATTTTGCACGCCCCACTTTTCATTTTTTTTATTAGTTAAAAAAGTTTCAAAAATCCAATAGATTTCGTTCCACTTCACAATTGTGTCCCACTTGTTGGTGATTCTTCAAAAAAAATAAAAATGTTATATCTTTATGTTTGAAGCCTGAAATGTGGCAAAAGGTTGAAAAGTTCAAGGGGGGCGAATACTTTCGCAAGGCACTGTAACATAACCAAGGAGGTGAACAAACTAGCTCATGAACTTAGAAGGGAAATTGATCAGTTAGGGGAGCGAACAAATACCTTGGAATCTAAGTTTGATGACAAGGTAAACATCCAAGCATCAGAAGATGAAAACGCTAATCTTAAGAATGCGATATCACAACTGCAAATACAACAAGAAGATCTTGAAAACAGGGAACGCCGGCAGAACCTCCAGATCCGCAAAGTCCCTGAATCCATTACAGACAAAGAAATCAGACCCTATCTTTTGGCTCTCTTTATTAATTTGGCACCCAACATCCCTGTTATTGACTGGCGCCTTGACAGAGCTCACAGGTCACTGGCTCCCAAGCCCCCACAAGGAGCCAACCCCAGGTTGGCTCCTTGGGGGGGATTTTTTTGGGGGGGATGTTTTTTTTTCTTTTTAAGGTTCTATACCGGTTCATTTTTGGATCCAATTAAGAAACATGACTATATTTTCACTCTCCAAGTTCACCCTTACAGATTCAACTATATAAGTATACATTATATGCTCTTTACCTCATGGTTTATGCAGAACCTATGTTTTATGAATGTAATTCGTGCTTTGTCCACAATATACTGTTATGGCTGTTAGTATGTTCTTATGCAATGTTAAAGGCCTGAACTCCATTCCTAAATGTAGGCTGGCAATAAAAGCGTTCAGAGCCTCTAACGCAGATTTGATCATGGTCCGGGAGACCGATTTCAAATTCGCATCTAGACACTTCCCCATGTTGCTTCTGACCCCTCCGGAAAAGCTGGGTGGCTATTATTTTCCAATGCTCCTCTGCCATAATAGTAAAATACTCTTAACTTGACCCTCAAGGCCGGTATGTTCTCCTGAGCTGTGATCACATGAACACCTCTTTTACCTTAGCTAACGTGTATGCACCCAATTTGAGACAAATTGGGTTTCTAGAAAATTTATTTGAGAAACTTCACTCCTTCTCCCAGCCCTTCCAGATCATTGGGGGGGATTTTAACCTATGTATGTCCCCAAACAAAGACAGAGCTGCCTTGTTTCAAATCATTCCCTCTCTTCAGATACAGAAATCTTCCTCCTCGTTCCATAGAACGATTAGGACACATGGACTGTTTGGTGGTTGGATGTTTTATTCTCCAAGAGCCAAACACTTCTGGTTTTTTTTCTCCTCCCCATAAACTGTACACAAGACTTGATTATTTCTTTATCTCTGCTCCATTACTGCCTTACCTGGTTGATGCTAACATACTCCCGATCAGATGGTCAGACCACGCACCCATGACCTTAGACCTCCTCTTATCTACGCCTAACCCCAGGAGGTGCCATTGGCGTCTTAACGAAACGCCCCTTAAGTCTTCTGTGACCCAAATACCCCTGCAGGGAAAACTAACTGAATATTTTCAGATAAACAAAAATTCAGTATCGGAGATCTCCACCTTGTGGGAAGCTCACAAGGCGTTCTTCAGGGCGAATGTATTGCCACTGGATCGTGCTGCAAAAAAGATCAAGCCTTACAACGCTCAACCTTATTAACACAACTATCAGATGCTGAAAAAAAGCTTCTCAAACACCTGACAATGGAGCATCTCCATGCCGTAATAGCCCTACGCAATCGCATTAAAACATTGGACCTAGCCAGAATCACTAAATCCATGCTTTGGTCAAAACAAAATTTTATGAATTCACCAATAAACCTCATAGACTGCTAGTCCAAAAACTAAAACCAAGACACCAAGCTTCTATACCTGACTTTCTGACACAACATGACAACCCTACATATTGCCTTCAGGCTATGACTAATGTCTTTGGAGATTTCTATCAGAAATTATACAACTGTCTGGCCACAGACCCAAACTCCCATTTTACGTAGGAGAAATTTGACGAGTTTATTAACTCTCTAAATCTTCCCACCCTCTCCCCGGACAATCATTCGGGAATCAATGCACACATCTCGGCTGAAGAAATCACAAACCTTACATGGAGATGCTCTTTGCCTGACAGGAAAGATGGCAGGGAAGATCCCCCATGCTCATTTCTTACATGCTTTCATCACAGTGATTCCAAAGCCATAAAAAGACCCCTCACTACCAGACAATTACCGTCCCATAGCTCTCCTAAATTCTGACTACAAAATACAAAAATGCTAGCCAATAGATTATCCTTACTACTCCCCACGCTAATACATAAGGACACAATTGTATTTGTCCCCACCAGACATCCTGGGGACAATACCAGACATACCATAGACCTTATAGACCTCCTGACCAAAACCAAAAGACCTGCTATAGTACTGAGCTTAGATGATCAGAAAGGATTTGACCGCTTGAACTGGTCATTCATGTTTGCCACACTATCATGGTACGGTTTTTCTGGCCCCCTTTTGCAAGCCCTAAGAGCATTGTACTCCACTCCTACATCCCAGGTACAGATGGCCTCTCATGTCTCAGAGTCATTCTCCCTCAGCAACAGTACTAGACAAGGCTGCCCCCTGTCACCCCCTGCTCTTTATTCTTAGCCTGGAACCTCTGGCGGCAGCCATATGTTCTCACCCAGATATTCGTGTGGCTAACTTGGTTCTCCTGGCTTCACGCTTATGCGGGGGACTGGGAGCCCCGGATATCATGAAGTACTACTACGCTACCCATCTAAAAGCCATTTATTTCTGGACATCTCAATTTCAGCTTGAACAGATGGTGAGAGATAGAGATGAGTATCACAGCTCCTGCCCACCCATGCTGTATGGCCCTCTTCTGATAAATGTATCCCCCAACTACAGAAAATATGTCTAAATCCCATGCTATTCACACTCTCAATACGAAAGCGCTGTTCCAGTAAATATGCACTATCCTCTCAGTGTTCACCATTAATAAATATTTTATTCAACCCAGAAATTCCAGACAGCCTTTTCTGTGATTCCATGCTACCGTGGACCCAAGCTGGCACATTCCAACTAAGACAATTGGTACACCCAGTGACACGCAAACTACTTCCTTTTTCTGATTTACAAACTAAACATAAGATCCCAAACACGCTTTTTTATTCTTACCTGCAGATACAACATTATTTTACTACTAGGTCCCCACAAAAAACCTTAGAATTTGAAATGCTACGCTCAACTTGCCCTCATGAACTCCACCAAATTTCCACTATCTATAAAATCCTTCATAGAATAGTTCCTGTTACTGAACAAAGTCACTCATATATGAGATGGTGGTCCCAGGAGAGGGGAAGGATTTGGGATGCTACTTCTAAGTTTCCAGGTGTGTAGCCCAGAAGCAAACGGACTACAAGATACTAATGTTTTGGTATATGACTCCCAAATTTCTGGCAGCCCACAAACTTTCACCCTATAGTCAATGCTGGAGATGCGGATCTTCCCTAGGTATCCACTTCCACATATTCTGGGAATGTCCCATTATCACCCCCTTCTGGACACAAGTCCATGTTCTTTTGGAAAAAGTGCTGGAAATTCCCATCCCCTTTCAATCTATAGACCTTCTACTAGGCCTACCTCTTAAGAAAATCACAAAACCACTCAACAACTTGATGGCATATATTCTTTTAGCAGATAAACGAGCTATACTGCAATGTTGGCGTACTACCAACCCCCCTACCTTTACATAGTTTCTCTCAGCCATCGTAGATATCCATAGAATGGAACATCTTACAGCGGTCATAGAAGATTCCCTGCCAAAATTTGATATCATATGGGGAAAGTGGAATTTGCGTAAATACAAGCCGGCCGGCAACTCGGGAGCCCATCCTCCTTGTGAGGGCACGCTGTGACGTCACCACACTGTACGAGAGGAGGACGGGCTCCCGAGTTGCCGGCCGGCTTGTATTTACACGATCAAACTTTTTTTCTTATGTAAGTGCATCTTCATTTATAGTTAAAGGAGTATTAAAGATTTTACACTATGGGAAGCCTCTCTCTCTTTTTCTGAGCATATTCATTGCGTGAATGGGAGTGTGGAGCATCGTAAAGATCTACAATATATGAAGTGTCGCCCCTGAATTGCAAGACATCTGGTGTAGGCGAGAGGTTGCGATTGGGTTTACCATAACGCTCCTTACGCTTTACCATCTGGTAAGTGTATTCTTTTGTCGGTGGCTGGGCACATTAGTGTTAGATGTGTGGAATAACTGTGGTGTGTGTACGTTTTTTGAAGCTAAGTGATTTGCTTTCAACACAAAGATCTCCTTACCATGGACTTTTATTAACTTTATTAATTTAATAAGTCAGAGACTTTATGATGTATGTAGTCCTGTTTTATTATAAGCTACTTTTTAGCGCAGCTCTTTTCTTCTACTTCCATTGATTGTGTGCGTAACCCACAGTTGAGCAGCAGCCTTGTGATCTTCAATCTTTATTTTTTTTTTTCCCAAATAACATATTTATTTATATTCAAAGAGTGCATTACACGTCATGCATTACTACAACATAGTAGAACAGTTAGAACAGATAAGAGAGGGCTGCAGGGACCACCCATCCAGCGGCCCGTCGCAGCAGACCCCCCAGGACCGGCAACTGCCAGCCCGGGGCGGCCCCCCGCGAACAACCGGGTCGACCCTGTCAGTCAACGAGTGGCATTGCCCACCTTAGGGTCCAGTAGGGTAGCCCCGCACCCAATCATAAAGAGCTACCAACAGTATCAACCTCTCATGAGGAACAGCAGCTACGAAGTAGTGTGCTAGAGAAGCAGCAAGGCACGTAGGGACACCAGCCATGAGGAAAAGGGAGAAAGAGACTGGCAGAAAGATATAAGAATACCAAGCAGTAGAGAGAGAAGAAAAACAAGAGCAGAGAGGAGAAGGATAGGAAATAAGAGGGATGAGGAGAATGAGAGAGAGAATAGCATAGGAGATAAAGAGAAGAGAAAAGAAAAAGGAGGGAGAGGGGAACGTGGGGAAGGAGGGGTAAGGAAAGGCAGGGGGTATAGTCACCATGTGTGGTCCCTGCGGCATTTTCACCTCCGGAGCTCCCGTAAGTTCCATGGGCTCCAGACCACATCATGGGCCTCAAGCCTGTCCCGGATCCTGGCGGTCATCCTCTCCATCAACTCCACGTCCTGAACTCTAGCATGGAGTGCTCCGAGAGCGGGGGGCAGCACCTTTTTCCAATGTAGGGCTATTAGGCATCTCGCCGCTGTCAGGATATGTCGTGACAATGTCTTGCGGGACTTCGTCAATTTAGGGAAAGGGATGCCCAACAAGAAGGTCTTAGGATCCAGGACCACTCGCCGGTCCAAGAGATCCGACAAAAGGCACCGGACCTCCTCCCAGAAGGGAACCACCAGGGGACATTGCCAAAAAATATGGAACAACGTGCCTTTGTGGATCAAGCACCTCCAGCATCTGTCAGAGGTGGTAGGGTAAATGGCGTGAAGGACGTCTGGGGTCATGTACCAGAAAAACAGAATTTTGTACGCGTTCTCCCTGTAGAGCGTGCATAGAGAGCTTTTCGAGGCCTGGGACCATATCGTCTGCCATTGCTCATCCGTTAGCTCCTCCCCCAGCTGTTCCTCCCACCTGAGCATATAAGCATGTCTGCTTACCGAAGCTAACGGGGGTGCAATAAGAATTTTATATATAGCTGATATCAAGCCCCTTTGGGCCATGCCCTCTAGGATTATGGTCTCAAAAGCGGAGGGAGGGGAGAATCGCAAGTCAGAGGATATGGTCTGGGCGAAATGCCCTATCTGCAGGTAGCTGTAGAAGCTCTGTCTCGGGAGGTCAAATTTGGACTGAAGATCAGCATAAGACAACATTCTCCGCGATCTGGGGTCCACTAAGGTCCCCAGATGGAAGAGGTTCCGGGACGACCACGGGTGGGACATCGCATACGTCAGGCTGTCTGGCATCTTAGGGTGGTACAGGAAGGACGTCAGGAGCGATCTGTCCGAGGACAAGACATATATCTTAGCAAGCCTGCGCCATAGGCCCTGTAGATGGGACATCCTAGCAGCTGGGTCTGGGGAGTCAACGCTGGGGCGCTCCATAGCATACTATTAGGATGCACTGGGGCCATCCAGAGCTTCTCAATTTCCGTCCATCTGTTGTACGACCTCTGGGTGAACCAAGAGGTCACTGCCCGGAGCTGAGCTGCCTGGAAATACTTTACAAGATCCGGAAACGCCAATCCCCCGGCTGAGCGAGAGGCTGTCATTACCGAACGGGGGATTCTATGACGCTTGTAATTCCATGTAAAATCAAGCAGGTCCGCCTGTAACTTTCTCAGGTGGTGATATGGTACTGGGATAGGAAGGGTCTGGAAAAGGTAGAGGAGCTTCGGGAGAATCGCCATTTTCACCGAAGCAATCCTACCAAAGAGGGAGATCTGGTGCTTCCGCCATTGGGAAAGTAAGTGCCTAATAACTCCATACAGGGGCGGGAAGTTTGCCTGATACAGAGATTCAAAGGTCGGGGTGATATGAACCCCCAAGTATTTCAGGGAATCGGTTTTCCAGTGGTACGGAAAAGTGGCTCGGAGATGTTCGACTTCCTGGGGCGGCATATTTACCGGGAGGGCTTCCGATTTGGATGCATTAATTTTATAGCCCGATAGGGCACTGTAGAGGTCCAACTCCCTATGTAGGTTAGGCAGGGATATCCTGGGCTGGGTCAGGGTGAGAATAACATCGTCCGCGAACAAGGACACCTTAAATTCCCTGTCCCGAACCGGGATGCCCCTGATATCCGGGTTCCGCCGAATGGACGCCGCCAGGGGTTCCACACAGATAGCAAATAGTAAAGGCGACAGGGGGCAGCCCTGGCGCGTGCCATTGGAGACCGAGAACGCCGAGGATGTAGCGAAGGGGGTTTTAACCTGGGAGGACGGGTTGGAATAAAGGTGGCGTATGGCCCGCAGAAACGGTCCCCTCATCCCCATGTGCTGCAACGTGGCGAACAGGAAGGGCCACCCCAGTCTATCAAATGCCTTTTCCGCATCTAAACTCAGAAGCAAAGACGGGGTGCCCCCCCTATTCGCCACGTCGACTAAGTCTATGACCCTCCTAGTATTGTCGCCGGCTTGGCGAAGAGGGACAAATCCCACCTGATCTTTATGGATGAGGGAGGGGAGGACCCTATTGAGCCGGAGGGAGAGGAGCTTCGTAAAGATCTTTAGATCTGTATTCAGGAGTGCAATGGGCCTATAATTGGCACAGAGAATGGGGTCCTTTTCGGGCTTGGGTATCAGGGTGATAAAGGAGCGTTGCATATCGGAAGGGACCGGGGTATTTAACAAAAATGCATTAAACAGTCTGCTCAAGTAAGGAAGCAGAAGGGGCAGAAACGTTTTGTAGTATTCGTAGGGTAAACCGTCCGGGCCCGGGGATTTATGAGCCGGTAGCGACTTGACGGTCAGCTCTATTTCCTCCTCCGTGATGGGCATATTCAGGGAGGCCAGATCCAGATCTCGGATGCGGGGGATCCCACTGTCTATCAGGTATTGGCGCATGCGCTGGGAGAGCTCCTCCGACAGGGGAGCACTGGGTATGTCGTCGCTGTTGTACAACTCCGCGTAAAATTTCGCAAATGTGTCTGCTATCTCCTTAGGGTGGGAGACTACGGTGTTGTTTTTAGATTTAATCTGATGTGGAGTGGATAGAAGGGTTTTATCGTTAAGTTTCCTCGCCAAGAGAGAGTGCGCCTTGTTGCCCCTATCGTAATACAGCTGCCTAACCCGCAGAATGGCCTTTTCTACTCGGCGAAGCGCCAGGTCCTTAAGCACCATGCGAAGCCTAGTGATCTTCCGGAGGAGTCGCAGTGACGGAGAGGCCTGCATATTCCTTTCCAACTGCCCCAGTTCCCTTTCCGTCCGCAATTTAGCGGCCTCTGCATCCCTCTTTAAAGCAGAAGAAAGAGCCATGCACTTTCCGTGGATAACCGCCTTATGGGCCTCCCACAGAGTGGGGAGAGTAACGTCCGGGGTCGCGTTCTCAGCGAAGTAGAGTTTCAGGGTGGAGGCCATTTCCGCCTGTGAGGGGGAATGTTGCAGGAGAAAGGTGTTAAGTTTCCAATTATAGGGTCTAATTACAGGGGCCGCTAGATCCAATGTTAGCAGGATCGGCGCGTGGTCCGACCATGAAATCGGCAGGATATGGGCTCGGCGGGCCACTCTCAGCGTGGAATTGTTAGTAAAGAAGTAGTCTATGCGGGAGTGCAACTGGTGCGGGGCCGAATAGAACGTGTACTGGCGGTCCGCCGGGTGAAGGGCCCGCCAGACGTCAAAAAGAGCGTGTCTACGGGTCAACTGGCGGAATAGTTTCGAATCCCAATCTTTATTTTTTTATTTTTATTAATATTCATTTTGTTCTTGATTTTGTATTTTTAGTTTTTATTATTATCTTTAGGTCTCAGCGCGGTTTTACCCCCCTTGTTCAAAAAAGGTGCACTACGAGCACAAACCATTGTGCTCTCAGTGTACCCAGGTGTGTTAGCAAAGGAAAATAATATTTGCTTTGCTAACACAGAACTGCCTCTCAGCCAATCAGGAGGCTTGGATGTAATACTGGGCACCTGATTGGCTGAGGGTAGAGGCAATCTCATTGGCCGCCTAACAAAACAGGAAGAGGACGTACACGGAGGACACAGCATCCATCACCGTGCTGCGCGTCCCACAGCTCGCTGCCTGACCCACCACCACGATGGGGTAAGTGCAGGGCAGGCGGGAGCACAGTGGCTGCATATTATGGCCACAGCATCCATCGCGCTATACGTCCCATAGCTCGCTGCCTGACCCGCTGCCTGACTCGCCACCACAATGGGGTAAGTGCTGGGCAGACAGCAGGCAGGCATGGGGCACCTAGGCTGCAATTGCCAGGCACAGTTGGCTGCAATTGACCGGCACAGTTGGCTGCATATGGCGAGCACAGTTTGCTGCATATGGTGGGCACAGTTGGCTGCATATGATGGGCACAGTTGGATGCATATGATGGGCATAGGTGGCTGCTTTTGCTGGGCACAGTGGCTCCATATGATGGGCACAGTGGCTGAAATTGATGTTTTTGTTTCAGTATTTTTCAGAATTTTTCAGTTCGTTTTTCACCCCCTAAAAAATTTTGAGCACCAGCTACCACTGGGTGATTCTTTGACTCCTGTACTCAGAGAACCCACCGAGTGCTGCAAGATGTATCCTGGCTGGGGGAACATGCTAATTATTTGTGCAGCCATTAGGCTCCTGGTGGTGTTTCAAAAGATGTAAGTGTGTGTCAGTGAGTGTATAATGTTGCCTCCTTTCATAATGAATGGCCCTACAGGTTGGATATGAAAGTCTGTCTGTATAGAATCGGGCTTTGCGAAGGGGAGCAAATTCAAGTGCTCTGCTATGTGAAAGTGAACCCTTTGATCAGAAGATGGGTAGAAAGCCTTGGAACTTGGAATAATCCACCCTTGAAAACTGATCGCCAGGCCAGATTTCCAATTAAATAAAGGAAAAAAACGGTCTTATTTACTTTCACAATTTGAATGTTGTTTAATTTATTTTAACAGCATCGTATTGCTATTATTTTCAGCTGTCCCAGAGTTAATTTTGTAGAACCTATTTATGTGTAATACTGGGCTAATGTTTAATGTAGCAGAACTGCAAACATTAGTCTCCTAGGGTCACACCATGGTCTGTTCATGAATCTGTGATATTGGACAGTTTGCAGATTAATGTTCCTGGTTGGAGAACACTGCTACATCTCCCCAGTGAAGAGTTTACTGCAAAACACTTTTCTACTGGAATGGTATAGCTTTGTTTGAACTGAATTATAGAAATCCTTTTCCTGTTAGGACAGAAAAATGTAATCATGAAATACAAAGATACTACGGAAAAAACAGTCCATAAAAATGCTCATGAGAAGATCTAGCCAGAAACTATTACAAAACAGAGAACAATTAGATGCTTGGTTAAAACAAAGCTGAAAAGTGTCCAAAACCAAAAGGATAATAATTACAGGGTAACACCACAGGCAGCTAACAAGCTAATAAAATGTGGACCATCAGGCTGATTAATTGAAGCTTTAGCATGTGAAAAAAAAAATTGATCGACTTTGAACACAAATCTGTGCTGGATTCACAATAGTTTAGCACACATTCTAATAAGATACAAAATGCTGCATATTCCTCTGCTTATACATTTTTCAGGAGACTATTTTTCAATGCAATTTGGCCTTTGTACACACACTATTGTGAATGTGCAGTGATATTAGGGACTCGGGAGGAAGGTGTTCTGGAGGGTGATTGCTGCCCTTTCATTGTAGCTGAACAAGTGTAACAAGTGTAAGGAATAGTGACGAGCCAAACACACAGGGTTTAGATTTGGGGTTCGTTTTATTTTTGTTACTTAACAAAAGTTTAGATGCTGAATCCAAACCCCATTGTAGTCAATGGAACCCAAACATTAAAAAACAGTAATGGCCATGGTCAATGATGCATCTGTGCAATGTATACAACCCACTGCAGCAAAGATGAGATTTAAAAATAAAGTTAAAAATTGTTGGTAAGAGACAGCTTCTAGTTATTTCCGTCTGTTTGTAAATAAAGTGGCTAGGGATACCTTTCATCTATACCCTTACCCTAGATGAGGGTCTGGTAAAGACGTTGAGGAATGAGGGACCTGTCACATCATGCCCATATTTGGCCAATTATGTCAACCTAGGAGACCCCACCCCATTGCTTACATTTGGGGTGACCAATATCTATCATTTGCAGCTAGTAGACCTAGATCTTGTCGGCAGGACTTTTATTTTGGTGAGTGTTGGTCATTGTGATTGACGTGGCTCTGCATCACTGGACAACATGATTGATGCTAGATTTCAATTATGGGACTTATTTAAAAAAATAATTAATTAAAGGACTTGTCAAATTGTGCATATTTATTATTTTCATTTTTTGTGAATGAGTAGGGATGCTAAGTACCCCTTATTCACATGGGGAGAGGTGGTACCTGAGGGCCCCTTATATTTAAGGACCAAAGGGTTGAGGGGCATACCCTAAACATACATTTCTAAGGTTGGTGCTGATATAAGAATAATATACAAATTGGTCAAATCATAAAGAATAGCGCACAAGTACACAAAAAAGGTTGCTTTCAAATCTTGTAAGACTACTTAAAAATACCTGATCTTAAATGAAATTCTGCCGAAAAAAAAAATTCAAAGTCAGCAGCTACAAATACTGCAGCTGCTGACTTTTAATATATGGACACTTACCTGCCCAGGGCGCTCCCGCAATGTCCTCACACAATGCCAATCTTTCTCTCGGCTTCCGGGTGGAGGCACCGGAATATTCGGTAAGGGAATCAGGAAGTGAAGCCTTGTGGCTTCACAGCCTGGGTCCCTACTGCGCATGCGTGAGTCGAGCTGCAAGATCTGACTGGTCCCTGCTGTCTTCTGGGACCTGTGCGTCTCCCAGAAGACTGCGGGGGGGCTGAACGGAGGAGGAGCCGGACATGGCATAGATAGCCGTGGATACTGCAGCGATCTATGCCTGGAAGTGGAAGCAAATACCTGGAATATACAGGTATCTGCTTACTGCTCACACCTCCCCTCATGAAAGGTGCCAAATGTGAGACCGGATGGGGGGGCGAATCGGAAAAACTGAAGTTCCATTTTTGGGTGGAACGCCGCTTTAATAAGTAAATATGGAGATTTAGTCATGCCATATAGCCATACCATGCTTAAGCCCACCACTGTGTCAAAGTACCCCATTTTCAGTGGGTCCTACACTATTCATAGAATGAAAGATAAATCCCACTTCTCAAAACCATGGGGCATACTCACTCCTTTCATGGGAGAAGTGTGCTAGCTGCAGATTCCTCTGCTTAAACTGCACTATAAAGGGACTCTTTTCATAACCACTTACTGGTGGACACTGATAAAGAGAGGCCTGGAGTAATGCCGCAGGTATTAGCAGAGGGCCGGCATGACAGGGGTTAACAGGGTGGAGCCAAGGGGAGAAAGATAGGCAGCTTGGGGCTGGAAACTTCGTGGCGAGGTGGTGGAGCTGTATAGGTTTGGGCAGGAAGAGGGGCCAGTCGACACGAGGAGCCGTGAGGGTAAGGAACTTCTTCCTTCCCTGCGGCCTCTTCTTCCTTCCCTGTCTGCCGCTCCAATCATTCTGGCAGAGTTATGGCGTGGATCAGCTACTAAAGCAACTGCGGGCTGCAGCGGTGGTGCTCGGCACCAATTGGCTGCACACCCAGGTCGAGGGTTTGCTGATGGGAGACCCGGAGAAGAGGGGGATGTCCCTGCACCCCCTGCTGTATCTCAGGCTTGGAGGTCTAGGCCTCCGGAGCACCTCCGCAGCTCTCCCAGGGTCCAGCACCACACTAGGAACCCCACAGAGCAGGCCTCCAGGCACCCCCTGGTGCATACATGCAAACTCCAGTCCCAGGAGGTAGCGGTAAGGCCCAAGAGGAATCCTCTACCTAGGCGGGACTCGCAGGATTGGGCGGGGGAGTCTCCCACGGCCCATTCCTCCTTGGTGGGTCAGATGCGCAGTGTGACACCCGGGTCTGGCTACCAAGGCAGCACAGCGAGGGAAAGCTCAGTCCTCGGGAACCGGCCTGGTGCCTGGAATTGCTGATGTCCCTAGCATTCTGGAGCATGCAGGGGGCTGGATGTCAGATGGCGGTGGTGCAGCTGTGGGTGTCCGGGGTCGGCCTGCGCGAAGTGCGGGGAGAGCGGCTTCGTCCCTACCAATCAGGGGGTGAGTGCCCACCTTGTCAATGATGTAGAACAGCCTGGGTCTTCCTGGAGACTGGCGGCTAGTGAAGCCACGGGCGGCCGCAGTGGTATCTAGCAGCCTTCAGGTGTTACAGGCTGGAGCTGTGTTGGAGATCATGAGGACAATCCCTTGTTGTGAGGACGCTCCCCGCTGAGGTGCTGGCATTGATGGTGAGCATGGCGATGGCTTGGGGAGTTCTACTTCCACGACAGCCTGGTAAGCGGCCATGTGGCCAACCCTCTTTGTCTTCTGTGTGTGTACCTGTGGCTGGGGGAACGAGTGCTGGGTAGTGCATGATGTGTCTGTGTCAGGGACGGATTTTTCCTTGGCATTTTTTGGGGAGCTGGGTATCGGGGAATTGGTTTCTTCTTCATAAAAGGGGTCTGATGGATTGCAGTCGGTTGACGTGCAATGCATCTGTGTTTCTGTGTTTTTTTGGATCAGAAGATCCAAGACTGACCAGGCTGGGCGGGGGGGTTTGGGTGGAGTTGTTTGGTGTTGACAGGTCCCCGGTTTGCCCGGTGCAGGTGGTTTCTCGTTTCTTGGA
Organism: Lithobates pipiens; assembly: GCF_037356315.1. Classification (NCBI taxonomy): domain Eukaryota; kingdom Metazoa; phylum Chordata; class Amphibia; order Anura; family Ranidae; genus Lithobates; species Lithobates pipiens. The sequence goes on along the minus strand of NW_027507758.1, from coordinate 529,623,231 downwards.
GTCCAGCCGAGCTGGGCCGGGACCCCTTCTGTTGCATATTGATGTTTTGGCCTTGTCTAGGTATCAGTTCATGGCAGTGTTCAGAAAATGTCTGGGGGTGTTGAGGTTTCGTTCATCGGACTTTGCGTCTCACTTTTTTCGTATTGGGGCTGAGATGGGGTTTGAGTAAAGGGGCTTTACAGCACATTGGTAGGTGGGAATCTCGGTGTTACCACCTGTATGTTTGTTCTCAATTACTATGAGTGAGTTGATTTATGTGGGGTTGTGGTGGGATGTATGTGATGTGGAGCCGAATAGTTCCAGAGTTTGAGCGCTATGCTTGGCTGGACAGGCCCCCCAACGTGTTGGTGGTACATGCTGGGGGGGAATGATTTGGGGCTACGGTCTATGCGAGAGCTAATACGGAACATAAAATTTAATTTCTTGCGGCTGCACATGGATTACCTTAGTATGGATTACTCATAGTCTCGTCTGACATGGTAGCCCATATGCAATGGAGGTGGGCCAGGTCGGTGGTGGGCATCAACAGGGCAAGGGTCAAAATGAATCGGGTTAACCAGGTTTTTGATGAGGAATGGGGGTTTAGCGGTGCGACGTCATGAGCTGGAGGTGAGCCCTGGAGATATTTGAGTGGGGACGGTGTGCATTTGAAAGGTGGCCCTGAGTGTGTGTAAGTCCACTCAAACCTAAGGTGCCAGGTTTGAGTGGTGGTGGTGGGGTGCAAGGTCCTTGTTAAGTCATATGTTCAACTAAAAGGCATGGTTTAGGGACCAGTCTGTGATACAGCTCCTCAGTTGTCTCTGAGTCTGAGGTTTTTGCGACTGGAGGCCTGTTAAAGTGACTAGCAGGTAGCAGGTACAGTTATGTGTTATGCCTATTGGACCTTGTGACCCACTGTTGTGATAAAACTGGATGTATATATTAAAAAGCTATTATGCTATTATGCTATTATTATGTTACTTACAGGCATACCCCACGTTTAAGTACACAATGGGTATTATTTACTAAATCTGGAAAGTGCAAAATCAGGCTCACTTCTGCTTAGAAACCAATGAGATTCTAACCCCAGCTTGTTCAAAGCCAAAGAAACCAAGTAAGCGTTGGTAATAAAATCTGGAAGCTCATTGGTTTCTTTCAGAAGTGAGCCTGATTTTGCACTGTCCAGCTTTAATAAACAAACCCCATTGTGTACCTAAAAGTGGGGTATGCCTGTATTGAGATTTATATATTTGGTTAATAAAATGGCTGCTATGGCCAATTCACTCCATTTAAGTGTTGTGTGGTCATTAGAGGGATGAGGTTATTGGATAGCAGGATAAGCCATAGTTAATACCATAGTCATGAAGTACTGGTGTGGGAGAGTGGAGTGCTCCATCCAGGAACTCTGGTCAGGACTCTATATGTAACAAACAAACAAAAGATGGGGGGGGCACACCCTAAACATACATTTCTAAGGTTGATGCCGCCGTGAAAAGACCAATATACAAATAGAACCATAGAGAATAGTGCACTCATATACAAAACAAGGTTGCTTTCAAATCTTGCAAGGCTACTTAACACCTGATCTTAATAGTAAATATGGGGATTTAGTGACACCATATGGCCATACTGTGCTTAAGCCTGCTACTGCGTCAAAGTACCCCATTTATATATTGGTCTTTATACCAGCACCTTGTATACCTGACTTGTATAGTGGACAGAATACTCAAGTTACAGCTAAATACCCGAAGACAGCATGTGTAATGTACTTTGTGTATTCAGGGTTGTAGGTGGTGGGCTATCTGAGTGGCTAGTTATTAATTAGTTCATATTAATTAGATCACTGTCAGCTATTAGTTGCTAGATGTGGATTAGCATATTGTTTATGTTGGCTATTCCTTAGCTATGTTAATTATATTCACGTTTACAGTTTGTATTGTTAGGGTAATGTGATCAAGCTCTTATCTGAAATTGCATGGTATATATTCCGTGCGAATTTACAATAAAGAATTCCAGTTCCAGTCTGGACCTAAGCTAGTGTCGTCTAGATCTTGGGTGCTCAGCTACAAAACCTGGCTCCTGGATCCAGACTGGAGGAAGCTATATCTTGGCGGAGACTTCCAAGCTGGGTGCTGGACATTCCATCACTCCGGTTATCGGCAGTCCTTTCCTCAAGCACTGTGTCTGTGTGAGGAAAGGAGTGCCGATAACCGACAAGCCTGTCAGCACACCGCTTACACTGATAATCAGGGCACTGATCAGTGTCCTGATTATCAGTGTAGCCCCATCAGTGCCCATCATTGCGGCCTATCAGTGTCCATCAGTGCCACCTATCAGTGCCTATCAGTACAGCTTATCAGTGCCCACCAATTCCTCCTCGTCAGTGCCACCTAATCAGTGCAGCCTCATCAGTGCCAATAAGTGCAGTCTTGTCAGTGTCCATCAGTGCAGCCTCATCGGTGCCTATAATTATCACCTCATCAGTGCCCATTAGTAAAGCCTCATCAGTGTCTATCAGTGCCCATCAGTGCAGTCTCCTTAGTGCACATGAGTGCAGCCGCATCAGTGCCCATTAGTGCAGCCTATCAGTACTCATCAGTGCAGCCTCATTAGCGCACATCAGTGAAGAAGAAAAATTACTTCATTGCAAACTAAGAACATTTTTGGTCTTTTGTCATTTGTTTAGCAACAAATATAAAAGCAAACAAAAAAAAAAAACAGTGGTGATTAAATATCATAAAAAGAAAACTTGAATTTAAAGCTGAACTCTGGGAATACTTCTAGATATTTCTTGCTGTGGGTTTTTGCCCAAACTGAAAGGGTTAACTGCTTATTTATGTTTATGGGTACAGATAAAGCACTTTCACGTACCTGATTATTCATTCCTACAGGCTCCTCTATGCTGTTAGGCAAATCCCTGCAACCTCTGCTCTACTATGCTCCAACTCTCTAAGGACCATCATCAAAGCATCATCAGGATGTGAGGACTCCGAAGGACAGTCCCCTGCCAGAGCCAGAGAGTGGATGGGGCCGAGTCCCGCTGTCTGTGTCAAAGGATGCAGCAGCAGATGCTCTGACAAAGGCAGTTGACTCCTCATCCACACATTCTATATAAGAAAAGAAAAGTGGGAACTCTTGTGTGTACCCCACAATCTTGTGTTATCAGCAGGTAACAAATGACAGCCACAAATGTCAACGCGTTTCATCCAAACTGGCCTTATTCATGAGTCATTTGTTTCCCACCAATAAACACAAGATTGCAGAGTTTATATCAGATTTCCAACTTTTCTTTGCTCATATAAACATCAAGCAATATGCAGCCACATTTTAAAGAAATTACATTTCATTACTACTTTGTGCCAGTTTTCCTTTCATCATAAAAATAAATCAGGAGATATCCATTATTATTTACCACCAAATCAAAGCCCAATTAGTCCTAAAAAAGTAGGGTGTAATTCACCTGGATACACTACGTAGTTGCAATAATATGTACAGTTTTATTAACACATGTCGAAGTTGCAAAAGTGTGTTTAGGCAGGAAGATTTGTTTTACCCTCTGTCATGAACAGGTTAAGACAAAGGGCATATTTTTCAGGATAAAGCTTGGGCGCAAACATTTCCAGATGTTCCATATAAGATAGGAAATCTTTTCTTCTGAGTTCAGTTCTGCAATTTAAATTATTTTCTTTATGTACTGTGTACTGTGTGTCACAAATCAGCTGCGGAGCTGATCTGTGTCTCACCTTTACTGCTGTAGGTCGGCTGGCACCTGTTGTTCCACTAGCTGGTGTTCAGGTCTGTGCACTCTGCAGCTATGGGTGTTGCCGCCCCTCACCTGTTGCCTAATATATGATTCCTTCCTGCTACTTCCTGTCCAGCCCCTCATGTATTTAAATCCCTTTCAAACCAGCTACTGGTTGCTTGAGCAACATTTGTTTCTGAGCTCCCTTTGTGTAACCTGTTTTACCTGACCTCTCGTGAACTGATCTCTTATGTACTGTCTCGGCTTGTTCTGATTACGTTGTCTGCAGGCCGCCCTGACCTTGGCTCACTATCCGGCTCTCCTTTGCTTCATCCATCCATCCATCCATCCTTGTCTAACAGTGTCTTCTGGTACTTCCCTAGCGAGCAGGGTGAACCCAGGGGTCGTGACCTGGGGTCAGCACACAGCTAAGCCCAAAACCTTGTGAGGGGGTCCCTGGCAGAATCTGGAAGCCCCCTTTAACAAGGGGACCATTTCACAAAGAAAGTGTAAAAAATTGTTTAAAAAGACACACCATTGCAAAAGTGCTTTATCAAAAATAAAAATAAAAATGAAAAAAAGGTTCCAGCAGTGGTAATCCACTCTTGCTATACAGCGACAGATGATCATCTCTCCGGGGTCCAGCGATGGCTGATCTGATCCAGCGATGGGTGATCTCTCCCTCCAGCGCAGTGCATCCATCCTCTGTCTTCACCGGAACGCAGGTTTCCATTACATCAGAGGGGGCGAGGTCACCTGTACGTCACTGGGGAAGCCCGGCTTTCCCCTTGCGTCAGAGGGGGGCGGGTCAGGTGACAGATGGCCCTGCCCTCCTCAGATAAGAAGTGTCAGGCTGCCAGGATTCCCGCAGTGTCTGCGGTGGAGACAGAGGATGGATGCGCTGCGCTGGAGGGAGAGATCACCCATCGCTGGATCAGATCAGCCATCGCTGGACCCCAGGGAGATGATCATCAGTCGCTGGATAGCAAGAGTGGATTACCACCGCTGGAATCTTTTTTTTGTTTATTCTTTTTTTTTTAATAAAGGACATTTGCAATGGTGTGTGTCTTTTTTAACAATTTTTTACACTTTCTTTATGAAATGGTAGGGGTACTTTTGTACCCCCTTACCATTTCAAATGGGGGAGCGGGATCTGGGGGTCCTCTTGTTAAAGGAGGCTTCCAAATTCTGATAAGCCCCCACCCACAGACCCTCATCAACATGGGGACAAGGTGCTTTGGGGGACTGGTACGGTTCAGGAGGGGGGGCGCTCTCTCGTCCCCCCTCTTTTCCTTCAGCCTGCCAGGTTGCATGCTCAGATAAAGGGTCTGGTATGGATTCTTAGGGGGAACTCCACGGCATTTTTTTTTAATTTGGCGTGGAGTTCCCCTTAAAATCCAAACCAGACCTGAAGGGTCTGGCATGGATAATTGGGGGAACCCCGCGTCATATTTTTTTTAAATTTGACGCGGGGTTCCCCTTAATATCCAAACCAGACCTGAAGGGCCTAGTAACTGAATTTGGGGGAACCCCACCTTTTTTTTATTTTAATCAATGACTTTCAATGACTGTTCTCTGTATTACGGGGAGCCGACAATTCATTATAGCCAGGAGTGATTTTTAATGACTTTTTTTCCTGCAGAAATTACACTTTATGCAGGGACAGTTCTAAGCACGGGAAACATGCGCCCCTTCACAGGCATACTATACACACCCCCCAGGTACGAAATTTAAAAGAATATTACACTTTTATTGTTTCACTTTAAGCATTATTAAAATCACTGCTCCCAAAAAAACTTCAGTTTTTAAAACTTTTTTTTGCATTGATACATGTCCCCTGGGGCAGGACCCAGGTCCCCAAACACTTTCTATGACAATAACTTGCATATAAGCCTTTAAAATTAGCACTTTAGATTTCTCCCATAGACTTGTACAGGGTGTTCCGCGGCTTTTCGAATTTGCTGCGAACACACCAAATTGTTCGCTGTTCGGTGGACAGGCAATGTTTGAGTTGAACATGAGTTTGACTCAAACTCGAAGCTCATCCCTACTGAGGAGTGACCCAGGGGATGTCACTGTGTTTATGACTGTATCCCAGGTACAGTTTTCTATAAGTATTAATATCCCTGAATACCTACAGGTGACAGTCTGCTAACATGCCTATTATAGTCCAGCATGAAATTAGCTTTGAAATGGATATAAATATTATAGGTCTCGGATGCCCAGTTTGTTTAGGAGAGGAATTTGGCCGGTTCTGCTCCTGGGACTCCTAGAGTAACGATGTTTGGTCTCAAAACACTACAAATTAACTAAGGGTTATAACTCTTCCATGCTCTATTAAAAGTGGACAAAAAAAAGTTCCTCATAGTTTTACTTTAAAATATAGGGAAACGCCTAAAAAGATTCTATGTTTTTAATGACTGACGTACACTCAGACTTTTATTATAATAGTGAGTCCTGTTTACTATCTCTCTAGCAGAAGAAAATAAATGACACAAATTATGAGCGTAAAAATTTCACATCAAGATGACTCAGAATTAATTTCACTGTTGTTAATCTTGTTCTTGTTCAATACTTATCCATTGAAGACAGTTTGGAATTTAGTTGCCTCTAGTTTATGTAGTAAATGCTGCATTGATTATTTTACTTTAGCAACTAGAGTTTCAAACTTCTGTGATGATTATAGCAGAGCTGTGGATGATTAATGGGTCCCTTTATAAGTGAACTGTGAAAGGCCAAACATAATGATGGTTTACTTAATCTTTGTCTTTCTGTCTAGATAAGATGTTGAAATTCGTAATTAATTCTCTTGACATTTATAAGACAAATTCATGGCTTTCATGCTGTGAGTTTGTGTACCCTTTAAAATCTGTTTATCGATGTGGAATACAATTCTTGACAAATTTTAATAGATTTTGTCTTGCAATGTCTCAGAAATCCATGATTAATGAAAAAATATATTTGCAAAATAAACAGTTATTTTATTTTTTAGATTGTGCTACTAATAATAATTTCTTAGAAGGATAGATTCAGGAAATAGGAGGTTCATATTGATGTATGAGACAAGTTTTTCACTATGGAGAGTCATCTACTTGGCACAGGCAAAGGAAATAGGCATCCATATGGTTAGAAAAAAGGACTTTTATGAAGTGGGAAGCACTGCTATTCAGCTAGCAGAACCATTTACCAATTCCTAAAAAGGTGAGTAAGTATATAGTATATTTAGTTATTTGCTAGTATAAGTTATTAAGCACTCAGGTAAAATTATATCCTAACGAGTACGCGCTATATGTTTAAATTTAGTTTTTGCCCAAAACTGTAATGAGTTTTGGGACTAATTGTGCTAAATTGTACTTTGGCATCAGTTTGGCTGGGCTGTATAGAAGTTCTGCCTGGTCATAGGTGGGGTTGTACACCTGTGGGAGGCTATAGAACGCAGTCTGGTTGGACGCATTGGGTACCAATCTCTATCTTGGAACCAATCAGTGGGTGCGTTTGTCTCTTTGCGGAATCCGGGATGGGGTACTTAAGGTGCCGAAGTGACGTGGTTCGGTCCAGAAGTTGTTGCTGACTCCGTGGTCCTCCTGATCAGCTCCCAGGGGCCTTCATGGCCTGGGGTGCGGATCCATCCATTCCCGAGCCTCAGAACTGGCTAGTTCGAGGCACATTAACTGGAAGGAGGATTCTAAGGTGTTCCGGTGCCGTCTCGGGTTTTGGAGAAGCCCAGCAACTCTAAACGTGACCAGGGGAGGACTCTTCAGTAGGAGAGCTACGTACAAGGCTGGCTGCTCGGTAAGAGCCTGAAAGCTGAGCTGCCATGGACATTGATTGAATCCACAATTATTACAGTATCGCCGGTCTGGCTGAAAGATTCTGGTACAGTAAGAAAGGTTCCTACTTCTACTCTTCCAGTTGTAACTAAGTTTCCAACCAAGTCTATGTGAGAGACTTTGAAAAGCTAGAATTACCTGTTGGCTGCTAAACCCAAAACTTAAGGATTTATCCAACAGTTAAAGAATCCAGTTGCGAGCGGCTGTTCCCTGGATTGTGTACTAGACATGTGCATTCGTTTTCGTCCGAATGCATTTTCGTCCGAATTTCAGCTATTTTCGTTTTCGTTTTGACAAACGATAACGAAAGCACAAAATCCGAAAAACGAAAGATCCGACATAAATAAATGCTTTATTTTCGTTTTCATTGTTACAACAGTTCGATATAGAATAGGAGATTCGACATGACTCTGACAACAATCTGTGACTATAGAACCTGTGGTCGAATGTGCTTAACCTTACCTCTATTAGTCCAAGATTATATAGAGAAAATATTTTCGACAGAGAAAAAAGATTTGACAGAGAGAAAAGATTCTGCAAGTTACTGTCCTAAAAAGTGTTTGGGGACCCGGGTCCTGCCCCAGGGGACATGTATCAATGCAAAAAAAAGTTTTAAAAACGGCCGTTTTTTCGGGAGCAGTGATTTTAATAATGATTAAAGTGAAACAATAAAAGTGTAATATTCCTTTAAATTTCGTAGGGGGGGGGGTTGTCTATAGTATGCCTGTGAAGGGGCGCATGTTTCCCGTGCTTAGAATTGTCCCTGCACAAAGTGTCATTTATGCAGGAAAAAAAGTCCTTTAAAATCACTCGCAGCTATTATGAATTGTCGGCTCCCGTAATACAGAGAACACTCATTGAAAGTCATTGATAAAAAAATAAATAAATAAATTTAAAAAAAAGCGTGGGGGTCCCCCAAATTCAATTACCAGGCCCTTCAGGTCTGGTATGGATATTAAGGGGAACCCTGCCTCAAATTTAAGAAAAAATTTGACGTGGGGTTCCCCCTAAATATCCATAACCAGACCCTTCAGGTCTGGTATGGATATTAAGGGGAACCCCGCATCAAATTTAAAAAAAAATTGACGTGGGGTTCCCCCTAAAAATCCATACCAGACCCTTTATCCGAGCACGCAACCTGGCAGGCCGCAGGAAAAGAGGGGGGGACGAGAGAGCGGCCCCCCCTCCCTCCTGAACCGTACCAGGCCACATGCCCTCAACATTGGGAGGATGCTTTGGGGGTCCGTGACCCCTCAAAGCACCTTGTCCCCATGTTGATGAGGACAAGGGCCTCATCCCCACAACCCTGGCCGGTGGTTGTGGAGGTCTGCGGGCGGGGGGCTTATCAGAATCTGGAAGCCCCCTTTAACAAGGGGACCCCCAGATCCCGCCCCCCCCCCTGTTTGAAATGGTAAGGGGGTACAAAAGTACCCCTACCATTTCACAAAGAAAGTGTAAAAAATGGTTAAATAAAACAAACACACTTTTGAAAAATTCCTTTATTAAAAATAAAAAAATAAAAAAAAGATTCCAGCGGCGGTAATCCACTCTTGCTATCCAGCGACGGACGGTCATCTCTCCAGCGATGTCTCATCTCATCCAGCGCAGCGAATCCTCCGTCCTTCTTCTGTCTCCGTGGAGGAGACACTGCAAGGATTCCGGCGGATGACGTTTCTTATATACGGAGGGCGGGGTCACCCGTCACCTGACCCCGCCCCCCTCTGACGCAAGGGGAAACCTGGGGTTCCCTGTGACGTAGGGGTGACCCGCACCCCTCTGATGTAACACAGGCAGGTTTCCGTTACATCAGAGGGGGCGGGGTCACCCATACGTCACGGGGAACCCCGGGTTTCCCCTTGCGTCGGAGGGGGGCGGGGTCAGGTGACGGGTGGCCCCGCCCTCCGTATATAAGAAACGTCATCCGCCGGAATGCCTGCAGTGTCTCCGTGGAGGAGACAGAAGAAGGATGCTGCGCTGCGCTGGATGACATTAGACATCGCTGGAGAGATGACCGTCCGTCGCTGGATAGCAAGAGTGGATTACCGCCGCTGGAATCTTTTTTTTTATTTTTAATAAAGGAATTTTTAAAACGTGTGTTTGTTTTATTTAAACATTTTTTACACTTTCTTTGTGAAATGGTAGGGGTACTTTTGTACCCCCTTACCATTTCAAACAGGGGGGGGCCGGGATCTGGGGGTCCCCTTGTTAAAGGGGGCTTCCAGATTCTGATAAGCCCCCCGCCCGCAGACCTCCACAACCACTGGCCAGGGTTGTGGGGATGAGGCCCTTGTCCTCATCAACATGGGGACAAGGTGCTTTGAGGGGTCACGGACCCCCAAAGCATCCTCCCAATGTTGAGGGCATGTGGCCTGGTACGGTTCAGGAGGGAGGGGGGGCCGCTCTCTCGTCCCCCCCTCTTTTCCTGCGGCCTGCCAGGTTGCGTGCTCGGATAAAGGGTCTGGTATGGATTTTTAGGGGGAACCCCACGTCAATTTTTTTTTTAATTTGACGCGGGGTTCCCCTTAATATCCATACCAGACCTGAAGGGTCTGGTTATGGATATTTAGGGGGAACCCCACGTCAAATTTTTTCTTAAATTTGAGGCAGGGTTCTCCTTAATATCCATACCAGACCTGAAGGGCCTGGTAATTGAATTTGGGGGACCCCCACGCTTTTTTTTTTATTTATTTATTTATCAATGACTTTCAATGAGTGTTCTCTGTATTACGGGAGCTGACAATTCATTATAGCTGCGAGTGATTTTAAAGGACTTTTTTTCCTGCATAAATGACACTTTGTGCAGGGACAATTCTAAGCACGGGAAACATGCGCCCCTTCACAGGCATACTATAGACAACCCCCCCCCCTACGAAATTTAAAGGAATATTACACTTTTATTGTTTCACTTTAATCATTATTAAAATCACTGCTCCCGAAAAAACGGCCGTTTTTAAAACTTTTTTTTGCATTGATATATGTCCCCTGGGGCAGGACCCGGGTCCCCAAACACTTTTTAGGACAGTAACTTGCAAATTAGCCTTTAAAATTAGCACTTTAGATTTTGAACGTTGGAGTCCCATAGACTTTAATAGGGTTCTAAAGTATGCTATATACTAGCTCCGTCGAATCTTCTTTATACATTCGACAGACACCATAAGCCTTCAAAGACAGATTCGACCGTAATTCATGTGGATTTTCGGACGAATGCAATTTTTGAACGAAAAACAAAATAAATAAAAACGAATTTCGGGAGTAACTAAATAAATTAAGTTTTCAGACGAAAACAAAATTCCGAAACGAAATATTTTACTCTGCACATGTCTATTGTGTACATAGAGAGAGGCTTTTATTGAAGTCAGCCGTTCCAAGCACCTGAGCTAAACTCTACCCTGATACCCTCTATTCCCAACTTAGAGACTGAGTTTGTTCAACTGTTTTATGCAAAATAAAAATACTGACAAGGAATTCAAGTGTCGGTCTCTACAGTTACTGGATTATTAACCCTGGGAACCTCTAGACAAGGACAACGAGTGCGAGCTGGAGGAGGTAATTGGTAAGCCCCGAAAAAAAAAGCAGCTCCTTCGAAGGTTAGTGCTACATATACAATTCCTTATAAATACCCCAAAAGCTAGAAATCGTTGCTCCTCTGGGCGAGTATCATAAATATGTATATATATACACACCAGGGCTTATACAATATATTGTAAAAAGTATTGGGACACTTGCCTTTAGAGGCACATGGACTTTAATGGCATCCCAGTCTTGGTCTGTAGGGTTCAATATTGAGTTCGCCTACCCTTTGCAGCTATAACAGCTTCAACTCTTCTGGGAAGGCTGGCCACAAGGTTTAGGAGTGTGTCTATGGGAATGTTTGACCATTCTTCCAGAAGTGCATTTGTGAGGTCAGGCACTGATGTTGCATGAGAAGGCCTGGCTCACAGTGTCCACTCTAATTCATCCCAAAGGTGTTCTATCGGGTTGAGGTCAGGACTCTGTGCAGGCCAGTCAAGTTCCTCCACCCTCAAGTCACTCAACTCACTCAGCCATGTCTTTAAGGACCTTGCTTTGTGCACTGGTCCAAATCATTTGGTGGATGGTGTTGGGTTGTTTTTCAGGGGTTGAGCTTGGCCACTTAGTTTTAGTGAAGGGAACTCTTAAGGCATCAGCATACCAAGATATGAACAGATTCATGTTCCCAACTTTGTGGGAACAGTTTGGGGATGACCACCAGTGCACAAAGCAAGGCCCATAAAGACATTGATGAGCAAGTTTGGGGTGGAGGAACATGGGCCAACTTAATATTGAACCCTATGGATTAAGACTGGAGTGCCATTAAAGTTCATGCATGTGTAGAGGCAGGCGCCCCAATACTTTTGACAATATAGTGTATATCGGTGTCTAAAAAATTATTCCTATGCATATGTGCAATGTGCAATACCAGAATATTTCATTAAAAGCCACAAACAAAAATGCCTCTGTGCAATACTTTCTTCCCTCTTCTTTGTAAAAATGATAAACTCTCACCAGATAGATATGACTCATTGTGAGTCTTTATGAAATAAAGTTTTTATTTTGATTAAACAACAACCACAATCTCTAAGTGCCTTTAATGCTTCCTCCTCAACCCCATCACTCCCTAAAATCCTCCATATATTGGATATCGCAAGAGACAAAAACGATATTGTGTAGTATGCCAAAAAGAACATACACTTTATCAGGGCCATCTTTAATATTGATTGGGCCCTGGGCAAAAATTTGCTTAGGGCCCCCCTCCCCCCATTTTCGCTCTCCACCTTCTCTGAGACATACAATAAATAGCAGCTAGACTTAAAATCAGTTTACTGTATCAGATCAGGCAGCGATTGCGATTGGTTGCCAGAGGTTACAGCATATCATTACTGCTTACTGACTGGTTGCTAGAGGTTACAGCACTCCTTAAGGCTCACTGATTAGTTGCTAGAGGTTACAGCACATGATTTTGGCTTGTTGATTGGCTGCTAGAGATTACTGTACAGTAATACTGCTCACTGGTTGCTGTAGGTTACAGCACATCATCTCCTCACTGCAGGGGGCATGATATACATATGAATGCTGCCTTATTTACATATCAGTGACGTTGGTCTCAGCTATTTACATATGCATGTCACTGCTATTTACATATGAATGCTGGTTATTTACATGTAAACACAGGGTCTGCAGATGAGTTGTCTGTAGTTGTCTGTAACAGGACTAAAACCTCAAGGGACAAGGGAATGTAAACTGGGATAGTTGGCAAGTATGAGGCAGCTGCTTTGGGCCCCACAACAATGACAGGGCCCAGGGCAGCTGCCCCTTTTGCCCTGCCTTAAAGACGGCCCTGCATGTTATATAAAAACTGACTCACATAAGACAGTGACCATAAGTGCAAATATAAAGATCCATTCTTCACTGTGGAGATCCTCTACCATGTGTCATATACTGCATGCAGATGTACTCTTTCCAAAACTTACAGCCCTTCCATCCCAGGGCCATATAATGCACACACTTAAATGTTCCTCCACAATCCTTTTTAAGGCTGGGCAATCTCCAGAAGCTGGCTTCCATTACCCCGATGTACAAGATAAATACAAGATAAAAGAAGGAAAGGCTTATGATGCAGCGAGTTCTTTAAACCACAATTTATTAAAAGTAAAATGCTTACATTGTATCAGGAAGCTAAAACTACATCAACAGAGTATCAAAGATGGTTGACTCTGTAATTCTGTTTTTTGTCTGTGCATCTGATGTCACTTCCTTGATGCATTTTGTTACCAGACTTCTTCAAAAGGATCTTCAAAAGAAAGTGTTGCACAGAAGCACTTTTGTTTGGGACTTTTATTGAAATATTATGGTATTGCACATATGCATAGGAATAATTTTATGGACACTGGTATATAAGCGCTCGTGTATATACCGTATATACTCGAGTATAGGCCGACCCGAATATAAGCCGAGGCCCCCAATTTACCCCCAAAAAACTGGAAAACTTATTGACTCGTGTATAAGCCGAGGGTGAGACATGGCTGTCCATCCCTGTGTGTCCGTCCATCCCTGTGTGTGTGTCCGTCCATCCATCCCTGTGTGTGTGTCCATCCATCCATCCATCCCTGTGTGTGTGTCCGTCCATCCATCCCTGTGTGTGTATCCATCCATCCATCCATCCCTGTGTGTGTGTGTGTGTGTGTGTGTATCCATCCATCCATCCATCCATCCCTGTGTGTGTGTGTGTGTGTGTGTGTGTGTATCCATCCATCCATCCATCCATCCCTGTGTGTGTGTGTGTGTGTGTGTGTGTGTGTGTGTGTGTGTGTGTGTGTGTGTGTCCGTGCAGCCTTGTGTGTGTGTCCAGCCTACCTGTGTCCCAAGCCTCCGTCCCGAGCCGCCGTCATCCCGAGCCTCCTCCGTCCCGTGCCGTGCCTCCTCCGTCCCGTGCCTCCTCCGTCCCGTGCCGTGCCTCCTCCGTCCCGTGCCGTGCCTCCTCCGTCCCGTGCCGTGCCTCCTCCGTCCCGTGCCTCCTCCGTCCCGTGCCGTGCCGATGGATCGCCGCTCTTCTCGGCGGCCATTCTACAATTCAAAATTCCGCCTCCGCCTGTGATAGGCGGAACACTCAATTTCCCAGCAGCCTGTGTTCCGCCTATCACGGACATCCTCTCATACTCGTCCGTAGTATGAGAATGAGCGGATGTCCGTGATAGGCGGAACACTGACTGCTGGGAAATTCAGTGTTCCGCCTATCACAGGCGGAGGCGGAGAAGGAGGCGCGGCTTTTGAATTTTAATGTCCGCCGTCTGTCTGCTCGATACGCTGATCGAGCAGTCAGACAGCGGTGACTCGAGTATAAGCCGAGGGGGCACTTTCAGCCTCAAAAAAGAGGCTGAAAATCTCGGCTTATACTCGAGTATATACGGTACTCATATTTAGTTATTTATTTTCATTTAAAAAAATGTACTTATTCCTTTTGACTTTAAATAGTTTATTTTGTCCAGGGAATTATGAAATGGAATTTTCTGTATATTTCTAGACTGCAGTAAGAACATTTTCTAAGGATTCCTATGGCTGTTACCTGTCTGGAGTGAGAAACTGGTTAATATGACTGTCCAAAAGAGATGCAGGGCCCATTCACACTGTTCCACTACATTAGTGTGCACAAGTTATTCTTTTTAATAAATGTATAAACCCTTCCGCGCTGATGAATATAATACATTGTGAGAAAATGATATTACAAAACTGTGAACCAGATAACTTATTCTTCTACCAATAACCAGCTGCTATAAATAAATATAAACCCCTAAGTGATATAACACAAATGATAATTACAGCACTGAGTTAATGGTATAAATTATGAAAATTCATGCACAATAAATATTGTGAGCAAATAAAATCCTGGATGCCATGGATGTCTTTAGTACATTGAGAAAGATCTTACTTTTCGAAAAAAGACTATGAAGAATGACCTTCATCATCCAGCAACTGACAACCTTTCAACTAATTAGAGGAAATCTTCCTCCAATAAAAAAAAACAGAACCACTATTTATTTACTACTGGGGGAGTAATGGAACCACAAGTACCCCCTACAAGTGGCAAGTATCTACCCTGTTTCCCCAAAAATAAAACCTAGCGTGATTGTTGGTGAAGGCTGCAATATAAGCCCTACCCCCCTTGTAGGTCTTATTTTCAGGGTAGGGCTTATTTTTGGGGAAACAGGGTAGGGCTTATTTGGGGGGTAGGGCTTATATTGCAGCCCTCACCGACAATCACGCTAGGTCTTATTTTTGGGGAAACAGGGTAGCTGACCGGTTGCTATGGCTAACAAAAAATATTACTTTTAGCACATGTTCCTTACATTATGCTCAGTGATTTTATGATACAAATTAAATACTACTGAAGTGGCAAACAATTTTCTGTACACCCTATAACAGATTATTGTGACATTGGGGCTCTATAGTAGCAGTTTTATTCTTGCTGCTATCATTGAAAATCACTATACTCACTTATGATTGGTCAAGAATTTAGCAAAATATAAAAACAAATTACATTTTGAGAAATGCAGCAGGGCACTGTAATGATTACAGCGAGATGCAACCCTGGCCTTTCAATCACAACTGATCAATGGTATCTTCCCTATTCATTGATCAATAGTTTCTTTCATATCCACTGATCAATAGTCTTTTCCATGTTCAATGATCAATGACCACTTCCATATTGTGAAGATCATTGTGAGTCCTCGGAAAGTAGAGATGTTGATTCATTCATTAGCACAACTGCTAAATTGTCCATATTAATCCTCCTTTGTTTCAGAAGCAAATACTGATTACATATTGGCATTAAAATCAAAGAATGCGCTACACATTTTAGGGTTGATTTACTAAATCAATGAAGGCTATTCACACGGAAAATTGAATGTTCACTTTTCAAACTGAATTTTGGTGAATAGGGCGAATGCTCAATCATATGTGAGGCAAATAAAAAAAAAACAGGAATTTCGCTAGCATAAACAACTGTTCAAATGAGCATGAGTTCAGCTTATTTACTAACACTCACATTTTGCAAAGTTAATATCCACTTGCCGACCATCCAATAGCAGTTTCACTGCTACAGGGTGGCCCACTGCCCAGGATCATGTGTATATATGTGATCCTGTTCCAGGTATCGGGCACGAGTGTGCACCCCTGTCGTCCCGCTCCCACTGTGATTCTACTGATCGTTCGGTACACAGGCAGAATGCCGATCGCCATTTGGTCCCTAATTAAGGCATGCATCCTGTGTTCCTGAAAAGCAGGGGCACAGATCTATGTCTTATGCCACGTACACATGATCGGAAATTTCTGATGGGAAATGTTCGATGTGAGCTTGTTGTCCGAAAGTCCGATCGTGTACACAAGTCCGTCGCAACAAAAGTTCACGCATGCTCTGAATCAAGCAGAAGGAGCCGCACTGGCTACTGAACTTCCTTTTTCACAGTTCCCCGTGTCCATTCAGAGATGGAGACGCGACCCGACCCCCTCTCTCTCTGGATTGACTAACTAACTTTGATTGACAGCAGCGAGAGCCAATGGCACCGCTGCTGTGTCTCAGCCAATCAGGAGGGAGAGTCTCAGGTGGCCGAGACACTCGTGGACATCGCTGGACAGAGATGGGGCTCAGGTAAGTATTAGGAGGGCTGCTGCACACAGAAGGCTGTTTATTTAACTGGTTCCCGAAAAAACGCAGAGGTGATCAAATACCACCAAATGAAAGCTCTGTAGGTGGGAAAAAAAAGGACATTTTATTTGAGTAAAGTGTATGTCAGTATAAAGTGCAATTGGCAGTTAAAATAATGCAGTGCTGCATAGCAAAAGCCTGGTCAGAAAGGGGGGTAAATCTTCCTGAGCTGAAGTGGATATACAGTGCCTGTTCCCCTTTAATAAATAAGCCCAAAGGCATATTTCATTTTTTTTATCCTCTGCTCATTTCATTTAGTCCACTTTGAGATTTCTCAGGCAATTTTATTATAAAACACTTATTTTTATATTTCCCAGATTTCATTACTGTGTGGTACATTGGATACAAGTCATTTCGATGATTTAATGTTTGAATAATGGATTCAATAGTTTATCTTACCAAACCTTATATGGATTTCATGCAGATATTGTCATTCCCTAAAGTTAATGCTAACTGTATCACAATAAACTCATTCTGGCTCTTTCCTAATACAATCACTGTGCAAGCATATCATGTCAAAGTCAATATTAAAAGAAGAAATGTATATTTAAATGCACACAGTACATTCTTTTTGGTACCTTGGGGATTATGTGACTTGTAACCTTTTGGATTTATTATGTAATTTGGAATAGGTTATGAAAAATCCTTATTTCATTTAGGGAAAAAAACAAATAAACAAAAGCAAAAAAAAAGCAACTACCTAAAGACTGCTTATTGTAAATGCTGCAATTAAAATTGAATAAGGCTAGATTTATATGAATCTACTCATAGGTGGTGAGCAGATAGCTTAACAGCAATGCACGACTGTGACTTGTGAGCCAATGTAACAGTACAGAAGCAGGCAGCAGCTTAAAATTTAACTCCAGGCACACACATTTCATTTTACCCTATTCTTTAATAACCACAAAGGATATAAATCCTCTTTGTGTGCCTTCGCAAACCCAGATATTATCTTGTACACTTTGTAGTGACATTATCATTGTGCTGCACATAGCCTTTGCATATAGCAAAACTGTGGGAGGGGCCAGCAGGCTCCACCCACTACAGGCTGCCTGCAGAAAACTGCAGGAGGGGGCGGAGAGAAGACCAGTCACCCTGCACAAGGAGATAGAGAAGCAGTGGCCGGTCTGTAGTACAGGAAGCTCCAGCAAAAAGTTTCACACTGTATTACTGCACAGATCTGGAAGAAATACACAAAGTATAACAAGATTCAACAAGGAATGGACATGAAAAATTTTAGGGATGCACTGATACCAGTTTTTTAAGACCGATTATGAGTACCAATACTTTTTCCCAAGTACTCGCCGACACCAATTACTGATATCTATTTTTTGCCAGCAGGAGGCTTTTTAAAAACACACTGTGGCCGGCCTGCACATATGTGAACTGGCTCCATTAAAAAGGCTACGGGTTTACATGTCATGCAAAACTGACGCAGTTCAAAATGCATTCAATTTACATATATGTGAACCGGGTTTACAGGTGGCAGCTACAGTCTGTGGACTTGAAGGTATGAGTTTCAGTACTGGAGCATTTACACAAGTACAAGTACTCAAGTGAATGCTTAGTATCGGCACCAATACCGCTATCAGTGCAACCCTAACAAATATATTTATTATCCTGGAGTTCAGATTTAAGCTGGGCTTATAGTATGTGAATCCTAATGAACCTTTTGTAATTTGCTACCTGGGTGGCCCTGCGCCACACTCCCACCCAACATCCTTCGATTGAAAAATAGAAGGACCCAAAAAGAAATTTCTCATCTGAACAGCAATTGCATCCATCCAGATGCGGTCACATTCATGTATTTTGACAGCCGCCGGTGATGGCTGAATAAGATAGGCTAGTTTTTTTTTTTTTCAAGGGGTCAATGGGACACCTTTAGTATGACCCTTTCTTTAGCTGTCAGTCAATACTAATAATGGGAGGCAGTAGCAAGCGGTTAGTAGGCAATGTTAAAGCATTTACACAATAATTCTGTTATTACGAGGTTAGGCTTGACATTTCTTGTGCAAAGTGCCATTTCTGCATTAAGTGCCTGACACTTTCAACACAGTACTTTAACTAAGGCACTTCTACAAAAGCAAGTACAAACATTAGTGCTCCATGCCAACTTGTCTGGAAGTTACCTTTGATCTTTTCTCTTTCCCTCAGCCTTCTTCCCCCACTCCCTCTCATGCTCTCTAGCTCCCTTGTTACCTCCTACCATGCTCACCTACAGGACTTCTCCAGAGCCTCTCCCATCCTCTGGAATTCCCTGCCCCAGTATATACGGTCAACTTCTACCCTGTTCGCCTTTAGGCAATCCTTGAAAACGCACTTATTCAGGGAAGCCTACCCCACCTCCACCTAAGAACTGTATTTGAGTCCCCTCCATCTGATTATCCCCCACAGCTATTACCTTTTGTACCACCTCCCCCTCCCTTTAGATTGTGAGCTCCATGAGCAGGGCTCTCCTATTCCTTCTATTCCTTCTGTATTGAACTGTATTGTAATTGTGCTGTTCCCCTTTTTATTGTAAATTGCTGCATAAACTATTGGCATTAAAGGAGTTACAAACATCCAACTAACATATGGCTCCTACTTACAGATGGAGGGAGACAACAGGAAGTGAGAGGAAATCTACCCCTAGGAAGGAAAATTCACTCCTGTAAGAGTTCTCATGGGAAAAAGATGTCTCCACTGAAGCTTTATCACCAAGGCTTGATTCCACGACAACCCAAAATTTTCAAAATCCAATTCTCATTGGGACAGAAATGAGGGGAAATCTTCTGAACAGGGGCACAGACAGCAAAACAAATGTTACAGGGGTGATAACCCTTCTCTAAGCTATTGAAAGAACGTAAAATTAGTTACACTTAAAAAATGTTCCTGTTCCAACTTACAAATTCAACTTAAGAACAAACCTACAGACCCTATCTTGTTTGTAACCCAGGGTCTGCATAATAATATTATAATTATTATAATAATTTAATGTTTTCCAGTTTTTGGAATGCTTGTAAACAAGGCGACAGCTCAATCAATGTTTACTAATTTCTTTTCGAACACCATTATTATGCTAAAGTCATCTAGTAAGCACTTAAAGCAGAGTTCCACCCAAAAGTGGAACTTCCGCTCATTTGTCTCCCCCCCCCCCCCCTCTGGTGCCATATTTGGCACCTTTCAAGGGGGAATGGATACTTGTCTTTGACAGGTATCCTGTCCCCACTTCTGGGAGACTGGGCCATGGCAAGTTATGTCAGTGGCTCGGCTCCGTCCTCGGTCCCCCACCGCCAGGCCAGTAGGAGAACGCAGCAGTGCCTTGACCATGCACAATAGGGACCAGGCGTGAAGCTTTAATGCTTCGCTACTGGGTTCCCTTCCAGGCAATGGCGGCGGCAGCACCCGACAGCTTATGGAAACATCAGCTGTGCTGCTGACATCGGTGGACTCCAGGAAAGTGTCCGATTATTAAAAGTCAGCAGCTACAGTATGTGTAGCTGCTGGCTTTTAATTTTTGCAGGGGTGGGCGGACCTCCACTTTAAATTAAGGTACATCTGTAAACAAACGGGAACAGGAAAAAGCACCTCTAAGTGTAGAATCACTGTACATTTATTGTTTTAAAAAGTAGGTAACTCACATTTAGCAAAAATTTAAAAGGCTAATCAGTAAACACCACCAGGGAAAAACACCACTGCTGGAATTACTGCTGGGCCCTGATTGGAATCACTGCTGGGCAATCACTGGCATCACTGCTGGGCACTGACTGGCTTGACTGCTAGACATTGAGTGGCATCACTGCAAGGAACTGACTGGCATCACTGTTGAACACTAATTGACATCACCGCAAGACACTAACTGGTATTACTGCTGGGCACTGATGATGATCAGTGCGCTGATTGTCTGTGCAGATCTCCCCTGTGAGGAAATGCAGATGATCGGCTCTCCTTTCCTCACACGCTGTCAGTGGGAGAAGAGGAATGTCTATAACCGTGATTGTACACAGCTGATCACATGGATAAAGAGCCTCATCATCGGCTCTTTACTGGGATCGGTGATGCGCTGTGTCCCAGGGACAGAGCGCATCACCGATCGCCGCACTGCCTGCCCCCATGGGTGCACAAGTACAGCGAGAGTGGGATGACATCATATGACATCATCCCAGAATGAGAAAGTCGCCTTGCACCCATCATTTCACAATATGTTGGGCAGGAGGTAGTTAAAGTGGTTGCAAACCTCAGACATGGCATGTGAACAAAGAAAATCCTTCTATAGTGTGTACTTGTCTCTATCCAGAACATTAAGTGTCATTTCTGTCTGTTGCTTCATTCCTCTGCTATTGGCATGAGTCACTTCTGGCGAGTATTTCTGACACCAAGCGAAAAATTGTGACAGGGGAGGGAGCTCCAGCTGATTCAAAGCTTGAGCTCTATTTGTGTGTGTTGTGTGAAGGTGGGTGTGTCTATTCTCTCCAATCAGCTATCAGAGCTCCCCTACTGATCTCTGCAGAATGTGACATTGGCTCTTTGCCCCCTTTTTTCTGACAACTCAGACAGGCTTTATAAATTCTGCACTTTCACTGGATGTACAGAAGATAAACAGGTACAACGTATGTAGGAGGATTTGTTTAATCTCTGTATATCACTTGAGACCAGTTAATTCACTGTGTATATGTAAGGATATACAACCATTTTAAGGTTTGAATCCTGAGGTCGCAAGGTTGGTGATGTTATGGTGAACTAACATCATTCATGGCAAATGTATGGGAGAAAAAGCATAGGGTGCTAATACTAGGATAGGATAGATAATAACATGGCAAGGAACTGTTTCCTTACCAATCATGACAATGGTGAGAAAGGGACATGAGAGCAAACTGATTTGCCATAGTCAACAAATGAGCATATGAAGAGCAAGCAGTTTGTTTCCCTAGTGCCAGTTCTCTCCTTTTTACTCTAGGACTATTTTCTCTTTTCTAGAGTCAAATTTTAGTATTCTGTTTTTCTTTTACTCATCTTTTCCACAGGGCTTCATGGCTGGTTGCTTCATGATGTTGCTTTTGAAAGTCCATAAAGCTGTGCAAAAAAAAAAAATCTTTACTATTTTAATTCTTACTTAGCCTGCCTGCTAGTCTATAATGCTGATGCACCGAACCTGCTGAATGAAAAAAAAAAGTAATATAACCCAGTGCCTTCAGAAGTGGCGGTGCGTCCATTAGGGGCACTTGGGTGCCGCCCCCTCTCTCCTGCCACCCCCTCTGTGCACTATGGATAGATTCTATCCATAAACGCTGTAGCCACCCCCTATTCAGGCATCCGTCCCATTTTCGGGCGGTGGGCGCCTGAATTACAGCTGCAGGGGGTGTTTTTGAAGCCCCTGATTAGAGACATAGGCTCTAATAGGCTTCAAAAACAGTGCACTGCAAGCGCTTACCATTTTTCTAGGGTCAGCATTGCACTCGCAGTGCACACAGGTTTGTTAGCAAAGCAAATGTATATTTGCTTTGCTAACACAGAACTGTCTCACAGCCAATCAGGAGGCTTGGATTGAATACTGGCACCTGATTGGCTGAAGGCAGAGGCAATCCCATTGGCACCAAGGAATATAGGAAGAGGACATGCACGGCGGAGTCGGAGGACACAGCATCAATCATCGCGCTACCATCGCGCAGCTCTCCGCCTGACAAGCTGCCTGACACACCACCGCGATGGCGTAAGTGCTGGACAGACAGAGGTTGGGTGGGGGGGGGGGGGCACAGTGGCTGCATATTATGGGAACAAATGCTACAATTGATGGGCACAGTTGGCAGCATTTGATGAGGACAAAGGCTGCGTATTTTGGGCACAGTTGGCTGCATATGATGGACACAGAGTCTGCATATTATGGGCACAGGTGGCTGCATATGATGGGCACAGTTGGCTGCATATTATGGGCACAGTTGGCTGCATATGATGGGCACAGGTGCCTACATTTGCTGGGCATAGTGCCTGCATATAATGGGCACAGTTGGCTGCTTATGATGGTAACAGTAGCTGCAATTGATGTTTGTTTCAGTATTTTTCAGAATTTTTCAGTTCATTTGCGCCTCCCAAAAAATTTTGAGCACCAGCCTCCACTAGCCTTCAGTAAATCGGATCTACAAACAAATAAATACCAATAGACCGCGTGCCATATGGACTATACTCCATCTCGGCTCATCCTTCACCATTCTGCCATTACGGCCCACTCTTATAAGAAATCTCTGGGGCTACACATGAATAATGCTGCTAAACTATGCATTCCTGCCCACTGGGGATCACCCCAGGCCCCAACTATCTCTGAATGGATTTTACGTGTGAAAAAAACAGCCGAGATGGAAGAACAAATCCATATTGCTCGAGACTCCCCAGAGTCAATTTTCACGCATCTGGACAGGCTGGACCCAATTCTGTGCTACAAAGAGATATCTATCCATCATGAGCCTAAACAGCCCAGACCCTTCCAGAGCTGACCGTGATAGCACAAGCAATCCGACTTAAAGGATTACCCTGCCAATACGGCTCACACATTAGCCCATCCTTTTACTGAGATACTCCCCAATATGGATTCCCTCTAGATAGGGATGCGTTCATGAGCCCCTTTTCATCCCCTAGATTCGGTGGGGCCTGAGGGAGCGACGCCCAGGAACTCCCTCCACCCCTTCTTTGCCCCCTCCCCATACTCCCCCCCCAATCTTTCCCCTCTTACCGTCACTCCCCTACTTAGACTACGACCTACCCGCCCATACCTATGACTTAATTAGCCCAGGTGACAGCCGCTCCCCTCACTCCCCAAACCTTACAAGATAGAGGGCATACCCCGATACATAACCTTACCTTTCCTCTCTGACGCAACACTTCCATCCCTGACTAGGTACAAACAGACGGGAATATACACTGACATCCATTGTCCCACCTTTCTTCGACCCCACACAGGATCCGCATCCGGAATGTATACTTAAAGCAGGATTCCACCCTAAAGTGGAACCTCCGCTGATCGGATCCCTTCCCCCCTCCGGTGTCACAATTGACACCTTTCAGGGGGGAGGGGGGTGGAGATACCTGTCAAAGACAGGTATTTACACCCACTTCCGGGGATAGACTCCCGTGGGAGTCTACGCCATTTCCTGCCCTGCCGCGCTGTCTGCTGGGACACACACGGGTCCCAGTGACAGCGCAGAGATTTCCTATTGCGCGGCGCAACTCGCGCATGCGCAGTAGGGAACCGGGAAGTGAAGCCGATTCGCTTCACTTCCTGATTCCCTCACCTAGAATGGTGGCAGCAGCCGAGGGCCGAGCGATCGATCGGTCTCGGCTGCCGGCATCGCTGGAACCCGGGACAGGTGAGTGTCCATTTATTAAAAGTCAGCAGCTGTAGTATTTATAGCTGCTGGCTTTTAATATTTTTTTTTTTTGGTGGAATCCATCTTTAATGTTACCTGGTGATAGACTCCAGAAAACGATTGAGGACTTGAGCCTGATGAATAAAACCTTTGTGAAGCTAACACCTCGAGAGTGAGGGTATATACTTATACAACTGTTTTGATTGTTCAAACACCTGTTATATATCTCATGCTTTGTATGAAAACTTTGTTCACAATAAAACTTTTATGGAAAAAAAATAAAATAAATACCAATACCTTTCCTATTGATTTAGACTTGATTTAGATCAGACTTAATCAGATTATGATATTACATGGTGGTAACAGAGATACAATTGATAAGTTACAATTGTAAGGTATGATCTTATCTTGACTATTGATCCAAATCCAATTTACTGTATGTGGCATATTGATAGAATGGATTGTCAAAAAGATCGATTGGACAAGAAATTGGTAATTTATCAAAGTATGTATTGCCACCATAAAGATTATATTCAAATGAAGTTTGTTTGGGGACCTAATATAAAATATTTTTCTTTAATTTTACCAAAAAATCCCTTTAATCCTTTTGCTGCCAGGCCCTGTGCTCCATTTTTACCCTGCCAGACCATTTTTGCAATTTTTCCTTTGCTTTTTTTATTTTTCATTTATAGCTTTTAACGTTTGTAAAAGACCCCCCCCCCCCCCCCCCACACCATATATTTTCCTGAAAGCACATGACCAGTAGAATAAAAAGAAGCTGCTACTGATTTCTATGGTCCCACGATATTTGCGCAAATGTTTATCAAAACAATATTTTTACAAAAAATCCACTAAAATCACGATTAGTAGATAAATACACAGCAACTTTTACAAAATATAAAAGCTTAACCTGTATTGAGTTAATAAATAATAAATATTTGTAATTTTTACTTTGTGCCTTTTTACAAAATGGTGAAAATAGAATGTACGCAAAAAAGTAAATATACAAATTTCACCAAAAAAAATCTGAAGGTTTTAAGTTTTCCCTTACAGCTTTCAGAATTTATGAAAGAACCCCAAAACCATATATTTTCTGAAAGCATATGACCTCTAGAATAAAAAGAAGGTGCTACAGATTTTTTTTAGACCCCGCGGTATTTGCGCAAATGTTTATCAAACCAATATATTAGCAAAAAATATATTAGCAAAATATTTCACACAAGCAGACTGATTGGGTCGGCCTGTCTGTTTTTCAGGCGGGCCCAATCGGACCACCTATTGTTGTCTATGGAGAGGCTGATGTAAATGGACATTATCTATTTACACCCGGCTGCATCCGATCAAGTCCACTCCGCTAAAAACAGGCAGATGGGGATTCCACTCCCCATCCATCTAGCAGATTGGATCGGATGTTATTGGATGGAAATGGACAGGCGGTCCGTTTACATCCGACTGCACCATAGAGAATAGAGGGCTGTGTCCGCGTCCGGTCTGCATCAGCGGAGCAGACACAGACCTGTCATCTGCCTGGTCAGTGGCGATCAGCAGGCAGATCCCCCACTGAGCAGGTGGACCTACTTGTTAGAGTATGCTCGATGTGAAAGGGCTCTTACCAGGAGTGGCCAGTCCATTAGGGGCGCAGGGGTGTTCGTATGATTTTTTTTTTAGCCCCATTATTGGAGCCTGAGGTTCTAATTGGCTTGAAAAAGGTTGGGCTCAGGGTGCAGAGCATTGCACCCACTTGTGAAAATAGCAAAGTAATATTACCTACTGTCTTCCAGGTTCTCCTCCTGGCCAATCAAGATGGATCGGGTTGACTGGGAGGAGAAGCTGAGGAAGTCATGGAAGGGTGCGGGGTGGGGAAACCATCACCATGGTGGGGAGAGTGTGGGGGGGGGGCGTTACCCTGGAGGGGTGAGTGAGGGGAACCTTGACCTTGGAGGGGTGAGTGTGGGGGGTACTGTGGAGGGTTGAGTGCAGGGGGGACTGTCACCATAAAGGAGTGAGTGTGGGGGGATGACCATAACTGTGGAGGGGTGAGTGTAGGGGGGCCATCACCATGGAGGGGTGAGTGGGGGGGGGATGTCACCATGGAGGGGTGAGTGCATGTGGACCAGTGGGGTCTTATTATGTTTTTGTTTTGTTTTGTTTTTATTTTACTTTTTACAGTTTTTTTTCTTTTGGAGGAGGATTCTTTGGTGAGATATCAGAGGTCTAAAGAAACCCAAATATGTATTTTTTTGAGACAGAGAAAGGAACTGAAGATAGTCCCTTTCTCTGTAGCACTTTACATGAATGAATGGAATAGAGATTCCATTCATGAAATGAAATGACAGTCTGATACATTGTAACACTCGCGGTTACAATGATCAGTGGATATAGCAGCAATCGCTGCCTATATCCATTGTACGCGGGGGTGGCATACACATGTATACCAAGCCCCCCCCCCCCCAGCCACAACTTTCACCCCCACCCGCACCGTTCCTCCTTCCAGTTACTGTGCCTCAGACTAGCCAGTTTCGGAAACGGATGGATCCGCACCCCAGGCCATGAGGGCCTCTGGGGGCTGGTCAGGAGGATCAGGACTATGGAGTCAGCAACAACTTCTGGACCGGAACCCAGAACCATGTGACTTCAGCACCTTAAGTACCCTCTATTGGAATATACAGTGAGACAAACGTGCCCACTGATTGGCTCCGAGAGAGAGATTGGTACCCAATGCATCCAACCAGACTGCGTTTTGATGCCTCTCATAGGTGCAAACCCCACTTATGACCAGGCAGAACCTTGATACAGCCCAGCCAAACTGATGCCAAAGCATAATTTCACACAATTAACCCCAAAACTCAACTACAGTTTTGGGCAAAAACAAAATTTACATACATAGCGCGTACTCATCAGGAGTACCGGTGCTACACACTCCCCCAGGTCATTTAGACGATATCCTCATTGTCTCGCAAAAAAAAAAAAATAATAATAATAAACATTTTTAAGATTTGTCACATAAACAGTTCACATTAATAGACTGTACACATACCACCCAATCCTATCTATCTACACCACCCATTTTCCGGCAGCTTGACAGATGATCTCAGTGCATCCTGAAAAGAAAACACAACAGCAATACAAACATATATTACACTGTTTGTTAGAAGGCAGAATTCTATCCCAGACTCAATAGAACTCTCTCTTCTAAATCTAAAACTTTTCTTTCTAAAACAACTAATGCCCCGTACACACGAGAGGGATTAAGTCTGACAGACTTCCGACGGAGTTCTAGCGGAGTTCCGCCGGAGTTCTGGCGGACTTTTCGACCGAACGGACTTGACCACACACCATCACACCAAACTCCGACGGAGTCGAACGTGATGACGTACGACTGGATTCGACGTAGGAAGTTCATAGACAGTAGCCAATAGCTGCCCTAGCGTCGGTTTTAGTCCGTCGGAGTAGCACACACACGAGCGAATTTTTCGAAGGGGACCGGGTCCGGCGGAGTTCCGTCGGGAAAATTTGAAGCATGCTTCATTTCTAAAGTCCGTCAGACTTTTGCGAAGCTAAAGTCCGTTGCAGCCCACACACGAGCGGATAGTCCGCCGGACTCAGTCCGTCGGAGTTTGGATGTCGAAAAGTCCGCTCGTGTGTACGGGGCATAAGTGTTTTTTTTTTTCTAAAACAAAAGAACCACTGCGTTTTGCGCCAACTCATGCCACCTAGTGGTCAGAGCCTCTGTAACTGCAAGACCTTCCCTGAAAGTAAGTACTCTTGACAAGCAGCTCTCTGGCAACTGACCTGTCTAAATATCCACAGTCCTTATACTTTCAAGAAAAGTGCAACAAAGAGGGAGAGAAACTCTTCTTGCATTCAAAGACTCAGTTCAAAGAGCGGTTCACCAGTAAAATTGGGGATCTGGCAAAATTAAGTCTCTTCCATGTTCATCCACAGTTGTGATGAAGTACACTGCACTGTCTTTATCTGGCCTGTAAATTACAACTTTGTCCGCGTAGATATTCCGACCATAGCTCCAGTGTTGTAGACATCCCAGAAAACGTTCATACATCTCCCGGCAAAATGCCTTCTTACAAAGTGGCCTTGGAACCTTAAGGTAGTCCCAGACATCTTCCTCGTACCACTTCTCACGATTTTCCTCAATAATGTCCACGATCTCCCTGGGCACATAAGGAAACTCTAGTCCATACTCTGTTGCCACCCATATGTTCAAGAGTCTCTGAGACCTGGCAGGTCTCGGTAGGCTGCGGGCAGTCCCATCCCCAGGGGGTATGCATGAATTTGAGGATTTGTGCCCCAGGGCCATAGCGTCCCACTTGAGCGTTGGCAAGTCTGTGGGTTTTGGCAAAAGTACACTACTAACAGATGGGGTCTCCACCTGTGGCATCGCGCTCCCTGAAGTAAGGGCTAGCCAGACCGAAATGTCAGCACAGGTAGCAGCCACATCCTCCCCACAGGCCCATAACAGTTCTTGGGACATTCCGTCAAACAGTTCCTCAACATTCCCAACATCAGAAGAGGAATAAGAAGAATCTAAATCAGAGTCCTGTGATCCCTCTACTAGCAAATAGCCTTTTTCAGCCCCAGCAGTAGCACATGATCCTAGGCTGTGGTACTACAGCAGACTGCGTTTTCTGTCAGACCAGACTGAAATCAGGCCATCACTCTCATCCCTTCTCTTCCTTCCATGCTTCCTTCCACCTCAGATGAGGCTTCAGAAGTCCAACCTGGGCTTTCCATCCAGGAAGAAGTGGAAGAGCCCAGCTTGAGTCAGGTATAGCATTGTTCAACATATTTCTCAAAATTGTGTGTGATTGATGGAAAATAAACGAAAACTATGTCTCATTTTCATACACAGGAAAGACTCTGCCAGGAGGAGGCTGTGGAAGTGGCAGCCAGGAGGTGGTGGGCAAAGTGGCAGCCAGGAGGTGACCAGGTCCAGTAGCCTGACAAAATCGCAGGTTCCTCCCCTCCGCCTTCCAACAAAAAGGACCAGGAAGTGGAGGAACATGCAGGAGTCAGCGCTTTCTTTGATTCGGGAGGTTACTGTGGCCCTCAGAACCACCCCCAATAGTCCTATGCCTGCATGGCTGCCAGCAAAATGCAGGAAATGGAGGTGGGTCAAAGCATCATTTGTGAGGAAGTGATGTATCTGGCCCTAAATAAGGGGTTGAGGGGCGAATTCACAAGCAAAACCCACCTGTGTGAGTTGCACCATCCTTCTACTCCTCCACCTCCTCCCACAACTCCAACACCGGAGCCACAGCCTGGAAGCAAGCATGAAAAGAAGATAAGCATGTGATGGCCTGGGTTCAGTCTGGTCTGACAAAAGATGCAGGCTGTGGTATGACCACAGCCTGGGGACATATATGTCATCTGCTGCTGTTCCTAAACTCTCGGAGTCCTAGACAGTATTGTGCTCCCTATTCAATGGACTCCTCAGGCTACCAATTTTGCCTGTCAAATAAAATTGATGTGTGCCCTGGGGTAAAAAGACTTTGCCAATTTCACCAGTTTATCCAGCTTTGCCTTCCTCTATATTTTTTATGACCCCTAATAAATGTCTATTTTTTTATCAAAAATACTTGGCTATGTGTTTTAGTTCAAAATGGACAGTTTGTGAGTAGGCAGCTACATTTAAAAAATACAATATCAAATTAATAAGGGACAACAACACCAACCAATCTCCTTGAGGTTAAAAAATATAAGAGAATAATGGTGTTGTGGTAACTTGACACACAAAACAAAAAAAAATATTATGGAGATCACTATAAAAAAAAATCAGGAGAGCTTGATAAAAAAAACATAAAAAAAGTAAATCACTATAAAAAAAATATATATATAAACATTATTCTGGAGATCTGGCAAAAAAAATAAAAATAAAGATTATTCATGAGATCATGAGAAATAATAAAGAAATCAGTTTGTCAGAACTCTGTGTGAATATCAGCAGCAAAACAACTTCATTATTCTGGCAGTATAAAAAAGAAGAGAATGCGCTGCATTAAAAGATTTAAAAACTTGCGTGACGAATGTACTATCTCCATTACGAACGCTAGTTTTACTAGACCGAGTGCTTCCGTCTCATACTTACAGAGCATGCGTGGAATTTTGTGCGTCGGAATTGTCTACACACGCTCAGAATTTACAACAACGGATTTTGTTGTCAGAAAATTCCAACAAAAAGCGTCCAATGGAACCAACACACGGTCGGAATTTCCGACAACAAGCTCACATCGAACATTTGTTGTTGGAAATTCCGACCGGGTGTACGCGGCATAAAAACTGTTTCACGCTTACCCCCACCTTTATTCACTTAAATATAGGATTGAGAGCATTATTGCTCTTAAATCTCAGTTATTGCTCTCTAGTTGATTACTTGAATATATATTGTTAGGCCTCATGTACACTGCTTTTGGTAAACGGACGTTGAGGAGTAGTTGGGCATTTTTTTCCACTGAACTCTCCTCTATGTTATCTTATCAGTTCATGTACACAGGTTCATTTATAGTCACTTCTAGGCAGTTGCCTTTAGAGGCTTCTTTTGGAACCCAAAAAAAATGCATCCAGAAGCTATGTTTAGAGGCATTTCAAATGCCAAACGCGGCTAAACGCGGTAACTCGCATTTAGGCACATTTCATTTATAGGTATTTTTCATTTTTGGCTATTTGGCTATTTTTTTCAAAAGCTTCTAAACGCAAACATGTCAAAATGCTGCTAAAAACAGCATGGAAATGTGGCAAAACTGATGTTTTAAATGTGGGTTACTATCTGTCGTTCAGGAGAGTTTGTAAAAACATCCCATGTATAGCTGCACCAGATTCTGAGTGCACCAGTTTTTGCTTTTTTATTTGAAAAAAACAACTTTATTGAAAAAAAGCACATTTCACTTCAAAGCACATTTTACATTGAGTGCACCAGTTTTAGTAAATCTCTCTCACTGTGACAAAGCTAAGCAAATCACAGTTATAAGCCACTAAAAGGCTAAACAGTATATATATATATATATATATATATATATATATATATATAGCACTGTCCCCCGAAGGAGGTGCTGATTTAAATTGGGCCTGCACTCTACTAAGAGATCCCCTTCTGAATGACTCTGTTCCCTTGGCACAGCTGTGGTGCAATAATAATACAATACAGTGTAAACAATATAATGTACCTGTGTTTATCCCTCAGGATCTTCTGGCTCCACCTGGTGGGGAAAGACAGTAAACCACACACTTGTACTCTTAAACAGGAATACTTTTACTGAAAATATAGCAAATAGGTGGTTACAGAGTTTGCACTGTCGTTCCAAAGTAGAACGTCAGCACAGCATAAATCAACAGTCAAATACAATAAACAGCATGCAGGTATGTTACTATCTAGACCTGGGAGCTCCCCTTATTTAAGGTCTAACGTGAGGCCTCACTTAATGTATTTCCTCCTTTATCTTCTTTCTTCGCTAGCTTAAATAATTTCTCAAATAATTGTAATTCTAAGGGGTAAGTAGAGCAAGTTAACTTAGAACACTCCAGGTGTAACTCCAGAAACTTGTAATCACACTTAGATACCAAAGTGTAACAGGCCTTGGGCCTACTAAGTGTCAGTTGATCAGTTGCACTTCCATGGAACAACAGGTTCCAGCAAGGCCTATTAGTAAGTCTAAGTACGTGTAATAGATTAAACCCGCTCACCAATCGGATCAGAGTTCTGAGTGATGGCTTGAGTCCTACAGCTGCAGCTTGCTTCCACTGACTAGGCCAGATGCTCCGTGTCACTCCACCGATTGGATCCGCCTCTCCGCTGCTCCAACAAGCGTCTCCGATCTCCATCGGTCTGATCACCAGCTCTTGGCTCCGTCCAGTCAACCAGCAAACAGTCCGGTTTGCACTCCGCGGTGACTATTTACCAATGCGTCCGAGAACCCCACATACAGTTCCGCACAGGCAGGCAACATGGTTCCAAGAGACACTGCAATCAAAGTGTTCATGGGTAGGTCACACAGACTCCTGGGTAGATAAGGTCAAAATGACCAAAGTAAACACAGTCACTTCCTGTTATCTTTCAACACCATAGAAAATAAAAATAGCTAAGGTTCAGTTCCAGTTTTTGGTCACTAGATGGCATCCAATACTAGTGAATACATTGTCCATAGATTTACATTGTACTTCACATTCATTGCATTAATACACCATTATATCTCTGATATATAGATAGATAGATAGATAGATAGATAGATAGATAGATAGATAGATAGATAGATAGATAGATAGATAGATATAAATTGTTCACTGTTCGCTGAACAGGCGAACAGGCAATGTTCGAGTCGAACATGAGTTCGACTCAAACTCGAAGCTCATTCCTACCCCCCACCCATTTAACCTCTGCAGCAATGCACTCATACATCTATTTCCCAAAGACAACCTCTGGATATGATGCTTGGTCGACCATGGCGAGGTCTGTTCTGAGTGAAACCTGTCCTGTTAAACCACTGTATGGTCTTGGCTGCCGTGCTGCAGCTCAGTTTCAGGGTTTTGTCAATCTTCTTATAGTCTAGGCCATCTTTATGTAGGGCAACAATTTTTTTTTTTCAGACCCTCAGAGAGTTCTTTGCCATCAAGTGCCATGTTGAACTTCCAGTGACCAGTAAGAGAGAGTGACAACGATAACACCAAATTGTACACACCTGCTTCCCATTCACACCAGAGACTTTGTAACACTAACGAGTCACATGACACCGGGGAGGGAAAAGGGCTAATTGGGCTCAATTTGGACATTTTCACTTAGGGGTGTACTCACTTTTGTTGCCAGCGGTTTAGACATTAATGGCTGTGTGTTGAGTAATTTTGAGGAGACAGCAAATTTACACTGTTATACAAGATGTACAATCACTACTTTACATTGTAGAAAAGTGTCATTTCTTCAGTGTTGTCACATGAAAAGATATAATAAAATATTTACAAAAATGTGAGGGGTGTACTCACTTTTGTGAGATACCGTATGTATATATATATATATATATATATATATATATATATATCTGTAGGCTTTTTGGCTACAGTAAAATGTGTTTACAATATTCTCTATGTTTCAGCAATGTGTTATATTAACCTGATATTATATTCAAAGATCATACACCGAAAGTAGTTCTAAGTGCATAAAGTACATGAAGTACTTTGCCCATAGAAACGTTAGAAGAAGTTTTGATTATATGTACTCATCTCATCAATTGTTGACCATTGCTAGAAGGTTATTTTCTCACACAAATCCCAGAGTGGCCAAGATGTCACTTCAGCATACATTTTAAACATTCAGGATGGCATGCTGGCCTGTAATTTTTATATATTCTGCTCATTTCCAAAAATACATGAAACAAAATCAACCCATGAAATATTCATCTCTTTGTCCCTGGTACCTTGGCGTTGCTTGTAACACCGCTATTCCCTCAAGATCTGACTAAAGCTTAAATGTTTTACAACCTTACCTACTTTACTATGAATGCAAATGAGGTGAGATTGCTTACATAGGTTTTCCTGACCACTACTGAACTTTTCTTTAACCACTTCAGCCCTGGAAGATTTGGCTGCTCAATGACCAGGCCATTTTTTGCGATATGGCACTGCATTCCTTTAACTGACAATTGCATGGTCGTGCGACGCTGTACCCAAACAAAATTTATGTCCTTTTTTCCCAACAAATAGAGATTTCTTTTAATGGTATTTGATCATCTCTACGGTTTTTATTTTTTTTGCGCTATAAACAAAAAAAGAGCGTAAATTTTGAAAAAAAACACAATATTTTGTACTTTTTGCTATAATAAATATCCCCGATTTTTTTTTTAAAAAAGCAGATTTTTTCCTCAGTTTAGGCCAATATGTATTCTTCAACATATTTCTGGTAATAAAAATCTCTGATTGGTTTGCACAAAAGTTATAGTGTCTACAAAATAGGGGAAAGTGTTATGACATTTTTATTATTATTATTATTATTTTTTTTACTAGTAATGGCGGCGATCTGCACTTTTTATTGGGACAGTAACATTATGGCAGACAGATCGGACACTTTTGAGACATTTTTGGGACCATTGACAATTATGCAGCGGTCAGTGCTATAAAAATGCACTGATTACTGTGTAGATGTCACTGGCAGGGAAGGGGTTAACACTAGGGGGCGATCAAGGAGTTAACTGTGTTCCCTAGTGTGTGTTCTAACTGTAGGGGGATGGGAGTGACTGGAGAAAATGACAGATAGTTGTTCCTGGAAGGGATGGGCGAACCGTTCGGCCCGAGCATAAGTTCGAGCCGAACTTTGGTTGTTCTGATGTTCGGGCGAACACCAAACAATATGAGGTGTTCGGGGCAAATTCGAAAAACACTGTTAAAGTCTATGGGACACAAAAACATGCTAATTTTAAAGGCTTATATGCAAGTTATTGTCATAAAAAGTGTTTGGGGACCTGGGTCCTGCACCAGGGGACATGTATCAATGCACATTTTTTGTAAAAAAACTGCAGTTTTTTCAAGAGCAGTGATTTTAATAATGCTTAAAGTGAAACAATAAAAATTAAATATTCCTTTAAATATCGTGCCTGGGGGGTATCTATAGTATGCCTGTAAAGTGGTGCATTTTTCCCGCATTTAGAACAGAAACGCAGCAAAAGGACATTTGTAAAGGAAACATTGTCATTTAAAACTGATCGTGGCTATAATGAATTGTCAGGTCTCAGCAATATAGATAAAATTAATTGAAAAAAATGTCATGGGGTCCCGTCCCCCATCCATTAGCAGGCCCTTTTGGTCTGGTATGAATATTAAGGGGAACCCCGAACCAAAATTGAAACAAAAAAATCGTGTGGGGGTCTCCCCCAAAATACATAACAGACCCTTTAGGTCTAGTATGGATATTAAGGTAAACCCTGCGCCAAATTTAAAAGAAAAATGGCGTAGTGGTTCCCCCCAAAATCCATACCAGAATGTATTTTAAGAAGAACCTCGAGCCAAAATAAAAAAAAAATGGCGTTGCATACCCCCTCAAAATTAATACCACACTCTTATCCAAGCATGCAACCTGGCAGGTCGCAGGGAAAGAGGGGAGGCGAGAGAGTGCATTCTTTTGGAAATTTAGATATGAAGACTTTTTCCAGTTTACAAATAATTAGAGTGAAATGCACAAACAATTACATCAGTAAATTATCCATACCTATTAAAAAGTGTTGCTTGAAGGCCCTTTATGAGCTTGGAGTAGTGAAAAGGTGGTCTGAACTTCTCAGTGGACAAATAACTCTCAGAAAGAAAAGATGTGGGGGAAAAACACTGAAAAGAAAGTCTTAAGCCCCATACTCACTATCAGATTTTCTGCAGATTTTTTCCTTTAGATTTACCAAAACCATGTAGTAGAAGGGCCTGCGTGATCGCATACAAATTGAAACTCCTAAGGTTTGACCTCATATTATATGGTTTTGGTAAACATGAAGGAAAAAAATCTGCAGAAAATCTGATAGTGTGTATGGGGCTTAAGCAAGACAAGATGCGTGGGAGAAGAATAAAAAGAGGTGAACTATATAAGGAACTGGTAGGGAGAAGAGTACAGGAAAGGCCAGAGTAGGGTCATGGGTGAAGGCCTGGGTAGGGAGGCCAAGACAATATGGATGACTTTTTTGAACATTTGATGGTTAAAAGCATGAAATTAAGGCAACCTGTTTCATTGGCACCTTTAGTGCCATCAGGGTTAGTTAGTTTTCATCAAGCATTTAAAAAAAAAAAAGTCAGCAGCTACAAATACTGCAGCTGCTGACTTTTAAAATATGGACACTTGCCTGTCCAGGGCGCCCGCAATGTCGGCACAAGAAGCCGATCTGTCCTTCGGCTCTCGGGTATCTTTGGTAAGGGAATCAGGAAGTGAAGCTTTGCAGCTTCACAGCCCGGTTCCCTACTGTGCATGCAGGAGTCATGATGCACAATTCCACTGGTCCATGCTGTCTTCTGGGACCTGTGTGTCTCCCAGAAGACAGCAGGGGGGGATGGAGGAAGCGCCGGATATGGTCTATATATCTATCCGTGGATACCATCTATACCCGGGAGTGGGAGCAAATGCCTGAATTATACAGGTACCTGTTCCCCCCCCCCCCCCCCCTGAAAGGTGCCAAATGTGACACCGGAGGGGGGGGGGGGGTCCAAAAAGCAGTAGTTCAATTTTTGAGGTCACCTAGTGCATTCTGTCATTATTTTATTAACACTGACTGGTCAAGCCTTGAACAAAAGTAAGGCTTTTTACACCACCTGATATGCATTGACTGTATTTGATTCTTTTAACCAGTTATTGTTCCAGAAAATCCTTCAAGTGAGATTTTAATTTTTTATGCCAGTAAATACCTTATACAGCCCACTTCCTCTTTCTTGTTTGGTCATTAGCCTAGGCTTATGACATTATGCACAGCTCTCTCTCACCCTCATGAGAGTTTGACAGGAGGGAGGGGGGGATGAGTTATAAGAGGGCCAATGAGAGCTGCAGAGCTGGAGGTGTGTTTGTGTGTGTGTGTGTGTGTGTGTGTTTAAATCCAGGAAGTGAACAGGCAACAGCACCCACAGTAAAAATGGATGCAACTTCCGGTTCCGGCGCCGCATGAGCTGGCTGCGTCCTAGCTGAGCTCCCGCCACAGAGCCTCCTTAATCGGCCTACAAAGCCATCGCCAGTGGACACAGCACCCTGCCTTGGACCCGAGCGTCCCCCTCACGTTCCCCGACACCATGGACCATTTTGTGGAAAAAACGGGGGCCCGGTCGTACGCGGCCGCGGCGGCGCCTCCCGAACGGCCGCAAATTGAGCCCCCGGCTCCGGCCTACTCCGCGTCTGCATCACAGGCCTCAGCTCCAGACCTTCCGGACACGGCCATGGAGGTAAGCGGGGTCGCCTCTCACACATCCCCTGCCCTCACCGGACCCCCCCACTCACGGGGGCATGCCATAGGAACACCGCACGTCATTCCGGGGGATGCTAGCACGCCGTCCCCCGGCGAGGACAGCCATACTAATCGCATTGCACAGGCGGTGGCGGCCTTGCTGTCCCCTATGATCACCGCCTCGGTGGAAAAAGCCATCCAGGCTGGCATGAAACAAATCAAGGCCCAGCTCACAGAACACGGCACCAGGCTTAATGACCTTGAGCACAGGGTGTCTGAGGTGGAAGATGATCTATATCAGTTTCAGGCCACGGAGCAGTCCCAGGAAAAAACTGTCCAATATATTATACAGAAATTAGATGATTTGGAGAACAGATCCAGACGATCCAATTTGCGATTCGTCGGTGTCCCCGAGTCGCTCCCTACAGCCGAATTGAACGACTTCTGTTCCAAACGTGTGCCAGAGGCCATGGGTCTTTCAGGCTCCTTCACGGTGGAAAGGGCACACCGCATGGGCTCCTTCAGCACGGACCGCAAGAATCCTCGCCCCATCATAGCCAAGTTCCTCAACTATGCAGATAAAGCCCTTATTCTACAAACATTCCGGCAATCCCCATCCCTACATGTTGATGGGGTCAAAGTTCTTGTCTTTGCAGATTATTCTATCGAAGTGTCTAAGAAACGCAAGGCTTTTCCACCGATCTGTTCGGAGCTGTTTAAGATGCAGATTAAGTTCTCCTTGGCGTTCCCCGCAGTGCTCCGTCTCAAGTCCCCTAAAGGGGATCAACTCTCCTTCCAGGACCCCTCGGAAGCAGAAGCCTACTTACGCTCTCTGCGCCCGGACGCGCAGCCAGTTACACCCTCCAAACCGTCCTCTTCAATCAGGGCTCTGGACCAGAGGAGCCCCAGGAAGGACTCCCCGAAGCGCTTTAGAGCATCTGCCCCGGACCACCGTCACCGTAATGTTCCACGCTGAAACCTCACCTGCACTCCTTGTTTGACTTATTTTTTTTTTCTCTGGCTACCTCTGTCCGGATCACAAGGGCAGCTATTTCCAGCGGCGGCTATCCGCCACTTATGTCATTCTAACGCTTTTCTTTTTCCCTCCTCCTTGTCTCTGTTAGCAGGTCCGCCACTCTCTGACCCCAGGAGTTGCTTCCCTTCCGACCACAGAGAACTCAGCCACTGGGCACTGCAGGCCATCTGTCTCTTTGCCCCACCTTAGAGATTCTTCTCCGAGTTGCACATTGAACTGCTCAGGTTATGTTTTATTGTTTATATTATCTTGACTTGCACTATGATTGTTGATGTTCTATATGTTTTGTTATGCCAAGCCATGCATTGCATTGTTTACCACAGCGCATCAGTTCTGCATGACTCCACTGTGTATCCTACCCCACCACTACTTTCCGGCAGCCGCGCCGCGATTTTCGTCTCTGACTTATGTGCCTACTTAACCTTCTTGAGATGAGCCGCTGGCTCTCCACTTTACCCCTTGGGCTCTGTTTGTGGAGCGTTCCTTTCTACGCAGTGAACTCATGCGGAAAAAAGTGAAGTGTGTGCTTTTGTTGTTTAGTTTGGTTACCCCTCTGTTACTACTGTTTTACCCTTACAGTCCCCCTACATCCCCCTCATTCCCGTTCTCCCTATATGCTCACCGGGGCTCCCCCCCTCTTCTGTCTAGGACCCATGAACAGGTTATAGCTTTTCTGATCCACACTTTCACATACCCAAGACATCCAATCTATCCCACACCTCTCAGCCAGGTCACCAGCCTTCCAATTCCCCAACCACTGCCCCTCTTAGAGTAGTTTCATGGAACGTCAAGGGCCTTCACTCTCCT
The DNA here is from genome assembly GCF_037356315.1 of Lithobates pipiens. NCBI lineage: Eukaryota > Metazoa > Chordata > Amphibia > Anura > Ranidae > Lithobates > Lithobates pipiens. Next base: position 529,584,381 of record NW_027507758.1, on the reverse strand, counting down.
CATAAGAGAGTGAAGATCCTTCGGCATCTTAAACGTCTTAAGGCAGATATTGCCCTTCTACAGGAAACCCACTTGCTTGCATCAGATTTCCCGCGCATGCAAAAAATGTGGGTGGGCTCAGTTCATGGAGCTGAATCTTTGGGACGGAAGGCTGGTGTCCTCCTCTTGATACACAAAAATCTCCCTTGCACAATCCTATCCACCGTCTCGGATGGTAAGGGCCGCTTTTTCACCGCAACGGTACGAATAGGGTCTAAAGAGTTGTTCATCACCAATATTTATGCTCCCAACAACCCCACCAAACAATTCTATCAAGAACTCTCTACATGGCTACTTGACTTCACCCGCCTGCCTCATTTGGTAGGAGGTGACTTCAATGACGTCATGCACCCCTCGTTAGACAGATCCTCCCCAAGACCACTGACGTCGGGCTCGACCGTTTCAAACCCATCCCTATTCTCTTCCACCATGGACTCCCTACACATGACTGATCTCTGGCGTCTTTCACACCCTGTAGACAAGGAATTCACTTTTTTCTCCAACCCTCATAGGTCTCTAGCGAGACTTGATCACTTTTTCGGGTCAGACGATCTCATATGTTTGACTTCTGACGCCGAAATTCATGACATCGCGATATCGGACCATGCCCCTGTAGCAATCTCCTTGAATAGGCTGGATCTCCCTCCTCACCCCAACCTCTGGCGTTTCCCCGCTTTTCTAACAAATAACTCAGATTTTCTCCAATATCTAGACAAGGCTTGGGCAGAATACACGTCTGCAAATGCCGCCCACCTCGTTAACCCTAACCTTTTCTGGGATGCTGGGAAAGCGTATCTTAGGGGGCGCATTATTAGCTATGCCACATCTTTTAAACGTAACGCTCTCCAACATTACAAATTGGCCAGTGCCAGACTTCATACCGCCCAACGGCAGTTGTCCTTCGCTAATACCCCTAAACACCATGATGAATGGGTCTCAGCTAAGTCAAATTTTGACAACTGGGCTGACACCCTTGAACGCACGAAGAAGGCTCATTTAGATGCCACTCTTCATAGGTACGGTAATAAAGCAGGAAAGCTTCTCTCCAGATTATGTAAAGGCAGTTTTCGCCCTACCCACATCACCACCCTCTCTGACCACTCGGGTCGCACACTCTCGTCGCCTCAAGCCATTAACGAAGCGATGCTACGTTGCTACACCAATCTATACTCCCCAGACCCCATCAGCCAACGACAGGCTCGACAATTCCTAGACACTCTTCACCTCCCCTCCATCTCGACGGAGCAACTGGAAGCTCTTAATGCCCCCATTACTCTCCCAGAGATAGAGAACACCATCCGCCATCTCAACTCGAACAAGGCCCCCGGCCCTGACGGCTTTACTAGTGATTTTTATAAAAACCACACACATATAGCCGCACCCTCCCTACTGTCCGTTTATTCCGCTATTTGGGCAGGAGGTCCTTACCTCCCCTCAGGGAATCAAGCTGTCATTAAACTCCTCTCAAAAAAGGGAAAGGATCCTCTACAGCCTGGCTCTTACAGGCCCATCTCCCTCCTTAATTTAGATGTAAAAATCCTTTCGAAAATTGTCGCCATGAGATAGGCCGATATCTTACCCTATTTAATACACTCCGCCCAATCGGGGTTTACCAAAGCGGCCACACTAAATATCCGTAAAGTCTTACTAGCCCTTGAAGTAGCCAAACAGAACCCTAAAGGCTCCTATGCCATTATCACGTTAGATGCAGAGAAGGCCTTTGATAATGTTAGCTTCGATTGGCTCTCTTTAACCCTCTCCAAATTAGGTTTCTCAGGCCCCTTCTCCCACCTCATTAACTCAATGTACTCGTCCCCTTCCGCCAACCTGGTGGCAGCTGGCCTCCTTTCACCCAGTTTTCCCCTACACAAAGGAACTAGACAGGGCTGCCCTCTATCCCCTCTACTTTTCAACATAGCCCTTGAACCTCTTTCCAGACATCTAACCTATACGGCTCCACTCCACGGCATAGACATAGGGGGCAAGGAACTCCGCACATCTTTGTTCGCAGACGATGTACTTATATTCTCATCCAATCCAGCAGATGACATCCACACTATTAAGAGAGTCTTTGACGAATTTAGGCTTTGCTCAGGGCTCCGTATCAATTATTCTAAAAGTGAGATTCTCCCTATTGGCTCTCATTCCACCCCCCCCCCCCCCCCCTGGGCCGCTGGCTCCTTATTTTCGGTTGCCCCTTCCTTCATCACATACCTAGGTGTCAGGATTGGGAAGTTACCCTCCTCATTATACCAGCTTAACTATCCCCCCCTGCTTTCTAAGATTTCTCAAGAACTGACCAACTGGATGAATCTGCCCCTTTCGCTCCTGGGAAGGTGCCACCTTGTGAAAATGGTCAGCTTTGCCAAACTCTTGTACCCTATGCAAACTCTACCATTATTGCTTAAACATAAAGATGTTGCTTCTTTGGATTCTGCTATCTCGAAATTTTTATGGTGCGGCAAAAGACCACGTATTGCCTATAAAAAATTACACCTTCCCAGGAGCAAAGGGGGTATCAGTTTACCTAATATTAGACTGTATAATTTAGCTTGTCTGCTCAGAACCAGCCTAGATTGGCTCACACACTCGTCCAGGTACTCCAATTTTGATCTTGAATCTGCTATGGCTCACCCTTTCTCCTTGTCTGCTCTACTGCACTGCCGATGGAAATCCGTCCCCCTCCCCCACCAACACAATCTCGTCTTCAGAGACACGGCGATAGCCTGGAGAGAATCCAGGAAACTGGCTAACCTCCCACCCTTCATCTCTGCTCACCTGCCTATCCAAGGAAATCCTTGCTTCACTCCAGGCCTTCACTGCAAAGCTTTCTCGTCTTGGTCAGAACGGGGCCTACTCCTCTTTTCCTCCCTGTGCGACACGGCTACTGGCAGACCTCTTCCCTTTCAGTCAGTGATGGACTTGTTCTCCATACCTGCCTCGCATTTTTTGCACTACCAACAGTGTGTCAGCTATATCACCCAGAGTTGCAAGTCAGAGCCACTTCGCTTCCAACCCAGCTTCATGGATCAGCTGATACGGGATGAGTGTTTTAAGATCTCTGATATCTATAAACCCCTTCTGGAACGCTCAACGCCACCTGCCTCATCTACCTCTATTGCAAACTAGTCTTCGGCCTTCCCGGATCCCGATATCGTCTACAAGATTATGCAGGGTCTTAACAAAGTACTAAAACTCACACCTAATGAAATCTGGAGAGAAACTCAGCTCAAGATTGCCCACAGGGCCTACGTCCCTTTTCTGTCTCCCACAGCAAAGCAAGACGGAGCATCCTGCCCTCACTGTAAAGTTTCAAAACCATCTCTTTCTCATCGCTTCTGGTCGTGTCAGACAATATCTACGTTCTGGGATCAGGTCATAGCATTCATTTTTGATATTACCCTACTGAAACTACCCAAGGAACCCTTACTCTTAATTTTTGGCTACTGGGACCCTTTGTTGTTGCCATGGTCTACATTACCGGGAGCCGGTCCCAGTTTAGGGCCCCACTCCCAGCATGCCACAGTCGACTGGATCTTGTTATGTCTACTTCTGGCCCGCCGACTAATACTTCGTTTCTGGCTCTCGCCTCCGGGCCCTCCGGCCTCCCAACTTCTCAAGGACCTGCTATCTCTCCTGTATAAAGAGAGGCTTATGGCTGACTTCTCCCATGTCTCTCAAAAGACTGTTTTTTTCGCCAAATGGCGCTTGTTCATCACCGCGGTCATGCCACCATCTGATCAACGTGCATTGGATCAACTGTCTTTTACCTACAATAACTTGCTCCACTCCTAACACATCTCCAGAATCTATTTGACTGTCACGGTCCGTATTTGCTTATCAGGTTTCTCCATTGTGATCACTGCATATGTCCCACGTCCTAGAGTGTCTTTTTTCTTGTTCCTAATCTGCCTTCTCTCCCCCACACCCCGGTCCCTCTTCTCCCCCCCCCCCCTCCTCCTCTTCCTATCCCTCCTACCTACTTGGATTTATATAATGTAATTTAGGCACTTGTTCCGCTAGGGAGCTGGTACGGTTACCTATTCTACCTATCGTTCGTAACAGTCTCAGATTCATCCGGTTGGTCCCTACTGCCTTATGATAATATAGTGTTACTGTTTGCTGAACTCTCTTTTGTACCACGATTTTGTTTTGTTTTGTTTTTCTTCACCCCAGGGATTGCCCTGGATATTTATATCCTCTCTTCTTATCACTGATTGTGCCTTCATATATGCCTTTTTATACTTGTATATCCTTATTTCTGAATAAAAATTATTTAAAAAATAAAATAAAATGGATGCAGCCAGACTTAATGGAGGGAGATTTCTGCAGCATATTTGGGAAGTACAGAATTACAGTATATATAAAATAATATGCAAAGTGGTTGGAGGGAAGCTTCAGAATGGCAAAGATGTTTTTGTTACAAATTATGTGAGCAGAATACTGTTCCTGTTTAACTTATCTATCTGTTGCCGTTTTTTATTTAACTCACTGAAGCAAATTTAGTTAGGGAGAGGGGATGTGACTGAACTCAGAGGAATGGATGAAAGGAAAGAATTTAGGCTCAGGATAATAAAAAAAGGCAGAAGAGCAAATTAAAAATCACTTCTGAGGCACATAAATCACTGCACCATGGTGTTGTATAAATAGCTGATCTGAGCTTTCAATATCTATTCCTTTAACTGCACCTCTCAGTGTCACTTAATGCAGTTTTGCAAAGGCTCCCCAAACCAGGACTGCGCTCTCCTTTTATGTGCTTCTTTCTTACCACAGCTGTGTTATATGGGAAGAGATAGAGGGAAAGAGACAAAAGAGATCAGAAGGGTTGCCTGTCTTTACAGTGTAAGCCCCAAATTACACCATCTACCCCCGAACACCAGCTATCAGGAAACACAGCAAGCATGAAGATACAGGTGAACCATTACTCAAAGACAAAATATCTAACAAGTTACCTATGATACAATATATACAATACATACAAAATGAGGAACGCAGATTGGTAAAACTGAAGATGCAAGAAAGGAAGGGGACCTGAACAGGGATCAGGAACAAGGGGTAAAGGCAGCAGGGCAATAGAAAGATCAGAAGCAGGATACCTTCTATGAGGAGGTGAGTTGCCACCTAGATAAAGGAAGGTCCGTAAATGTGGTGTTTGGATTTTGCAAAAGCATTTGACACAATTCCCCATAAATGTTTACTGTACAAACTAAGGTCTGTTGGCATGGACCATAGGGTGAGTTCATGGATTGAAAACTGGTTAAAGGTCAAGTTCAGAGGGTAGTGATAAATGAGGAGTACTTGGAATGGTCCCACAGAGTTCTGTGCTGGGACCAATCCTATTTAATTTGTTCATAAATGACCTGGAGGATGGATTAAACAGTTCAATCTCTGTATTTGCAGATGATACAAAGCTAAGCAGGGCAATAATTTTGCAAGAAGATCTGAACAAATTAATGGTATGGGCAACTATATGGCAAATGAGGTTTAATGTAGAAAAATGTAAAATAATGCATTTGGGCAGCAAAAATATGAATGCAATCTACACACTGGGGGGAGAACCTCTGGGGGAATCTAGGATGGAAAAGGACCTGGGGGACTTAGTAGGTTATAGGCTCAGCAATGCCATGCAATGCCAAGCTGCTGCTAACAAAGCAAAAAGAATATTGGCATGCATTAAAAAAGGGATTAACTCCAGGGATAAAGTGATAATTCTCCCATTCTACAAGACTCTGGTCCGGCCGCACCTAGAATATGCTGTCCAGTTCTGGGCACCAGTCCTCAGGAAGGATGTACTGGAAATGGAGCGAGTACAAAGAAGGGCAACAAAGCTAATAAAGGGTCTGGAGGACATTAGTTAATGAAGAAAGGTTGCGAGCACTGAACTTATTCTCTCCGGAGAAGAGACGCTTGAGAGGGGATATGATTTTAATTTACAAATACCATACTGGTGACCCCAGTATAAGGATAAAACTTTTTCACAGAAGGGAGATTAACCAATCATCTGGCCACTCATTAAAATTTGAAGAACAGAGGTTCAACCTTAAACTACTTAGAGGGTTCTTTACTGTAAGAGCGACAAGGATGTGGAATTCTCTTCCACAGGCGGTGGTCTCAGAGGGGGGCATCAATAGTTTCAAAAAACAATATACTGGGATATACAATGTAATACTGAAATACCTTTCATGACTAAGCCTATTTCTGACATTTGGTGTTTACAAGTTAAAATACCTATTTTTTGCTAGAAAATTACTTAGAACCACCAAACATTAAATATATTTTTTTTAGCAGAGAATCTAGAGAATAAAATGGCGATTATTGTAATATTTTTTGTCACACGGTATTTGTGCAGCTGTGTTTTAAATGTTTTTTTTATTATTTATTTTATTTCTTTTTATATAACTAAATTGTGTTTTTTTTTTTTGAAATGTGATCACTTTTATTGCTGTCATAAGGAATGTAAACATTCCTTGTGACAGTAATAAGTGGTGACAGGTACTCTTTATGGAGGTATCGGGGATCTAAAAGACCCCAAATCCCTCCTTTGCACTTCAAAGTGTTCAAATTACCGAAAACGGTGTATCTGAATACTGTATATATACAATCCGGCAAATAGTCCGGCGGACTTTCTACCGAACGGATGCACGGAAAGTCCGGCGATTGCTAGCGCGATGACGTACAGCACGTACAACAGGACTAGAAAAAGGAAGTTCAACAGCCAGTAGCCAATAGCTTCCTTTTCGTACTTGCTTCTGAGCATGCGTCATTCTTAGTCCGCCGGACTAGCATACTCACAAACGTGTTGTCCTCTGAAACCCAACTCCCGCGGAAAGATTGGGCTGCAAAACTACTTTCTAAGTCCGCCGGACTTTACGCTGAAAAAGTCAGCTGAAGCCCACACACGATCGGATTGTCCGGTGAAATGTGGTCCGGCGGACTAAGTGTGCCGGACAATTTGATCGTGTGTACGAGGCATTAGTGGCATGGGGCCCTCGGGCAGTGCCCGAGTGCCCAAATGGTCAGTCCGCCCCCTGCATGTATGGGAGTTTGAGAGCTGGCTCCTGTGATTGTGGGGGTGAGCACTAATGTCTGGGAACGTCTTAGCAATGTCCTAGTGACAAGGCAGGATGGGATGATGCCATCTCTGGGAGTTTTTCAGCCAGGCATTTGGAGGTATGTAAATGGCTTATACATATAGGAAGGGCATTATTCAACTTCATTTAAAGCTGTACGGTTTATTTTTTTCTAAAGGTGTCCCTTACCTGCATAAGCACTTTTTGGTAAAGATGAACTAACCCTATAAACAGGCAACCCCTGTAATTACCTTTGTCTATATCTGCTGTATCTATATCTGTATTCTGAAGACTGTAATGTAACTGTTGGAATTACAGCAATGAGATCCTATAGGTCAGGGATATGCAATTAACGGACCTCCAGCTGTTTCAAAACTACAAGTCCCATCATGCTTCTGCCTCTGGGTGTCATGCTTGTGGCTGTCAGAGTCTTGCTATGCCTGATGGGACTTGTAGTTCTGCAACAGCTGGAGGTCCGCTAATTGCATATCCCTGCTATAGGTCTTCCAGTCAAAATGTTCTTCTTACTTGCCTTTTTCACCTGGGCCCCCTATCTGCTATCACTGAGCACTGTGTATAATTTAGAGTTGGTGTTAATTCCACATTTCAAGCAAAATTACTCCAGTTTTCTGATTTTTCATCTTGGTTGTGTTCATGTCTTTCCCATGAGCCATTTTGTGTGATGTTAAAAGAAAATTAGCAGTAGCGTACTCTCGTTTTATCCATGGAAACAAAAGACTCTGACAGTAGGAAGTTAGGATTGTGGTGCAACAGAACGGAAAAATACATAAGGAATAGCACCAAGCAGTAATTAAAACTGTCACATAAAATAATTATCATTTTACACACCATGCTTTGAAAGAGATATATGGTATCCCCATGCCTCCATTACAAAGTATGTGATAACTTTAGAGTTTGTTCCCTTGCACGCTATTCTGTCACAGTTAGTTAGCTCGGAGCCGCAAATGAAGTGATCACCTGCCGCATTGACTCAAGTGCAGTTCGTTATAGGTGAAGTCAAACTCTATCAAAATCTTCTGTCTAGTGTTGGACAAACTGGGGAAGGTGTAAAATCTCTGTTGAGTTTTTATTGCACTTGGCTTCCCCATTGGGAGAACTCCTCCCGCCTCACTATATGAGAAAATCAAAACCTTACAAATGTTATTAGGATAGGAATAAACAGTATTTCCCCTCACTTTCAAAAGCTTTCACTTACTGTCTGTTAAAGTGATACTAAAGTCTTGTTTTTTTGTAGTTAAAAATAACAAACATGTTATACTTACCTACTATGTGTAGTGGTTTTGCACAGAGCAGCCCAAATAATTCTCTTCTCAGGTCCCTCTTAAGTGCTCCTGCCCCTACCTCCTATTGAGTGCCCCCACAGCAAGCGGCCTGTTATGAGTGCACCTGAACCAAGCCACAGCTCCCTGTGTCCATTCAGACACAGAGCCGCAGCCAGGCCCCACCTCCTTTCTCCCCTCATTGGCTCAATGACTTTGATTGACAGCAGCAGCCACTGGTGCAGCGCTGCTGTCTCAGTTAATGAGGAGGGGAGTCCCAGACAGCCGAGTCTCTCCTGCAGCATTGCTGGATCAAGATGGACCTCAGATAAGTATTAGGGGGGCTGAGGTGGGCTGCTGTGCACAGAAGGTTTTTTATCTTAACCACTTCAGCCCCGGAAGATTTGACTGCTGCTTTTTTCCCCACAAACAGAGCTTTCTTTTGGTGGTATTTGATCGCCTCTGCTGTTTTTATTTTTTGTTCTATAAACAAAAAAAGAGCAACAATTGTGAAAAAAAAAAAATTGTACTTTTTGCTATAATAAATCCCCCCATTGTTTTATTTTTTATTTTTTTAAAACACATTTTTTCTCAGTTTAGGCCGATATGTAGTATTCTACTTATTTTTGGTAAAAAAAAAAAATCGCAATAAGCGTATATTGATTGGTTTGCGCAAAAGTTATAGAGTATACAAAATAGGGGATATAGGTTTATAGCATTTTTATTATTATTATTTGTTTACTAGTAATGGCGGCAATCTGCGATTTTTATCACAACTGCGACATTATGGCGGACACATCGGACAGTTTTGACACATTTTTGGGACCATTTGCACTTATACAGCAATCAGTGCTATAAAAATGCACTGATTATTGTAAAAATGCAACTGGCAGGGAAGGGGTTTACACTAGGGGGCGATCAAGGGGTTAACTGTGTTCCCTGATATGTGTTTCTAACTGAAGGGGGAGGGGACTGACTAGAGGAAGTTACAGATCTTAGTTCCTAGCTAATAGGAACACACGATCTGTCACGCCTCTCAGAACAGGGATTTGTGTGTTTACACACACATTTCCCTGTTCTGCCTCTCGTGCTCGCGATGGCATTGGCATCCCTGCAGTGCAGTGTGCATGTGCACGCACCTGCTATCCCGATCCCGTGAGCCGACTTATAGCTAAGACGGTTCTTGCTGACCTGCCGCAGTAGGCTGGCTGGTTGGCAAGTGGTTAATGCATAGAATACATTAAGAAAAAAAAACTTCTGCCTTTTCTCCTTCACCGATAGGCACTGATGAGGCAATATTGATTGGCACTGATGAGGTGGCACTTATATGCAGCACTGATAGGCTGCACTGATGGGCTACACTGATGAGCAGAAATGATGGGCACTCATAGGTGCCCATGGGTGGGCATCTTTGCTGGCCATGGGTGGGCATCGCTGGTGGGCGTGGGTGGGAATCCCTGGTGGTTCTGGGTGGGCATCCTTGGGGAGGGTGCTGCACTGATAATCAATCAGTGCAGACCCCCCTGTCAGGAGAGCAGCCAATCGACTCTCCTATACTCGTGCCTGTCAGCACGAGTAAAGGAAAAGCCGATACACAGCTTTTCCTGTTTACATTGTGATCAGCTGATCACGTGGTAAAGAGATTCCGTCAGAGGCTCTTTACCTAGATCAGAGGTGAGGTGGATCAGACTGACACACCACCGATCGCTGTGCTGCGCACCCACACGGGCGTGTGATTGCGGCTTATCCTGCTGGACGTCATTTGATGCCAGTCATGAACCACTTCCCGGCTGTCATCCTGCTATAGGTCGGGCGGGAAGTGCTTGAATTGCAAAGCAACATTTTATAAGGTATAAAATATAAAGTGCAAATTGAAGAAAAACTGGAAACGTCAGAGAGAATAATAACTTCTTCAAAACAGGTGGCTGCACCTAAAACTGCATTGCACAAGAGTTTCAGCTTAAATAGCCAGCTTAAAATAACCAGATAAAATGATTAACTCTTAACAGATAAAATAACAAACCAAGCTTTGATATTCACCTTCAGTCCAGAGGTTGCCCTCTGTCTGATGGCCACAAAAATTCCACCCACTTTCTCTGAGCCCAGGTGATCCTGGGGCCCCCCAGTCCTGTGACTGGACAGTCAGCTCACCTCTCTATCACTCTTCCCTCTCCTCCCAACATGCATCTTGTCAACACATGAACTGATTGACTTCCTGTGCTACTACACTCTCTCCCACTCCAGCTCTGATGTATAGGGACTGCAAGGGAATACCAGTTCAAATGACACACACTGCTTGGATTTAAAGAATACATGCAATGGTATAGGGATGTTTTAAACTGATTCCAAGCAGAGAAAAGGGGTAAAATTACTATCTTTGTGTTCAGCCTTAACAAAACTACAGGAAAGGTACAAATATAACATTTCAAGAAATCAACTAAACATAATAAGACATGTGCAAAACAAAAATATTTGTTTTGTTTCACTTCAATTTGTTATTCAATTCATTTAGTTTAGTTCGTTTAATTTGTTTTCGGAATTCGTTATGTTTCGTTTATTCGTATTCCAATTCAATTTGAAGTTTCTGAATTTGACCGAATTAAAAAATTCGACCAATTACAAAAAACTTCAACCGCATTCGAAAACAATTTGACCACAGTCCGATTCAAATTCAGTCTATTCTAAATTAGAATTTTGGAAAACGGTTATATTTCTATTCTATTCTCCTAGTGTCTATGCTATTTTTTCTACTCTTTTCTATTCCATTTTCTATTCAATTCTAATCTATTCTAAGTAAAACGTATTTTATTTAAAATTTAAATTTATTCAGAATATATTGAATTTCAGAAGATGGTTATATTCTTTATATTTTATTATATTGTATTTTTCATTGCAAATTTTTTTTCTCTATTCTCTCATTGTCTATTCTATTCCTTTCTACGCTATTCTATTCTTTTCCATTCTAATCAAAATTCTAATTTATATTCTTTGTATTTTATTCTATTTAATTCTATCTTTTTCTATTCTATCCCTTTCTATTCTATTCAAATTTGAATTTTTGGAAAAAGTTTATAGTCTAATTTATTATTTTCTATTGTTTTTTTTTCTATTTTGACTCTATTTAATTCTATTATTTTCTATTCTATTTTTTACTATACTATTAGGAATCTGATCTATACTATACGATTTCAAATTCATTCTATTCAAATTTTAGAAGATGGTTATAGTCGTTCAATTCTATTGTTTTCTAACCCATTCTTTTATTTTCTATTCTATTTTTTCTATTTGATTTTGTTCTGTTTTACTCTATTCTTTTCTATTCTATTATTTCCTTTTCTTTTCTATTCTGTTCTATTCTTTTGTTTTCTATTCTGTTGTCTTTACTCTATTCTGTATTATTCTATTCTCTTTTACTCTATTCTTTCCATTATTATTCTATTCTCTTTTACTCTATTCTTTCCATTCTATTATATTCTATTTTTATATATTCCATTCATTTGTTTTCTATTATATTTTATTGTATTCTTTTATTTTCTATTCTAATCGGTTCTGTTTTACTTCATTCTATTGTATTCCTTTATTTTCTTGTCTTGTATATTATTCTATTCTTTTGAATTTGATTCGAATTTCGGTCAAATTTGGTTTCATTATTTTGGATTTGTTTAAATTAGTTTTTATTGTAATTCTGAAATTCAGATACATCTAAACCTCTGAATAATGAGAAATTTGTTTGAATTTCGAGTCGGAAACGAAATGAACAGCACGTGTCTACATCAAAGTTTTATTGAATCCATGTAAAAAAAAATGACGTTCTACATATACCACAGATATATATATATATATCTTTAGGGGATTGCGCCTCCCACTCACTATTTATACTACCCCCTTCTCAATAGAGTATGCTTAATAATACTTATATTCACTAAATAATCACTGTGCCCCCATATTATCCAAAATATATACACAAGACATTAATTTATAATTGCAAAAAAATTGCGTCCTTATTGTGCGATATTTTAATTCGATTGCTCCAACTGTGCCGTCTTAATCACCGATCATCTTCTAATCAAAAGTCCACTTGTTTCAACTAAAATAACCAAAACTGTGCCACCATCACCAAGCAGAATGGCCACTCACCAGATGTCCCCAATCAGTAAGCCTTCGGTTCATTCAACGGATAACCAATCCACAACGCATTCCTCCCGTTAGCAATTCCTCAACGTCCATATATTCATACAAAATTAAATTTCAATGTGTCTATTGGCCGAAACCAAGCCTTTCCAGCAATGAGAAAACCGTTTTAAAATCGGGCAAGCCACTGATGTTCCGCAGGTGGTGTTAGTCTCCCTCCACTGGGCCGACCTGTTCCTGGCTTGTATTCAAGGACCGTATGTCTCCCACAACTCCTACGCATTTCACATTTGAGCATCGTCAGGAAGCTGGCGGAGCGACGTGTTGACGTCACCCCAGTCGTGTTCGCTTGTCATACACCAGGAAGGACGGGTTGTTTTTTTTTTGCGTGTGTCCGGCCGGCGCACGCTTCTTATCGAGCCTGTTGTTAAACTCTTTTATGTAAGTGCATTTATTTTTAATTTTGAATTAAAAGTCGTTGGTTTTACACTATCTGGAGCCTATGTTTTCCCTATATGACACTACGCTGAGCTGGGAGTGATATATGGAGTGACGGTAGAGACAGCTGTAGCCCCATCTTGTGGAGGATCTGGGATGGACCAAGCGGTACAATAACCTGAATGCCCATTTAATCTCACTTTATCTGTTGTGACCCTCTGTAACGGGGGGTCGCTTCAAGTTGGTAAGGAGCCAATTTATATATCTGGTGATGGTAAAGAGCACATTGCACTTCTGGAGAGAAAAGAATTATGTGTTTCAATTCAGTCATTCACATGAAGATTCATCACTGGTGGTTGATTAACTATATGGACAATTTACACTAATAATAAGATATATATTCTTTAATTATAATTATATGGACGTTATTTAGTTTTGACACTGTTCAAATTATTTTTTATTATTATTTATTTTTTCATTTTTTGTACATCATGTATTTATAATTTTTGGTGGATGTTTTGTTTTGAGCTATTGCTCATTTTCATTTGATCTTTTTATTGGGTTTTTTATTACACAGTGGTTCTTTCTTTCTTTTTTTGATACATTAATAACACGTAATTGTGTTTCACTTGAGAAAGTTAGTGTTGCACATATATATATATATATATATATATATATATATATATATATATATGTATTATATGTTGAAGTGATTTCATAAGTATAATATTTGAAGCTTTTGTTTGCTTCTTACCTCCGGTTTTGTATATACATATATCCTTTTCACTTTGGGATTTTGAGGTTAGCGCAGTTTTTTTAATCTTATTTTTACTTGTGTATTTTTTTGGTATACATTAGAATTGCAGCTTCCGACTACTTTGGATTTTGGATATTCCGTAGCGCAGTTTTTTCTTTCTTTTTCTTTTGACATAGTTTATATGTGAACATCATAAAAGCGTGTCTTATAGACAGCAACATGTACATACATAGGGCAGGTTATCATCATGGGCCTGGTGCTGAGGATTTTGGGGGGGCCTTTTATAAACAATAAATAAATAAAAATGCAAACTATTTTTTGTGATAACAAATTAAATTAAAGAGAGAGAGGGAGGGAGGATGAGAGAGAGAGAAAGGGGGTGAAAGAGGTGTGAGGGGTAAGGGAGGGAGGATGTGAGAGAAAGGGGGGATGAGAGAGAAAGGATGCACATGAGCATGTGTGGGAATGACATCAACGCAGCCTGGCCAAGGCAAGTGACCGAAGGCACAGAACCCAGAAGGAAGACCGGGTGAAGATGGAAGTGTCCGGGCCCCGCCGGTTGATCACAGCACAGCACTGGAGGGCTCAGTCTGACAATTTAAGTGTACCCTAATGTGCTAATATGCTGTGCATACTTGTACATTATGGCATAACCTACCCCAGGGCCTCTAAAAAGTAGTAATGTTAGAAAAGTTTACTACCGCTTTAATATCACGAGCCTATCATGGGGCCCCCTACTGACCCTGTGGCCCTTGGGCAGTGCCTAAGTGCATAGTTGTCAACATTTCAAAAATATTTTCAGGGACGCTTTTCTTTACAAGTGCCATATTTATAGTAGCTGACATCCCCCGTGTTCCTCTATAAATCACAATAGTAATTACAAAATGAAATAAGTACTAATAATGGGGCAGAACAAATATGAGGACTGTGAGGTTTCCTTTAGTTGAACTGACAAAAGTGCCCATTCTAGAGCTGGTAACATTGAGGATATTCAGTATAATTTTAAAGAACAGTTTTTGTGGGTAAGAGGCATAGGGGAGGAGTATGGATGGTATACAAGTGGGAAGTATGTGCAGGTGAGGGAGAGGAATGTGGAGGGTCTAACAGTGGGCACTATGTACACGAGAGGAGTGCAGAGGGTATGGCAGAAGGCACTTTGTACAGGAGAGGAGTGTGAAGGGTATGACAGTGGGCAGTATGCACAGCAGAGGAGTGTAGAGGGTATGACATTGGGCACTATGTATAAGAGAAGAGTGTGGAGGGTATGACAGTGAACAATATGTACAGGAGTGTGGAGGGCATGACAGTGGGCACTATGTACAGGAGAGAAGTGTGGAGAGTAGGACAGTAAGCAGTAATTACAGGAGAAGAGTGTGGAGGGAGGGTATGACGTGGGTGCTATGCATAGGAGAGAAGTATGGAGGGTATGACAGTGAGTAGTATGTACAGGAGAGGAGTGTGGAGAGTATGACAGTGGGCGCTATGTATAGGAGAGAAGTGTTGAAGGTATGACAGTGGGCACTATGTATAGGAGAGGAGTATGGAGGGTATGACAGTGAGTAGTATGTATAGGAGAGGAGTATGGGGGGGTATGACAGTGGGCAATATGTACAGGAGAGAAGTGTATGACAGTGGGCACTATTTACAAGAGAGGAGGAGTGTGTAGGATATGACAGCGGGCGTTATGTATAGGAGAGGAGTGTTTAGGATATGACAGTGAGCAGTATGTATAGGAGAGAAGTGTGGAGAGTATGACAGTGGGCACTATGTATAGGAGAGAAGTGTGGAGAGTATGACAGTGGGCACTATGTATAGGAGAGAAGTGTGGAGAGTATGACAGAGGGCACTATGTATAGGAGAGAAGTGTAGAGAGTATGACAGTGGGCACTATGTATAGGAGAGAAGTGTGGAGAGTATGACAGTGGGCACTATGTATAGGAGAGAAGTGTGGAGAGTATGACAGCGGGCACTATGTATAGGAGAGAAGTGTAGAGAGTATGACAGCGGGCACTATGTATAGGAGAGAAGTGTGGAGAGTATGACAGTGGGCACTATGTATAGGAGAGGAGGATGAAGGAATCTGGGAAGGAAAAATGTAAAGGTTTGTGGAAGGGACTGCGTAGTGGTTAAGTGGGCCAGACATGGATTGAAATTACACCAATTAAGCAGAGACCAGCCATAGTCGATCTATGTAT